>NC_135483.1:82810287-83115981 GCF_052094955.1 Ictidomys tridecemlineatus
AGAATATGATATACAAATGAACAACAAATATATATATATATATAAAGTACAACAGAGCAATTAGAAAACTGCAAATCAAACCTAAGATTTTTATCTCACTCCATCCATAATTGTAGCTTTTATGTATAAAAAATAAGAATGTGGGGGAAAAGGCACATTGATACATTGCTGGTGGGGATGCAAATTGCTGCAGGCAATATGGAAAGCAGTATGGAGAGTCCTTGAAACTCTTGGAATGGAACCACCATTTGACCCAGCTATTCCACTCCTCAGTCTATACCCAAAAGGCTTAAAAACAGCATACTAGAGGGAAAAAGATGGCGGCGAAGGGAGTGCATCACCCCAGTGCGCCGTGTCACTGAGTGGGAGAAAGACGAGGAGAAACGGCTGAAGGCTATCTTGTTGGAAATTTCCAGTGAAATTGAGTTGCTCCAGAATCTAGTGGACAGATTTCCATCTCACGAGGTTCAGCTGCGGGAGCTCGATTTCTCCGCACGGAGGGTTGCATAGCCTGATCGGCAAGCGGCGAGGTGCCGGAGCGGGGGTGCAGTGATACGGATTCGGTCGGACCACGGAGGATGTCAGCAGCCGCCATCTCGGAGAGATGACATAATCATCCCCTTTTTTCTACTGATCTCAACTCATTCAGCTACGGAACAGGTGATTTCAGGCTGGTATTTGCCTGCATCTCGCAGACAGATTTTTTGCTCAGGCTTGGGACTGGAGAACCTGTGGAGCTCCTGGGGGCTCATTCCTGGCAAGGCATGCACCAGGCTCTGAGCGGTCAGATTCTGGTTCTCGGGGCTAAAATGGCCCAGGGATGGGAAAACTGCGAAGACTGCCTGTAGAGGCCAGCTCCAAGTGGAGCGTGCGCTGAGCTTGGGGCGACTTGGTTCTGACTCCCGGAACAGTTTTGGCCTGGGGCTGGGGAACCTGTGGGGGTCACTCCTTGGAGACAGCAGCCAGCGGAGAGTGCGTTGGGATCGAAGAGGCGGGGTTCTGGCTACCGAAGCTGCTTTGACCCAGGGCTGGGGATTCTGTGGTGACTGCTTCTCGGTCATGGTCCTGCTGGGTGCTGTGGGGGCCAAAGGGGCAGAGTGGAGCTGCCGCCTGCGCCCAGAACAGGCCAAGTGACCCGCTGGCATGGTATCACGACACCCCAACTGCAGCTGGGGCCAAAAAGAGTAGCTGCCCATGCCTAGAATAAGACCAGCGACCCCACGGCGCGGTAGCCAAGTAACCTCATTTGGACTAGGGAATGTGAAGAGCTGCCCTCTGAGCCTGCAGGGTAGGCAGACCTGCGACCCACTAGCAAGACAGGCCCGGTAGCCTGCCAGCGGGGTGGACATGTAGAACCAAGGCAGTCTCATCACACTGGTTGAAGTGGGGGTGGAGCAGGGCCACCGCCCAGGTCAGGAGGGGGCTCAGCGACCCAAAGGATAGGTAGTCAGGTACCCCCATTGGGAGTGGGGGCTGTGCAGAACGGCAACCCACTGGCCTAGAGGCCTGCCAGCATGGTAGACACGTAACACCAATTGGAGTAGGGACCGAGCAGAGCCGCCATCCACATCCGGATCAGGACCAACAACCCCAGGGTGTGGTAGTTACATCACCACAATTGGAGTGGGGGCAGAGTAGAGCCACCACCCGCACCCACACGGGGGGCATACCTGGACCGACCATCGTGGCAGACAGACCACCCTAATTAGAGGAGGAGCACAGCCACTACCCGCCCTGCAAGGGAGACTTCCCAACTATACAAGAGCAATATAAATAAATAGGGGGTAAATATAAACAACACAACAGTTTCACCAAGCAGAACGAAACGCGAGCAGTATGAAAAGACAAGGAAAAAAAGGACCACAAGCAATGCAGGTCAACTAAACTTTAGAAGAGGTAATAGCTGCAACAGATGGAAGGTCAGATAAAGAGTTCAGGATATACATGGTTCAGATGATCTGGAGTCTCAAGGAAGACATGAGACAGCAAAATCAGACAATGAAAGATCACATTGACAAGAAACTACATAAACATATCCAGGAAGTAAAAGATCAATTTCACAGGGAGATAGAGGTAATAAAAACAAACAAATAGAAATCCTCGAAATGCAGAAAGCAATAAACCAACTTAAGAACTCAATTGAGAATACTACCAGCAGAGTAGATCACTTAAAAGATAGAACATCAGACAATTAAGCAAAGTATTTCAACTGGAAAAGAACATAGACAGCTCAGCAAGTCTTCTAAGAAAAGAAGAGCAGAACATCCAAGAATTATGGGACAATATTAAAATATCAAACTTAAGAGGCATTGGTATATAGAAAGGCAAAGAGCTCCATACCAAAGGAATAAACAATCTATTCATTGAAATAATATGAGAAAACTTCCCAGACTTGAAGAATAAGAAAGAATCCCAAATCCTAGAAGCCTACAGGATGCCGAATGTGCAAAATCATAACAGATCCACACCTAGACACATTATAATGAAGATGTCCAACATACAGAATAAGGAGAGAATTATAAAAGCTACAAGAAAAAGAAAGCAGATTACATTTAGGGGTAAACCAAACAGGATAACAGCTGATCTCTCAACACAGACTCTGAAAGCTAGAAGATCCTGGAATAACATATTTCAAACACTGAAAGAAAATGGGTTCCAACCAAGAATTGTGTATCCGGCGAAATTTAGCTTCAGGATGGAAGATGAAATTAAAACCTTCCACGATAAACAATAGTTAAAAGAATTCGCAGCTAGAAAACCATCTCTTCAATAAATGCTTGGCAAAACATTAAAGGAAGAGGAAATGAAAAATAACATTGAAAACCAACAGTGGGAGGTAGGACAGTAAAGAAAGGAAAGTAATCAAAGAGGAAAACAAATCAAGTTTAGTAACATTAATAAACAAATATGGCTGGAGAAAAAACCATATCTCAATAATAACCCTAAATGTTAATGGCATAAAATCACCAATTAAAAGACACAGGCTAGTAGAATAGATCACAAAACACGACCCAACTATATGCTGGCTACAGAAGACGCATCTGATAGGAAAAGATATTAATAGACTGAAGGTGAAAAGTACATGTATCCATATAGGAGAAAAGAGAGTGAAATTTAAAAATGAAAATGGTTACTGGAAACGAACAGATTAAACTAGAAAAACGAAATTTTGTAAGCATTGGGATTGGTGTACTGATCATTACCTAAAAGTATCATCAAGATTGGTTGAAAAAGTGTTTCCTGAGATTTCAGGAAACTCAGAGTTTTCTGGAAGCTTGGCAACCCCTTTAAATCAAAGTTATTTTCGCCAGTGTCTGTTTATGGCTACATCAATAGGAAACAAACCATAGAGACAGAACTTGGAACTACTTTATTGTGTCAAGTTTCAAACAGCTAGCACAAACTGTGTTTGATTTACAGTTCCAAATACATGTATCCATATAGGAAAAAAGAGACTGAAACCTAAAAATGAAAACGGTGACTGCAAACAAACGGTTTAACCTAGAAGCACGAAATTTTGTGAGCCAAGTGAGATTGGTGTACTGATCATTACCTGAAAGTATCAACAAGATTGGGTTAAAAAATGTTTGCGGAGATTTCAGGAAACTCGTAGTTCTTTGGAAGCTTGGCATACCCTTTCAATGAAAGTGATTTTCGCCAGTGGCTGCTTATGACTACATCTAAAGAAAAGAAACCATAGAGACAGAATTTGAAACTACCTTATTGTGTCAAGTTTAAAATAGCTAGCACAAACCGAGTTTGATTTAGAGTTTCAAATACATGTATCCATATAGGAGAAAAGACACTGAAACTTAAAAATGAAAACGGTGACTGCAAATGAACAGTTTAACCTAGAAGAACGAAATTAGGTTAGCCAAGTGGGATTGGTGTACTGATCATGACCTGAATGTATCATCAAGATTGGGTGAAAAAAAGTTTGCTGAGATTTGAGGAAACTCGTAGTTTTCTGGAAGCTTGGCAACCCCTTTCAATGAAAGTGATTTTCGTCACTCTCTGCTTGGGGCTACATCAAAAGGAAACAAAACATAGAGATAGAACTTGGAAGTACTTTATTGTGTCAAGTTTCAAAGATCTAGCACAAACCGTGTTTGATTTAGACTTCCTAATACATGTATAAATATAGGAGAAAACAGAGGGAAACCTTAAAATGAAAATGCAAACGAACGGTTTAACCAAAAAAAACGAAATGTGGTGAGCCAATTAGAATTGGTGGACTGATCATTACCAGAGAGTTTTATCATAATTGGGTGAAAAAATGTTTGCTAAGATTTCAGGAAACTCGTAGTTTTCTGGAAGCATGGCAAACCCTTTCAATGAAAGTGATTATTGCCAGTCTCTGCTTAGGGCTAAATCAATAGGAAACAAATTATAGAGACAGAACTTGGAACTACTTTATTGTGTCAAGTTTCAAAGAGCTAGCACAAACCGTGTTTTGTTTAGAGTTCCAACTAGATCTATTCATATAGGAAAATACAGAGATAAACCTAAAAATGAAAATAGTCATTGCAAATGAACAGTTTAACCTAGAGAAAAGAAATTTGGTGAGACAAGTGTAATTGGTGTACTGATCATTACCTGAAAGTATCATCAAGATTGGGTGAAAAATTTTTGCTGAGATTTCAAGAATCTCGTAATTTTCTGCAAGCTTGGCATCCAGTTTGAATGAAAGTGATTTTCGACAGTCTTTGCTTAGGGCTACATCAATGAAAAACAAAGAATAGAGACAGAACTTGGAACTACTTTATTGTGTCCAGTTTCAAAGAGCTAGCACAAACCATATTTGATTTAGAGTTCCAAATAGATGTATCTATAAACAAGATAAAAGAGTGAAACATTAAAATGAAAATGGTTACTGCAAATGAACGGTTTAACCTAGAAGAACAAAATTAGGTGATCCAAGCGGGATTTGTGTACTGATCATTACCTGAAAGTATCAACAAGATTTGGTGAAAAACTGTTTGCTGAGATTTCAGGCAACTCGTAGTTTTTTGGAAGATTGGCAACCCCTGTCAATGAAAGTGATTTTCGCCAGGTTCTGCTTAGGGCTACATCAATAGGAAACAAACCATAAAGATAGAACTTGGAGAACTTTATCGGGTCAAGTTTCAAATATCTAGCATAAACCGTGTTTGATTTAGACTTCCAACTACATGTATCCATATAAGAGAAAACGGAGGCAAACCTTAAAATGAAAACTGTTACAGCAAACAAACGGTTTAACCTAGAAAACAAAATTTGGTGAGCCAAATGGAATTGGTGTACTGATCATTACCTGAGAGTTTCATCAAGATTGGGTAAAAAAATATTTGCTGAAATGTCAGGGAACTCGTAGTTTTCTGGAAGCTTAGCAACCCCTTTCAATTTAAGTGATTTTCGCCAGTTTCTGCCTAGGCCTACATCAACAGAAAACAAACCATAGAGATAAAACTTGGAAATACTTTATTAAGTCAAGACACAAAGAGCTAGCACAAACAGTTTTTGATTTACAGTTCCAACTACATGTATCCATATAGTAGAAAACTTAGTGAACAAACGAAAAATGTTTTTTGAAATTTCAGGAAACTCATAGTTTTCTGGAAATTTCAGGAAACTCTTACTTTTTTGGAAGCCAGTCCACCCCTTTCAATGAAACTGATTTTCACCAGTCTCTGGTTAGGGCTACATTAATAGGAAACAAACCATATAGATAGATCTTGGAGCTACTTTACTATGTCAAGTTTCAAAGAGCTAGCACAAAAAATGTTTGATTTAGACTGCCAACTACATGTATCCCTATAGGAGAAAACAGAGTGAAACCTAAAAATAAAAACAGTTAGTGAAAAAAAAAACAGTTTAACCTAGAGGAACAAAATTTGTTGAGTTAAGAGGGATTGGTGTACTGATCATTACCTGAAAGTATCATCAAGATTGGGTGAAAAAATGTTTGCTGAGATTTCAGGAAACTCGTAGTTTTTTGGAAGCTTTGCAACCCCTTTTAATGAAAGAGATTTTCGCTAGTCTTTTCTTTTCTTTTTTTTAAAGAGAGAGAGAGAGAGAGAGAGAGAGAGAGAATTTTTGATATTTATTTTATTTTAGTTCTCGGCAGACACAACATCTTTGTTAGTATGTGGTGCTGAGGATCGAACCCAGGCCGCACGCATGGCAGGCGAGCGCGCTACCACTTGAGCCAAATCCCAAGCCCCCGCTAGGCTTTTCTTGGGGCTACATCAATGGAAAACAAACCATAGAGATAGACCTTGAAACTACTTAATCGGGTATACTTTCAAAGAGCTAGCACAATCCGTGTTTGATTTAGAGTTCCAACTACATGTATCCATATAGGAGAAAACAGATTAAAACCAAAAAATGAAAACAGTTAAGCAAACAAACGGTTTAACCTAGAAGAACAAAATTTGGTGTGCCACGTAGAATTGATGTACTGATCATTACCTGAAAGGGTAATCAAGTTTGGGTGAAAAAATGTTTGCTGAGATTTCAGGAAACTCGTAGTTTTGGGGAAGCTTGGCAACCCCTTTCAATGAAAGTAATTTTTGCCCCTAACTGTTATGGCTACATCAATAGGAAAGAAACCATAGTGATAGAACTTGTAACTACTTTTAGATCAAGTTATAAAGAGCTAGCACAAACCGTGCTTGATTTAGAGTTCCAACTATATGTATCCATATAGGAGAAAACAGAGTGAAATCTCAAAATGAAAACGGTTACTGCAAACGAACGGTTTAACTTAGAAGAACGAAATTTGGTGAACCATGTGGGATTGGTGTACTGATCATTACCTGATATTATCATCAAATTGGATGAAAAAATGTTTGCTGAAGTTTCACTAAACTCATAGATTTTTTAAAGCTTGTCAACCCCTTTAAATGAAAGTGATTTTCGTCAGTCTCTGCTTGGTTCTACATAAATAGGAAACAAGCCATAGAAATAGAACTTGGAACTACTTTATTTTGCCAAGTTTCAAAGAGCTACCACAAACCGAGTTTGTGTTAGAGTTACAAATACATGTATACCTATAGGAGTAAACAGAGTGAGACTTAAAAATGAAAACGGTTACTGCAAGCGAACGGTTTAACTTAAAAGAACGAAATTGTGTGAGCCAAGTGGGATTGGTGTACTAATCACTACCTAAAAGTATCATCAAGATTGGGTGAAAAAACATTTGCTGAGATTTCAGAAAACTCGTAGTTTTTTAAAAGCTTGGCAACCCCTTTCAACGAAAGTGATTTTCATCAGTCTCTGCTTGGGGCTACATCAATAGGAAAGATACCATAGAGATATAACTTTGAACTATTTTATTGTGCGAATTTTCAAAATGGTGGTACAAACCGTGTTTGATTTTGAGTTCCACCTACATGTATCCGTATAGTAGAAAATAGAGTGAAATTTAAAAATGAAAACGGTTACTGCAAACGAACGGTTTATCCTAGAAGAATGAAATTCGGTGAGTCAAGTGGGATTGGTGTACTGATCATTACCTGACAGAATCATCAAGATTAGGTGAAAAATTGTTTGCTGAGATTTCAAAAAACTCATAGTTTTCTGGAAGCCTGGCAACCCCTTTCACTAAAAGTAATTTGCATCAGTCTCTGCTTAAGGCTACATCAATAGAAAACAAAGCATAGAGTTAGAACTTGGAACTACTTTCTTGTGCCAAGTTTCAAAGAGCTACCACAAACAGTGTTTGGTTTAGAGTTCCACCTACATGTATCCATATAGGAGAAAATAGACTCAAACATAAAAATGAAAAAGGTTACTGCAAAAGAACGGTTTAACCTAGAATAACGAAATTTGGTAAGCCAAGAGGGATTTGTGTACTGATCATTACCTGAAAGTATCATCAAGTTTGGGTAAAAAAATGTTTGCTGAGATTTCAGGCAACTCGTAGTTTTTTGGAAGCTTGGCAACCCCTTTCCATGAAAGTGATTTTCGCCAGTCTCTGCTTAGGGCTACATCAACAGCAAACAAACCATAGAGATAGAACTTGAAACTGCTTTCTTGTGTCAAGTTTCAAAGAGCTAGCACGAACCGTGTTTGATTTAGAGTTCCAAATACATGTATCCCTATAGGAGAAAACGGAGTGAAACCTAAAAATGAAAACGGTTACTGCAAATGAAGGTTTAACCTACAAAACGAAATTTGGTAATTTAAGTGGGATTGGTGTACTGATCATTACCTGAAAGTATCATCAAGATTGTGTTAAAAAATGTTTGCTGAGATTTCAGAGAACTCGTACTGTTTTAAAAGCTTGGCAACCCCTTTCAATGAAAGTGATGTTCGTCAGTCTCTGGTTGGGGCTACATCAATAGAAAAGAAACCATAGCAATACAACTTGGAACTATTTTATTGTGCCAAGTTTCATGAGCTAGCACAAACCGTGTTTTATTTAGAGTTCCAACTATGTTTATTTATATAGGAGAAAACAGAGTCAAACCTAATAATTAAAATGGTTACTGCAAACGAACTTTTTAACCTAGAAGAACGAAATTAGGTGAGCCAAGTGGGATTTGTGTTCTGATCATTACCTGAAAGTATTATCAAGATTGGGTGAAATAATGTTTGCTGAGATTTCAGAAAACTTGTAGTTTTTTGGAAGCTTGGCAACCCCTTTAAATGAATGTGATTTTTTTCATTCTCTTCTTGAGGCTACATCAATAGGAAACAAACCATAGAGATAGAACTTGGAACTACTTTATTATGCCAAATTTCAAAAAGATAGCACAAACCGTGTTTGATTTAGATTTTCAACTACATGTATCCATATAGGAGAAAACAGTTAAACCTAAAAATGAAAATGGTTCCTGCAATGAACGGTTTTAGCGAGAAGAACAAAATTTGGGGAGCCAAGTGGGATTGGTATACTGATCTTTACCTGAAAGATCATCAAGATTGGGTGAAAAATTGTTTGCTGAGATTTCAGGAAATTCGTAGTTTTTTGGAAGCTTGGCAACCCTTTCAATTAAAGTGATTTTCGTCAGTCTCTGCTTGGGGCTACATCAATAGGAAACAAGCCCTAGAGATAGAACTTGGAACTACTTTATTGTGCAACGTTTCAAAGTTCTAGCACAAGGCGTGATGATTTAGAGTTCCAACTACATGTATACATATATGAGATAACAGAGTGAAACCTAAAAATGAAAACTGTTACTGCAAACAAAAGGTTTAACCTAGAAGAACGAAATTTGGTGAGCCAAGTGGGATTGGTGTCCTGATCATCATCTGGAAGAATCATCAAGATTACGTGAAAAAAATGTTTGCTAAGTTTTAAGAAACTCATAGTTTTGGGGAAGCTTGGCAACCCCTTTGAATGAAAGTGATTTTCCTCAGTCTCTGCTTGGGGCTGCATCAATAGAAAACAAACCATAAAGATAGAACTTAGAACTACTTTATTGTGCAAAGTTTCAAAGAGTTAGCACAAAACCGTGTTTGATTTAGAGTTCCAACTATATGTATCTATTTTGGAGAAAACAGATTGAAACCTAAAAATGAGAACGGTTACTGCAAACGAACTGTTTAACCTAGAAGAACGAAATTTGGTGAGCCAAGTGGAATTGGTGTACTCATAATTACCTGAAAGTATAATCAAGATTGGGTGAAAAAATGTATGCTGAGATTTCAAAAAACTCGTAATTTTTTTAGAAGTGTGGCAACCCCTTTCAATCAAAGTGATTTTCGTCAGTCTGTGCTGGGGGCTACATCAATAGGAAACAAACCATAGAGATAAAACTTGGAACTTCTTTATTGTGCCACGTTTCAAAGTGGTAGCATAAACCGTGTTTGATTTAAAGTTTCAACTACATGTATCCATATAGGAGAAAACAGAGTGAAACGTAAAAATGAAAATGGTTACTTCAAACAAAAGGTTTAACCTAGAAGAACGAAATTTGGTGAGCCAAGAGGGAATGGGTTACTGATCATTACCTGAAAGTATAATCAAGTTTAGGTGAAAAAATATTTGCTGAGATTTCAGGAAACTCGTAGTTTTCTGGAAGCTTAGCAACCCCTTTCAATGAAAGTAATTTCTGTTAGTCTCTGCTTGGGGCTACATCATTAGGAAACAAACCATAGAGAGAGAACTTGACACTAATTTATATTGCCAAGTTTCAAAGAGCTAGAACAAACCGTGTTTGATTTAGAGTTCCAACTAAATGTATCTATATAGTAGAAAACAGAGTGAAACTAAAGATAAAAACTGTTACTGCAAACGAACGGTTTAACCTAAAATAACAAAATTTGGTGAGCCAAGTCAAATTAATGTACTGATTATTACCTGAATGTATTACTTACATTGGTTTAAAAAAATATGTGCTGTGATTTTAGGAAACTCATAGTATTCTGGAAGCTTGGCAAGCCCTTTGAATGAATGTGATTTTCTTCAGCCTCTTTTTGGGGCTACATCAATAGGAAACAAACCAGAGGGAGAGAACTTTGGACTACATTATTGTGCCAAGTTTCAAAGTGCTAGCACAAACCGTGTTTGATTTAGAGTTCCAACTACATGTATCCATATAGGAGAAAACATAGTGAAACATAAAAATGAAAAATGTTACTGCAAACGAACGGTTTAACCTAGAAGGACGAAATTTGGTGACCCAAGTGGGGTTGGTGTACAAATCATTAACTGAAAGTATCATCAAGACTGGGTGAAAAAATGCTTGCTGTGATTTTATTAAACTCGTAGTTTTTTGGAACCTTGGCAACCTATTTCAATGAAAGTTATTTTTGTCAGTCTCTGCCTGGAGCTACATCAATAAAAAACAAACCATATAGATAGAACTTGGAACTACTTTATTTTGCCAAGATTCAAACAGCTAGCACAAACCTTGTTTGATTTAGAGTTCCAACTACATGTATCCTTATAGGAGAAAACAGAGTGAAACCTAAAAATAAAAATGGTTAATGAAAACGAATGGTTTAACCTTGAAGAACGAAATTTGGTGAACCAAGTGGGAATGGTGTACTGATCATTACCTGAAAGTATGATCAAGATTGGGTGAGAAAACCTTTGCTAAGATTTCAGGAAACTCGTAGTTTTCTGAAGCTTGGCAACACTTTTCAATTAATGTGATTTTCTTCAGACTCTGCTTGGGGCTACATGAATAGGAAACAAACCATAGAGGTAGAACTTGGAACTACTTTATTGTGCCAAGTTTCAAAGAGCTAGCACAAACAGTGTTTGATTTAGAATTCCATGTACATTTATCCATATAAGAGAAAACAGAGTGAAACATAAAAATTTAAACGGTTAATGCAAATGAACGGTTTAACCTAGAAGAAAAAAATTGGTGAGCCAAGTGCAATTGGTTTACTGATCACTACCTCCAAGTATCATCAAAATTGGGTAAAATAATGTTTGCTGAGATTTCAGGAAACTCGTAGTTATTTGGAAGCTTGGCAACCTCTTTTAATGAATGTATTTTTCCTCATTCTCTGCTTAGTACTACATAAATAGGAAACAAACCATTGAGAGAAAACTTAGAACTACTTTATTGAGAAAAATTTCAAAGAGCTAGCACAAACCGTGTTTGAATTAGAGTTCCAAGAACATGTATCCATAGAGGAGAAAACAAAGTGAAAATTAAAAATGAAAACGGTTGCTCCAAACGATCGGTTTAACCTAGAAGAAAGAAATTTGGTGAGACAAGTGGGATTGGTGTACTGATCATAACCTGAAAGTATCATCAAGATTGGGCAAAAAAATATTTGCTGAAATTTCAGGAATCTCGTAGCTTTTTGAAAGCTTGGCAAACCCTTTCAATGAAAGTGACTTTTGTCAGTTTCTGCTTGGGGCTACATCAATAGGAAACAAGCCATATCGATATAACTTGTTACTTCTTTGTTGTGCCAAGTTTTAAAGAGCTAGCACAAACTGTGTTTAATTTAGAATTCCAAATACCTGTATGCATATAGAAGAAAACAGAGTGAATTCTAAAAATAAAAACGGTTACTGCAAATGAACGGTATAACCTAGAAGAAGGAAATAAGTTGATCCCAGTGGGATTGGTGTACTGATCATTACCTGAAAGTATCATCAAGATTGGGTGAAAAAATATTTGCTGAGATTTCAGGAAACTCGTAGTTTTTTTGAAGCTTGGCAACCTTTTTCACTGAAAGTTATCTTCATCAGTCTCTGCTTGGTTCTACATCAATAGGAAACAAACCATAGTGTTAGAAATTAAAAGTATTTTATTGGGCCAAGTTCCAAAGAGCTAGCAGAAACCTTGTTTGATTCAGAGTTCCAACTACCTGTATCTATATAGAAGAAAACAGAGTGAAACCTAAAAATAAAAACGGTTACTGCAAACGAACGGTTTAACATAGAAGAACGAAATTTGGTGAGCCAAGTAGGATTCTTATACTGATAATTACCTGAAAGTATCATCAAGATTGGGTGAAAAAATGTTTGATAAGAATTCAGGAACCTCATAGTTTTTTGGAAGCCTGAAATTCCGTTGAATGAAAGTGATTTTCATCAATCTCTGCTTGGGGCTACATCTAAAGGAAACAAACCATAAAGTTAGAACTTCGAAGTATTTTATTGTTCCAAGTTCCAAAGAGCAAGCACAAACCGTGTTTGATTTAGAGTTCCAACTACTTTTAACCATATAGGAGAAAACAGAGTGAAATCTAAAAATTAAAATGGTTACTGCAAACGAAAGGTTTAAACTAGAAGAACGAAATTTGGTGAACCAAGTGGGAGTGGTGTACTGATAATTACCTGAATGTGTCATCAACATTGGGTGAAAAAAATGTTTGCTGAGATATCAGGAATCTCGTAGTTTTTCGGAAGCTTTGAAACACCCTTTCAATGAAAGTGATTTTTGTCAGTCTTTTTGGGGCTACATAAATAGAAAACAAACCATAGAGATAGAACTTGGAACTACTTTATTGGGGAGATTTTGAAAGAGCTAGCTAAAACCGTTATTGATTAAGAGTTCCAACTACATGTATCCATATAAAAGAAAACAGAATAAAACCTAAAAATGAAAACGGTTACTGCAAATGAACGGTTTATCCTAGACGAATGAAATTTGGTGAGCCAAGTGGGATTGATGTACTCATCATTACCTGAAAGTATCATCAAAATTGGTTGAAAAAATGTTTGCTGAGATTTCAAGAAACTCGTAGTTTTTTGGATGCTTTCAACTCCTTTCAATGAAAGTGGTTTTAGTCAGTCTCTGCTTGGGTCTACATCAATAGGATACAACCCATAGATATAGAACTTGGAATTACTTTATTGTGCCATGTTTCAAAGACCTAGCACAAACCGTGTTTGATTTAGAGTTCCAACTACATGTATCCATATAGGAGAAAACAGAGTCAAACCTAAAAATTAAAACGGTTACTGCAAATGAACTGTTTAACTTAGAAAAACGAAATTTTTTGAGAAAAGTGGGATTGGTGTACTGATCATTACCTGAAAGTATCAAAAAGATTGGGTGGAAATAGTTTGCTTATATTTCAGGAAACACGTAGTTTTTTGGAAGCTTGGCAAACCCGTTCAATGAAAGTGATTTTCATCAGTCTCTGCTTGGGGCTACATCAATAGAAAACAAACCATAAAGATAGAACTTTGAATGGCTTTATTGTGCAAAGTTTCATAGAGCTAGCACAAACCGAGTTTGATTTAGAGGTCCAACTACATGTATCCATATATGAGAAAACAGAGTGAAACCTAAAAATGAAAACAGTTACTGCCAACGAACGGTTTAACCTAGAAGAACGAAATTTGGTGAGCCAAGTGGAATTGAGGGACTGATCATTACCTGAAAGTATCATGAAGATTGGATGAAAAAATGTTTGCTGTTATTTCAGGACACTCGTAGTTTTTTGGAAGCTTGGGACCCCCTTTAAATGAAAGTGTTTTTCGTCAGTCTCTGCTTGGGGCTACATCAATAGAAAACAAACCATAGAGATAGAACTTGGAACTAGTCTATTGGGTATACTTTAAAAGAGCTAGCACAATCCGTGTTTGATTAAGTGTTCCAAATGCATGTATCCATATAGAAGAAAACAGAGTGATAACTAAAAATGAAAATGGTTACTGCAAACGAATGGTTTAACTTAGAAGAAAGAAATTTGGTGAGCCAAGTAGGATTGGTGTAATTATCATTACCTGAAAGTATCATCAAGGTTGGGTGAAAAAATGTTTGCTGAGATTTCAGGACACTCGTAGTTTTTTGGAAGCTTGGCAACCCCTATCAATTAATGTGATTATCGTCAGTCTCTGCTTGGGTCTACTTCAATACGAAACATACCATAAAGATACAACGTGGATATATTTTATTGTGCCAAGTTTCAAAGAGCTAGCACAAACTGTGTTTGATTTAGAGTTCCAACTACATGTATCCATATAGGAGAGAACAGAGTGAAACCTAAAAATGAAAACGGTTACTGCAAACAAACGTTTTAACCTAGAATAACGAATTGTGGTGAGCCAAGTGGGATTGGTGTACTGATCATTACCTGAAAGTATCATCAAGATTGGATGAAAAAATGTTTGCTGAGATTTTAGGAAACTCGTAGTTTTTTGGAAGCTTGGCTACCCTTTTCAATTAAAGTCATTTTTGCCAGTTTCTGCTTGGAGCTACATCAATAGCAAAAAAAACATAGGTATACAACTTGGAACTACTTTAGTGTGCCTAGTTTCAAAAAGCTAGCACAAACTGTGTTTGATTTAGAGTTCAGCTACTTGTATCCATATAGGACAAAACAAAGTGAAACCTAAAAATTAAAATGGTTACTGTAAACGAATGGTTTAACATAGAAGAACAAAATTAGGTGAGCCAAGTGGTATTGATGTACTGATGATTACCTGAAAGTTTCATCAAGATTGGGTGAAAAAATATTTGCTGAGATTTTAGGAAACTCCTACTTTTTTTGGAAGCTTGGCAACCCCTTTCAATAAAGTGATTTTCCTCAGTCTCTTCTTAGGGCTACATCAATAGGAAACAACCACGAAGATAAAACTTGGAACTACTTTATTGCGCCAAGTTTCAAAGAGCTAGAACAAACCGTGTTTGATTTAGATTTCCAAATACATGTATTTATATAGGAGAAAACAGAGTGAAACCTAAAAATTAAAACGGTTACTGCAAACGAACGGTTTAACCAAGAAAAACGAAATTAGGTGGGCTAAGTTGGATTGGTGTATTGATCATTTCCTGAAAGTATCATCAAGGTTGGGTGAAAAAATGTTTGCTGAGATTTCAGGAAACTCATAGTTTTTTGGAAGCTTGGCAACCCCTTTCATTGAAAGTGATTTTTGCAAGTCTCTACATGGGGCTACATCAATAGGAAACAAAGCATAGAGATAGAAATTGGAACTACTTTATTGTGCCAAGTTTAAAAGAGCTAGCACAAAGTGTGTTTGATTTAGAATTCCAACTACTTGTATTCATATTGGAGAAAAGAGATTGAAACCTAAAAATGAAAACGGTTACTAAAACGAACGGTTTAACCTAGAAGAATGAAAATTGGTGAGCCAAGTGGGATTGGTGTACTGATCATTACCTGAAAGTATCATCAAGATTGGGTGAAAAAATATTGGCTGAGATTTCTGGACACTCATAGTATTTTATAAGATTGGTAACCCCTTTCAATAAAAGTGATTTTCGTCAGACTGTGGTTGGGGATACATCAATAGGAAACAAACCATAGAGATAGAACTTGGAACTACTTCATTGTGCCAAGTTTCAAAGAGCTAGCAGAAATCGTGTTTGATGTAGAGTTTCAAATAAATGTATCCATATAGGAGAAAATAGATTGAAACCTAAAAATGAAAACGGTTACTGCAAATGAACGCTTTAACCTGGAAGACCTAAATTTGGTGAGCCAAGTGGGACTGTTGTACTGATCATTACCTGAAAGTATCATCAAGATTGGGTGAAACAATTTTTGCTGAGATTTCAGGAAACTCATAGTTTTTAGGAAGATTTTCAACCCCTTTCAATGAAAGTGATTTTCGGCAGTCTCTGCTTGGGGCTACGTCAATACAAAACAAACCATAAAGATAGAACTTGGAACTATTTTTTGTGCCAAGTTTCAAAGAGCTAGCACAAACCGTGTTTGACTTAGAGTTTTAAATATTGTATCCATATAGTAGAAAACAGAGTGAAACCTAAAATTAAAAACGGTTACTGCAAAGGAAAGGTTTAACCTAGAAGAACGAAATTGGGTGAGCCAAGTGAGATTGGAGTACTGATCATTACCTGAAAGTATCATCTATATTGGGTGAAAAAATGTTTGCTGAGATTTAAGTAAACTCGTATTTTTTTGGAAGCTTGTCACCCTCTTTCAATGAATGTGATTTTCATCAGTCGCTGCTCGGGGTACATCAATAGAAAACAAACCATAGAGATAGAACTTGGACTACTTTTTCGGGCATAATTTCAAAGAGCTAGCATTAACCGTGTTTGATTTAGAGTTCCAACTACATTTAACCATATAGGAGAAAACAGAGTGAAACCTAAAAAATGAAAACGGTTACTGCAAACGTGGTTTAACTAAGAAGAAAAAAATTTGGTTAGCAATGTGGGATTGGTGTATGATCATTAACTGAAAGTATCATCAAGATTGGGTGAAAAAATGTTTGCTGAGATTTCAGGAAACTCGTAGTTTTTTGGAAGATTTTAAACCCCTTTCAATGAAAGGGATTTTTGTCAGTCTCTGCTTAGGGAAACATCAATAGGAAAAAAAAACCATAGAGATAGAACTTGGAACTTCTTTATTGTGCCCTGTTTCAAAGAGGTAGTAAAAACCGTGTTTGGTTTAGAGTTCCAACTACATATATCTGTATAGGAGAAAACAGAGTAAAACCTAAAAATGAAAACGGTTACTGCAAACGAACGGTTTAACCTAGAAGAATGAAATTTGGTGAGCCAAGTGGGATTGGTGTACTGATCATTACCTGAAAGTATCATCAAGATTGGGTGAAAAAATGTATTCTGAGATTTTAGAAAACTCGTAGTTTTTTAAAAAACTTCTCAAATCCTTTCAATGAAAGTGATTTTCGTCAGTCTCTGCTTGGGACTACACCAATAAGAAACATAAGAAGAACTAAAATTAACCTTGAAGAACGAAATTTGGTGAGCCAAGTGGGATTGGTGTACTAATCATTACCTGGAAGTATTATCAAGATTTGGTTAAAAAATGTGTGCTGAGATTTCAAGAAACTCGTAGTTTTTTGGAAGCTTGGCAACCCCTTTCAATGGATCTGATTTTTGCCAGTCTCTGCTAGGAGCTACATCAATAGGAAACAAATCATAGAGATACAAAATGGAACTACTTTATTGTTCCAAGTTTAAAAGTGCTAGCACAAAGCGTGTTTGATTTAGAGTTCCAACTACATGTATCCATATAGGCAAATGCAGAGTGAAACATAAAAATGAAAACTGTCATGACCCCTCGCCAGCAAAGGAAACACGATGCAGGATTCTTCTTTCATCAGTTTACTCAGGACCTTTGAATCATGATGAGAAAACAGGAACTAACAAGGAAAGAGCACGAGCGGTCGGTATGCACTAGCTTAAGTACCCAGCATTACCAATGAACTAGCACCAAGTGAAAAAGTCTAATATGTATAGCGCAGCGGAAGCAGGCCAGAGCCCAGCCCCACAGCCTTACAAGGAGTTGTTTACTTCGAACAACTCTAACTGCTATGTCATTAGAAGCAGTAGGCCTGCGCGATTTTCAGGGTGCGGTCGCCGGCTCCCGACAGTTTTCCCTTTTTGTTTTACAAGCAACAGGTGAAAGTAGAGGTCCTATCTCCATTGTGCAAAAGTGGCCGTAAATAATGGCACACTTCTGAGGGCGCCTTTCCCCAGGCGAGTCACCATTTCGACCGATGCCTTTTTCATGGAGGTGGGGAGTCGACATCAAACCCACATGCATTAGGACATGCTTTTCTTGGGACTCAAACCTTGAGCTCCCAAGTGCAGTGCCTTGCCTCGCACCCTGTGCTGTGTCAATCACTTGAGCATGGTGAGCCATGCTTGAGAGGACTGTCCTGCCTCTAAAGTGGCAAAGGCTTGTATGAGCATAAGATTCTGCACCCGCTGCTGCTTGCACATACAAACCAGACACCACAGGCACAATCCAATGGCAAGTACTAGGACCACAGCCAACGCACCCATGCCTGCCCATTGCTTCAAGAAACTAAAAGACTTAAACAACCATCATATTACATCTTTCACGAGAGCAATATGGACTTGCGTCTTGTAGTCCATCCATGGGCAATAAACACCCATGAGTGAGTTCTTGACTCAAAATGTCCACTTGGTCTTGTTGTAGATCTACCCGCTGGTTGAGAAGCACAATGCCACGATGTAGATGTTGATTCATCATAGTCTGAGTCTCCATGGCTGTTGCAGCAGTACCTGCAAGCCTGTTTACAGCATCTGCAGTAAGCACAGCAGTAGCGAGAGCCGCAGCAGCAGTGGCCGCCGCAACAGCAGAAGCTGCAATGGCTGCCACAATGGCTGCCACAATGGCTGCAGTTATACCAAAGTCTCTTTTGTTTCTTTGCAATAATACAGGCAAATTATCATCATCAATAACATTCTTGTAGGTGGTTATTAAAGAAAAGGTAAAGGTTTTGTTAGAATTAATAAACTGAAGGGGTCAATGAGCCCTGACATCCAGTCCAAGCTAGTGAACTAGTTTTTGTGGCTTTACTATGGGGCAACAATACCGGTTGTTGAGGAATAGAATTATTGGCTCTCAATACCTTAGCAGGAAAAACATCATTGATTACAGTAGCATTACCATTTGAGTCCCGGGAACCGTCACTATCAAACCAGCCCAAAGATTGATTGGTTAACATAATACAAAGTATGGAATCAGAGTAATTAACATGTACAGATAAACACAAAATGTCAAATAATGAAACAGTAGAAGTTATCAATAGCTGCTATAGTATCCATAGACAAGATTGGTCAATCCATGGTAGCAGAGCAATTAGTAGTGAAGAAAAATGGAAGTACACCAGCCTGAGAAGTAATAGGCAATGGATATGGCCACGTCTTTACCACCGCCCAGAGGAGTCGTTCTGCTGTCCAGACGACCTCATGTCCGATTACCATCAGGAGAAGCATCAAGCACCTCATCTTGTTCATCTTCATTCTTTCTTCCTGATGGAGCTTGAGGAACTTTCCGCATGTGGCTCTCTGGCACCCACAACGGTTCCGTTTGGTCTTGTGGAAAAACACAGAAAGAACCTCGTGACCATGCCAGCACGGGATCAGGCCCATACGATTTTCCAGAAAGTACATCTTTCCACTTAACGTGATCAAAGTTCGGGGCTAAGGGCGAACGGTGCCTAGTCGCAGCAGAGCGCCCTTGGATGTCAAGATTCAAAAAATTAATAGTGAATAGATCCAGGGAGAGGCGCTTTGTCAGGGTGTGGCCTAAGCCAATTCCCCCTTTTTGTTTTATTAACATCTCTTTTAGAGTCTTATGAGCGCACTCTACAATACCCTGACCTTGTGGATTGTAGGATAAACCATGGACAAGCTGGATACCCATCTGGTTGCAAAAGGAAGAAAATTGTCGTCCAGTATACGCTGGACCATTGTCCGTCTTAATGGTCTGTGGTAATCCCCAGGCTGCCCAGGCTTCCAAGCAATGCGTGATAACATTTCCATCCTTTTCACCAGACAAAGCAGAAGCATGGATAATGCCAGAACAAGTATCTACAGACACATGGACATATTTACGTTTGCCAAAATCAGGAACATGAGTGACATCTATTTGCCATATAGTTAAAGGCTGCAAACCACGAGGATTTATGCCCACAGAAGAGGGATGATGTAAAATGATAAAATTAGGACAATCCAATACAATCTGCCGAGCATCAGCATGGGAGATAGTAAAGCGCTTCTGAAGTGCTCGTGCATTAATATGAAATTTACTATGAAAGTTTCTAGCTTGATTTAAGGAGTAAATAGAGAACACCCAAGAAGGACGAGTAGCAAGATCAGCTTGGGCATTGCCAGCATAAAGAGCACCCGGTAAACCTGTGTGGGCTCGAATATACAAGAGGTTAAAACAGGCGGAGTGATTCCAAATCAATGTTTGAAGATGGAGAAAAAGGGAAGACATTACTCCTGATGTGTGTATGGGACCCACTGCTTCCAACACCTTTAAAGCTTAAACTATATAAACAGAATCTGAGATTAAATTAAAAGAAAACGGACATCGTTCAAATACTTTTATGACAATTTGCAGCTCCACCCATTGTGGAATGCCAGGAGCAAACTGATGTTGGATAGGAGGTTGATCATTTACCACATAGGCTCCAATACCATTTTTAGATCGATATTTGCAGCTCCTGGGATAGGCATAGAAGAAGTGATTTTAGGGAAAATGATAGGATGTTCCTTAACAAATGTAATAAGAGGATGTGAAGGATAGTGATTATCTATCTCTCCTGGAAAAGAGCATCGTAATATAGCCCAATTATCCAGGTTAGCACACAAAACTTGAATTTGTTGACACGTATAAGGGACAAATACAAACATTTGAGAAAAACCAAAAAATTGTATACTTTGTTGTATCCCTAACATAGCTAAAGAAGCAACTGCATCAGGATAATACTCAAAAGATTTTCTAGAGAATATATGTGGATGTATCCACAACAAAGGACCATCTTGCCACAAAACTCCAGTAGGTTGCTGTACAGTGGTGAGCACACATAATTTAATAGGCTTATCCTCTTGAAGCCTGCAAAGGATAGCATGTTGTATAGCCTCTTCCACTTTAAGCAACACTGACCTGGCTTCCTCAGTAAGATGTCGAAGAGAAGTAAGATCTGAATCACCTTTAAGAATTTCATACAGGGTTTTAATTCAACATTGGGAATATGTAAGTAACCCCTAATCCAATTTATGTCATCCAGTAATTTCTGAAAATCATTTAACATATATAAATTATCAGTCCTAAGAGTTACCTTTTGGAGTGTAATAGTTTCACAAGAGATATTAGTACCAAGATAATCAATAGAGTCTCCTGTCTATACTTTATCAGGTTAAATAAGCAAACCCTTAAATTGTAGTAAATGTACTAAATCAGTGTAAGCTGCCTCCAACATAGGGAGTAACAGCAGCCTTACATTTTTTTAGTACATTCCTCAAAAACAAGTTTCTTAATCAGAGGCATGGCTCTATTGGGATCACCAAAGATTTTTTCCGTAGCACCCACCATCCTAGCAACAAAGTCTGAGAAAGGTTCTATAGGGCCCTGTATAAATTTAGTCAAATTTCCAGACACTTCTCTATTTGAGAGTGACTTTCATGCACGGATACAAATGTTATTAATCTGCTAATATATTTCAGGAAGATAACCCGTTTGTTGATTGGCAAACCTGCCCTGCCCCAAAAGCATATCCTTATCCCAGGCAGGGCATCCCGCCTCACGATTTTGGGCGGCCTGCTCTACTGCGCCCTCTAGCACAAATGCTCTCCAGTCCAAGTATTTGCCTGGGGAAACATAAGCATGCACCAGACTAGCCCAATCTGAGGGGGTCATGCAAAATCTGGTAAGCCCCTCTACCTGAGTAAGAGTGAAAGCAGCATCTATACCATAAGTGCGAACGGATTCTGCCAAGGTTTTAATTATTTTAAAATCTAAAGGCTCATGAAATCTTCCCCTATTAGCATCCTGAAAAACCGGGTATGCTAGTCCCATGTCTGTATTAACTGTTCTCCAAACTTGTGTATGAAAAGTTCTCCCGGAGCTTTGGACTCCCCTCACATATGGGGGCAGTGCAAAAGGCACTGCATCTTCTTCTAAATTCACAACCTCCTCCTCAAAATTAGATTTATCAAAATTACATTTATTCCCCTTCTCACAGTAGGCTTTCATGCTTTGTGTCTCCCTTTATTTCCTTTTCATTTTTATCTTACGTAATTGCTGCAACAATATATCAAGGTCCTCAGAACTCTCTGAGCCACTTGTGTCCTCAGGTGTTTTTAATTCGGTCAAGTCTGGATAGAGCCTTCTTCTATTTTTATTTTCAGGCTCTTTTGCCTTTTCATCATTCTTACTCTTAATACTCTCTGCCACTTTGCTATATGACCCGACAGATGTAGTTGTTCAAGAATGGCCTGACTCTCACCCACAGCTTCCTGACATTTACCATCTGCTATACATTCTCTAACCAATTTCCAAAGTGGTATAACACAACCCTCTAAAGTACCTTGCTCATTAGCGAAATCCAGATCTCTCCCTAACTTTTCCCAGCTGGAAATCGTAAGACTCCCTGAAAAAACAAACCAAGGAGCCGCTATATCAGCTTCTCTTAAAAACATCTGCAAAGTACTCTGCTCCACCCCAAGTCCTTTTGAATGTAGCAGCCCATCCAGGGCCAAAAAAAATGGGCTTGAAGAAGTAACACCCATAATGTTTTCAAAACTATAAAGAAAGTGAAAGTACAAAAGCCCCGCTCTCTCTTTATCTAAAGAGGAGCGTCCTATTCTATTATTTTTCTCGGCTCTCTCTTTATTTACAGAGGAGCGTCCCATTCTATTATTTTTCCCCGCTCTCTCTTTATTTACAGAGGAGAGTCCCGCTATTTGCTTGCGGATTTCCACTTTACCTGGGAACTTACCGGTGCACCACCACGACTGCTGAATGTTCTGGATCCTGGGTTCGAGGAATATTCTTCCCCGTACGGGCTACCAATTGTCGTGACCCCTCGCCGGCAAAAGAAACACGACGCAGGACCCTTCTTTCAGCAGTTTACTCAGGACCTTTGAATCATGATGAGAAAACAAGAACAAACAAGGAAAGAGCGCGAGCAGTCGGTCTGCCCTAGCTTAAGTACTCAGCCTCGCCAATGAACTAGCACCACGTGGAAAAGTCTAATAGGTACAGCACAGCAGAAGCAGGCCAGAGCCCATCCCCACAGCCTTAGAAAAAGTTGTTTACTTCTAAGAACACTAACCGCTAAGTCATCAGAAGCAGGAGACCAGCGCCATTTTCAGGGTGTGGTTGCTGGGTCCCAACAGAAAACGGTTACTGCAAACGAACGGTTTAACCTAGAAGAAGGAAATTTGGTGAGCCAAGTGGGAGTGGTGTACTGATCATTATCTGAAAGTATCATCAAGATTGGGTGAAAAAATGTTTGCTGAGATTTCCTGAATCTCATAGTTTTTTGGAAGCTTGGCAACCCCTTTCAATGAAAGTGATTTTCGTCAGTCTCTACTTGGGACTACATCAATAGGAAACCAACTATTGAGATAGAACTTTGAACTACTTTATTGTTCCTAGTTTCAAAAAGCTAGCACAAACCGTGTTTTATTTAGAGTTCCATCTATATGTATCCATATAGGAGAAAACAGAGTGAAACCTAAAAATAGAAATGGTTACTGCAAATGAACAGTTTAACCTAAAAGAACGAAAATTGGTGAGCCAAGTGGGAGTAATGTACTAATCATTACCTGAAAGTATCATCAAGATTGGGTAAAAAAATGTTTGCTGAGACTTCAGGAAACTCGTAATTTTATGGATGCTTGGCAACCCCTTTTAATGAAAGTGATTTTTGTCAGTCTCTGCTTGGGACTACATCAATAAAAAACAAACCATAGAGATAGAACTTGGAACTATTTTATTTTGCCCAGTTTCAAAGAGCTAGAAAAAACCGTGTTTGACTTAGAGTTTCAACTACATGTATCCATATAGGAGAAAACAGAGTGAAAACTAAAAATAAAAACGGTTACTGCAAACAAAGGGTTTAACCTAGAAGGACAAAATTTGGTGAGCCAAGGGGAATTGGTGTACTGATCATTACCTGAAAGTATTATCAAAATTGGGTGAAAACATGTTTGCTGAGATTTCAGGAAACTCGTAGTTTTTTGGAAGCTTGGCAACCTCTTTCAATGAAACTGGTTTTCGTAAGTCTCCGCTTGGGGCCACATCAATAGGAAACAAACCATAAAGATAGAACTTTGAAATACTTTATTGTGCCAAGTTTCAAAAAGCTAGCACAAGCCGTGTTTTATTTAGAGTTCCAAGTACATGTATCCATATAGGAGAAAACAGAGTGAAGCCAAAAAATGAAAAAGGTTACTGCAAATGAATGGATTAACCTAGAAAAACAAAATTTGGTGAACCAAGTGGGAGTGGTGTACTGACCATTACCTAAAAGTATCATCAAGATTGGGTGAAACAATGTTTGCTGAGATTTCCGGAATCTCGTAGTTTTTTGGAAGCTTGGCAACCCCTTTGAATGAAAGTTATTTTCGTTAGTCTCTATTTGGGGCTACATCAATAGGAAACCAACAAAAGAGATAGAACTTGGAACTACTTAATTGTGCCAAGTTTCAAAGTGGTAGCACAAACCAGGTTTGATTTAGAGTTTCAACTACATGTATCCATATAGTTTAAAACAGAGTGAAAAATGAAAATGAATATGGTTACTGCAAACGAACAGTTTAACCTGAAAAACGAAATGTGGTGAGGCAAGTGGGATTGGTGTAGTGATCATTACCTGAAAAATTGGGTGAAAAAATGTTTGCTGAGCCTTCAGGAAACTTGTAATTTTTTGGAAGCTTGGCAAACCTTTTTAATAAAAGTGATTATTGTCAGTCTCTGCTTGGGACTACATCAATAGAAAACAAACCATAGAGATAGAACTTGAAACTACTTTATTGTGCCAAGTTTCAAAGAGCTAGCACAATCCGTGTTTGATTTAGAGTTCTGTTAGACCAGGACACAAGAAAAAACCACTGACTCCAATTAAATTCAAATTAAAGCAAGCTTATTATTTCGACCAGCCGGACTGCCTTTTCCTCCCAAAACGGTGTGAACAAGACAGCAACCCCACCTTTCCTACAGCCTAGCTTTATAGCCCAGAAAGTTAAACAAATGGGGGTTACAGATAACAGAACTTGACAATCATCACACTAATGGTAGTTTACATTTTTTGCTGGCCCCAACATCAGAATTAATGAAGCCCTTTAGAGCCTCAGAGAAGGTCGTTGTCTGGCCAGCGAAGGCCAATATTTATGAGTTGTCACTAAAGTTTCAGAGAGGGCTGCTATCTGGTCAGAGAGCCAGGCATGGGTGAGTTCAAGGAAGGGGCAGGCATTCCAAGCAGGTTCAGGGTTTGCAGAAATTTATAGTAAAGCTGAAATTAGCTTTTCATTGCTTTGTGGCAAGATGACTCCCAATTTAATAAAAGATCAGGTTGGGTCTGTCATCCTCTCCCCTTTTCTTATGTGTCCCTTTTAAATCTTTGATAGAGTAGGGAAAGAGCACTGAGGAAATTTTAATCCCTCAGGTAACAGTTTCTAAATTTTTAGAACTCACCCCAAACCGGTCTTCCTGATTTTACCTGACTTAATTAATTACTTATATTGATAATCTATTTATTTTTGGCTCCATTGTTTTAAGAAGACAGGCGTCACTCATTTTGGCTTCTTTTGAGCTGAGAGAGGGTGACGTGAGGGGGCACGGCGTGAGGGACATGAGTTGCCTTTTAGAAGTCAGTTGAGGGACATGAGTTGCTTTTTAAAAGTCAGTTTGGTTTGAAGTCTCGTTGGGGAAGAACAGGTTGTAATGTCATCTGGGGATGGGTGCTTCTATGAAAGAAACAAAAAACATGAGTACTGAGTAAATGTTGCAGCAGCTGGAACGTGTCACTGTATAGAAGTTCCCTCACCAGGCTTTAACATTTGCAGTTATCAGGCCAATAAATTTAACATTTAACTTTTAGTGTTAGAGATGTCCATCCCCATAAGATACAGTTTAATAATTTAATGTCATCTGATCTTGCAAAATTTTTTTACTAGTATGAGCTCTGTGTCTAATAGAGAAACCTTTAATTCTGTTACGCAGGGCTGGATAATCATACTAGCAAACACGAAGCCTACCTGTGTAGGTTAGGAATATCTGTAGGCCTTAAACTAAAAACTTCTGTCTCTGGCAGCTCCTCTTGATAGTCTCTTTTAATAGTTATCAGTCATTTCTGTCTGAGAATCCTTCTTTGTAGCCTCCAGTCTTACTTATTTTGGGAGGCTAACATAAAGTGTATACCTTAAATAATAATAATAATAATTATTATTATTATTATCATCATTATTATTATTTAAAATGCCCAGGAATGGCTGTATTTTGGTTTTAACTGTCTTTGCTAAGTGTTTAAGATGAAGCAGTCAAACTGACTTTTGTTTCTATCTATTATTAACAGTCAGCTGAGCTTTTATGGGAGTCATTCCTGGGGAAACTTCTCAGTTCTGCTAGTGCCATTTGCGCTAGGATGGGTCTAGGTCTTGCTTGACCATGTGGCTTCCCTCGGAAGAACCAGGGATGTCTCCCTTCTCTGATGACTCTCTTCTTCATAGCAAATGCACTGATTGGCTTTCTGTTCTCCAGTGGTCTCATTACTCTCCCTGATCGGGAGGTTATGTGGCCCAGAGTTGCAAAGATCTTTAGAGAAATCCCCTGTTCCCTGGATTCAGACTGACTCAGAGGGCAAGAGCCAAATATTGGTTTTTCTGGCCCTTTTAATTTAACTTTAATTTTAAAATTTAATCTTAAACATCCAGCAAATAAATTTTAACAGCCTTATATTAAGAGTACTGGGCTTTAATGTCTATAACTTTATAATTATTCATTTTTTTATTATTTGGGATCTGTATTATCCTATCTTTCTTGTAGGTGATGGCTTATTATCTCAAACTAACCCATTTTGTGTTCTTAAATCAACACTTCTGTAAAACACTAACAGGGAATCTTTAGATCACTTATAAGGAAATTACAAAATAAAATTAACGAGAGTAAAAACATTTAGTTCGTGTAACAGCTACCCTGAATTTTTGGCTGAGTTATACATTATATACTCTGTTTGAGATCCTAGTAATCTTTGCAGAAAAAAAAACAACAAAAAAACCCCACAAATTTTTGAACATAACTTTAAATGAACTACAATCTGGCCTACTGTTTTCATAGTCATTCTCACATGTAGTAAGATGGGACACAGGGCCTCATCTCAGGTAAGGCAGGGCTCTTTATAAATCTTAAGTGTTTTAGATCTAAAGCTGATCTTTGTATTTTTAATTATCATTTTACAAAGTTAACATAAATTGTTTGAGGTCACATGAACATTAGCTAACACCATATGATATCACATTTAAAACATGAATTAAAAAAAGGCTGAAAGTTTTTAACCTTTACATAGATTAGTCTCTCATTAACTTAAAAATACATATAAATTGTTCCCCAATGTAAGAAGTAACAAAACTTTACATATCTTATTGATAAAAGGTAAATAAATCCCCAATATATTTTTTATGATACAACTGCTGAACACCAGCTTGATATAATGCTCTTTCAAAGTTTCTACCTTACAGACTTGTATACCTGGAAGTTATGAGCAAATTAATAGCATCATAATTACATTGATGTTTCTACAATAACCAAGTTTAGCTTTTAAAGAAATGGCAGTACAGTGCTCTAAAATAACAGTTCTTATTTAACCAGTTGTTTAATTTTTATGGTTGCTTGCTCTAGAAAAAAGTAAAACTTAATAAACACAATGTTATGGGTAAACTTATGTTTTAAGAAATTTTTGTCTCATTAACACATGACTGATTTTTACAATCTTATACAGACTTTAGTACAAACTTATACAGAACTTAGTAAATCAATCAGATATCTAACAAAAGTACTCATGAATGAGTAATCCCATATCAAATTTACTTTACTTATTTATCAAGATATTAGACAAATGTATTGAACAGTGTAAACCATTTTTTGTTGAAGGAAAAGTCCTAGAACCAAGGCACATTAGATATTTTATAGACATTAATATTTTATGAGTTTTTTGAACACCTAGAAAAACTTGTAAGTTAAATTTAAAGACATTTATTTTTATCTGTTTATCCAATTTAAATTGAACCATTTAAATCACATGAATTAAAGATCTTTGTATCCATTTTTTAAATTTGTTTTTATGAGTGCTCCTTATATATGTTAATTTGTATATCATATATATGATATAGGGACATATGTATATAGACATACAACACATAACAAAAGTGTGCACACATAACAATAGTAAAGGCCTTAGTAGCTTTTCACAGGTGAAATCTCCATTGCAATGTTTCAAAAACTCCACAGTTGGTCAAAGATAGGACTGATCAGAAAAACATTAACCTAGGTCTGTAGGGTCAAAATCATAAGCCCAAAAAAATACAGAATCTAAGGAAAAAAACAAGAGTCCTAGTAAAAATGACTGGCCAGTAATTAGTAAATACCATACAATTTACTTCTTCTTTTTTTTTTTTTTTTTTTAGGTCTCAGATCAGTCTCCTACTGAGCTTGAAAGCTTCATTCATTTGCATTTCAACATAAGTCCTGGATGAGGTCTGAAAGGAGCAGGAAAAAACTATTTTGAGCAGACACCTCAGGCCAAAGGAATTTTAACCATAAGTCATAATTTTCAGGTTCGAATGTTGAAAATTATGAAACAAGTTTAAGATAAAATTCACAAAATTTTATATCTTTACATCTTGTTTTGTCAACAGATACCATACTATGATTTACTATCCTTGTCCAAATTAATGCACTGGTACTCACAGTAACATTTTCCCAGGCAACCCAATTCAAAATTGGTGAAAATAAAGACTGAATGATTGGGAAGTTACTTGCCAACTTGGAAGTAGAGTTCTTTAGTTTTCCATCCTAAGTATTTAAGTTCTCTGGCATAAATTATCTGAAATCATAAACTAAAAAATTACCTAAACCCAACTTTTAACTGCAGCATTGTGCAATGCATCAAAAGCCCATTCAGATACCAGATTGTTACAATAAAACATCATCTTTTGAACACACATTCAGCCAAGATCATTCCCAAGACACAATTTATAATATCAACACACTATTGCACATGTCTTAAAGGGTCAGTAACAAAGACACAGGAAAGACAGAGAGGAGCTCCAGACTATGGCTGACAGACAGAAACCTTAAAAACAGACCAGATAAGAGAAAAATCTCCTACACCAGTGGCATCATAGATGTCCCCACAAGGGAACCAGATGCTTTCACAGAGGGGCACTCTGAAATATAAAATCAAGGGTCTCCATGGCTACTTTACTGCATTAAGTGTCTCCTTTTTCTTTTTCTCTTTTTTTAAGAAGACAGAGATGGCATAATCCTTACAGTGCAAGGAAGGAAGGCAGGAATTCCCGGAAGCAACAGGGCCTCGGCAGCTTCTGGGAGTCCCTCAGTCCCTCCTTTTATTTACAGGATTCCACCCTAAGCACATTCCACCTTCTAACATTTCAGTAGTCAGTTCTCAAAAAGTTCTGGGGGTAGGGAGGTATCAAAATTTGTAACTGAAAGTTCGGTTCCTGATCTCAGAGCCAAATAATTCCAATTTAATAATGAGGACAGGGTTTTGAGAAAAAGAAAAAAGGGAGTTTTATTGCTTTGCTAACAAAGGAGAAACACAGGGGACTCTGCCCAAAGGTTGTGACTCTCTTGATCTGGAGGGACAAGGGGTTTTAAAAAAGTCTCACTTGTTAACCTGGGAGATACTCAGTTCTTAGATCCCCAGCAGGCATTGCCCTCCTGCAGTGGGTGTGATCCAGCAGCCAGCCAGGGTCTTCTCTCCTCCTGCTTAACAAAGAAGAGTAAATTTCTTCACAGTTTCTTAAAACACAGTCCAAAGGGGTGTCAGGCTGACTTGCTTTATTACCCATTTTCACGTCCAATATCTTTAAGTTTTTACCACTGAAATCACACAACAAAACGCACAAAAACAAACAAACAAAAAACATATAGAACACAGAACAAAACACAAGAAAACAGAAACCCGGCGTCAAAACAGAAAAACAGAGGAGCAATGCAACGTCTTGCTAAAGCTCCAGGGTAGGAGTGCGTGCGTGCCCCTCGGCACCTCTCTACCCTTCCAGAGGAATTCCCTACAGAACAGAACAGAAGACAGAACGATTTCTCGTACTGTCCAGACAGGAGTATATGTGAGACTCGCCAGGCAACCTCTCTGTCATCAGAAGAGATCTCCCTTAACCGGATACCAGATGTTATAAAGGCGCCACTTACCTATGGAGGCCTTCTCCACCAGGTGCTTGCTAATAGTTTTAGTGCAGCAGTTCACTGTAGGGTTCCTGGGACTGAAGGCTCACCCTGAGGCCTTGAAACGTCTCAAGTTGTGCACCCCCTAGAGTGGCTCTCCAGCCCGGAGCCCTGGAGCGAAGGCCTGCTTCAGAATTTTCAGCAGTCTGGTCTTGTCGTCTGGTCGGGCAGGGTCATCTAGCTGGGGAATTCCAAAATGTTAGACCAGGACGCAAGAAAAGACCACTGACTCCAATTAAAATCAAATTAAAGCAAGCTTATTATTTCAACCAGCCGGAGTGCCTTTTCCTCCCCAAATGGTGGGAACAAGACAGCAGCCCCACCTTTCCTATAGCCCAGCTTTATAGCCCAGAAAGTTACACAAAGGGGGGTTACAGATAACAGAACTCTTACAAGCATCACACTAATGGTAGTTTATATTTATTGCTGGCCCCAACATCAGAATTTATGAAGACCATTAGAGCATCAAAGAGGGTCCTTGTCTGGCCAGGAAAGGCCAATATTTATGAGGTGTCACTAAAGTTTCAGAGAGGGCTGCTATCTGGTCAGAGAGACAGGCAAGGGTGAGTTAAAAAAACGGGAAGGCATTCCAAGCAGGTTCAGAGTTTGCAGTAATTTATAGTAAAGCCGAAATTAGCTTTTCATTGCTTTGTGGCAAGATGACTCCCAATTAATAAAAGATCAGGTTGAGTCTATCAGTTCCAACAATATGTATCCATATAGGAGAAAACAGAGTGAAACCTAAAAATGAAAACGGTTAATGCAAACCAACAGTTTAACCTAGAAGAACAAAATTTGATGCGCCAAGAGGGATTGGTGTACTTATCATAACCTGAAAGTATCATCAAGATTGGGTGAAAAAATGTTTACTGAGATTTCAGGAAACTCGTATTATATTGAAAGCTTGGCAACCCCTTTCAATGAAAGTGATTTCCGTCAGTCTCTTCTTGGGGCAACATCAATAGGAAACAAACTATAGACATAGAACTTGGAACTAAGATATTGTGCCAAGTTTCAAAGAGCTAGCACAAACCGTGTTTGATTTAGCGTTTCAACTTCATGAATCCATATAGGAGAAAACAGAGTGAAACCTAAAAATGAAAACGGTTACTGCAAAAGAATGGTTGAACCTAGAAGCACGAAATTTGGTGAGCCAAGTGGGAGTAGTGTCCTGATCATTACCTGAAAGTATCATCAAGATTGAATGAAAAGATTTCAGGAATCTCATAGTTTTTTTGAAGGTTGGCAACCCCTTTCAATGAAAGTGCTTTTCGTCAGTCTCTGCTTGAGGCTACATGAATAGGAAACAAACAAAAAAGATAGAACTTGGAACTACTTTATTGTGCCACGTATCAAAAAACTAGCACAAACCCTGTTTGATTTAGAGTTCCAACTACATGTATTCATATAGGGAAAACAAAGTGAAACTTAAAAATGAAAACCGTTACTGCAATAGAACTGTTTCACCTAGAAGAACGAAATTTGGTGAGCCCAGTGGGAATAGTGTACTGATCATTATCTTAAAGTATCATCAAGATTGGGTGAAAAAATGTTTGCTGAGATTTCAGGGAACTTGTAGTTCTTTGGAAGCTCGGCAACTTCTTTCAATGAAAGTGATTTTTATCAGTCTCTGCTTGTGGCTACATGAATAGGAAACAATCCATAGAATACAACTTAAAACTACTTTATTTGGTACGGTTTCAAAGAGTTAGAACAAATCGTGTTTGATTTAGAGTTCCAAGTACATGAATCCATGTATGAGAAAACAGAGTGAAACCTAAAAATGAAAACGGTTACTGAACACAAACAGTTTAAGCTAGAAAAATGAAATTTGGTGAGCCAAGTAAGATTGGTGAACTGATCATTACCTGAAAGTATCATCAAGATTGGGTGAAAAAATGTTTTTCTAAGATTTCACAAAACTAGTAGTTTTTTGGAAGCTTGGCTACCCCTCTAAATGAAAATGATATTCGTCATTTTCTGCTTGGGGCTACATCAATAGAAAACAAACCATAGAGATAGAACTTGGAACTGCATTATTGAGGCAAGTTTCAATGAGCTAGCACAAACCGTGTCTGATTTAGAGTTCCAAATACATGTATCCATATAGGAGAAAACAGAGTGAAACCTAAAAATGAAAACGGTTACTGCAAATGAAAGGTTTAACCTAGAAGAACGAAATTAGGTGCGCCAATGGGATTGGTGTACTGAAAATTACCTGAAAGTATAATCAAGATTGGGTGAAAAAATGTGTGCTAAGATGTCAGGAGACTCTTAGTTTTTTTGAAGCTTGGCAAACCTTTTTAATGAAAGTGAATTTAGTCAGCCTCTGCTTTGGGCTACATCAATAGGAAACAAACCATAGACATAGAACTTAGATCTGCTCTATTGTGCCAACTTTCAAATAACTAGAACTAACAATGTTTGATTTAGAGTTCCAACGACATTTATCCATATGGGACAAAACAGAGTGAAACCTAAAAATGAAAATGGTTACTTAAAAGGAACGGTTTAACCTAGAAGAACGAAATTTGGTGAGCCAAGTGGGAATCATGTACTGATCATTACCTGAAAGTATCATCAAGATTGGGTGAAAAAATGTTTTCAGAGATTTCAGGAAACTCGTAGTTTCTTAGAAGCTTGGCAACCCCTTTCAATGAAAGTGATTTTCGTCAAACTCCTTGGAACTAAATCAATAGGAAAGAAACCATAGAAATACAACTTTGGACTACTTTATTGTGCCAAGTTTCAAAGAGCTAGCACAAACCGTGTTTGATTTAGAGTTCCAAATACATATATCAATATAGGAGTAAACAGAGTGAAACCTAAAAATGAAAATGGTTACTGAAACGAATGGTTTAAGAACGAATTTGTTGAGCCAAGTGGGAGTGATATACCGATCATCTCCTCAAAGTATCATCAAGATTTGGTGAAAAAATGTTTGCTGAGATTTTAGGAAACTCATACTATTTTAGAAGCTTGGCAACACCTTTTAATGGAAGTGATTTTCATCAGTCTCTGCTTGTGGCCACATAAATAGGAAACAATCCATAGAATAAAACTTAGAACTACTTTATTTGTTACGGTTTCAAAGTGTTAGCACAAATCGTGTTTGATTTAGAGTTCCAAGTACATAAATCCATGTATGAGAAAACAGAGTGAAACCTAAAAATGAAAATGGTTACTGCACACAAACGGTTTAAGCTAGAAAAATGAAATTTGGTGAGCCAAGTAAGATTGGTGAACTGATCATTACCTGAAAGTATCATCAAGATTGGGTGAAAAAATGTTTTTCTAAGATTTCACGAAACTCGTAGTTTTTTGGAAGCTTGGCAATGCCTTTTAACGAAAGTGACTGTTTTCAGTCTCTGCTTGAGGCTACATCAATAGGAAACAAACCATAGAGATAGAACTTCTAACTACTTTATTCTGCCACGTTTCAAAGAGCTAGCACAAACCGAGTTTGACTGACAGTTACAAATACATGTATCCATACATGGGAAAACAGAGTGAAACCTAAAAATCAAAACGGTTACTGCAAACGAACGATTTAACCTAAAAGAACAAAATTTGGTGAGCCAAGTGGGAGTGGTATACTATAATTACCTGAAAGTATCATCAAGATTGGATGAAAAAATGTTTGCTGAGATTTCAGAGAACTCGGAGTTTTTTGTAAGCTTGTCAACTTCTTCAATATAAGTTATTTTCGTGAGTCTCTGCTTGGGGCTACATGAATAGAAAACAAACCGTAAAGATACAACTTGGAAACTAGTTTATTGTGCCATGTTTCAAAGAGCTAGCACAAACCGTGTTTGATTTAGAGTTCCAACTAAATGTACCCATATAGGAGAAAACAGAGTGAAACTGAAAAATGAAAACGGTAACTGCAAATAAACGGTTTAACCTGAAAAAACGAAATTTGGAGAGCCAAGTGGGATTGGTGTACTGATCATTACCTGAAAGTATCATCAAGATTGGGTGAGAAAATGGTTGCTGAGATTTCAGGAAACTTGTAGATTTTGGAAGCCTGGCAACCCCTTTCAATAAAAGTGATTTTCGTCAGTCTCTCTTTGGGGCTACATCAATAGGAAACAAACCACAGAGATACAACTTGGAACTCCTTTATTGTGCAATGTTTCAAAGAGCTAGCACAAACCGTGTTTGATGTAGAGTTCCAACTTCATGTATTTATATAGGAGAAAACAGAGTGAAACCTAAAAATGAAAACGGTTACTTCAAACGAACGATTTAACCAGAAAGAACGAAATTTAGAGAGCAAAGTGAGATTGGTGTACTGAACATTACCTGAAAGTATCATCAAGATTTGGTGAAAAAATGTTTGTGAAACTTCAGGAAACTCATAGATTTGAGGAAGCCTTGCAATCCATTTCAATGAAAGTGATTTTCGTGAGTCTCTACTAGGGGCTACATTAAGAGGAAACAAACCATAGAGACAGAACTAGGAAATACTATATTGTTCCAAGTTTCATAGAGCTAGCACAAACCGTGTTTGATTCAGAGTTCCAACTACATGTATCCATATAGGAGAAATCAGAGTGAAACCTAAAAATGAAAACGGTTACTGCAAACGAACGGTTTAAACTAGAAAAACGATATTTGGTGAGCCAAGTGGGAGTGGTGTAATTATCTGTACCTGAAGGTATCATCAAGTTTGGGTAAAAAAAAATGTTTGCTGAGATTTCAGAAAACTTGGAGTTTCTTGTAAGCTTGGCAACTTCTTCAATAAAAGTGATTTTCGTGAGTCTCTGCTTGGGGCTACATGAATAGGAAACAAACCATAGAGATACAACTTGGAAACTAGTTTACTGGGCCATGATTCAAAGAGCTAGCACAAACCGTGTTTGATTTAGAGTTCCAACTACATGTATCCATAAATGAGAAAACAGAGTGAAACCTAAAAATGAAAACTGTTACTGCAAACGAACGGTTTAACCTAGAAGAAAGAAATTTGGTGAGCCAAGTGCGATAGGTGCAATGATCATTACCTGAAAGTATCATCAAGATTGGGTGAAAAAATGTTTGCTGAGATTTCAGGAAACTCTTAGTGTTTTTGAAGATTGGCAACCCCTTTCAAAGAAAGTGATTTTCGCCTACTCTGCTTAGAGCTACATCAATTGGAAACAACCCATACAGGTAGACCTTGGAAGAACTTTATTTTGCCACTTTTCAAAGAGCTAGCACAAACCGAGTTTGATTTAGAGTTCCAACTACATGTAACTATAAATGAGAAAACAGAGTTAAACCTAAAAATGAAAACGGTTACTGCAAACGAACGGTTTAACATAGAAGAAAGAAATTTGGTGAGCCAAGTGGGATAGGTGCAGTGATCATTACCTGAAAGTATCATCAAGATTGGGTGAAAAAATGTTTTTCTAAGATTTCACGAAACTCGTAGTTTTTTGGAAGCTTGGCAACGCCTTTTAATGAAAGTGACTTTTTTCAGTCTCTGCTTGAGGCTACATCAACAGGAAACAAACCATAGAGATAGAACTTCTAACTACTTTATTCTGCCACGTTTAAAAGAGCTAGCACAAACCGTGTTTGACTGACAGTTACAAATACATGTATCCATACATGAGAAAACAGAGTGAAACCTAAAAATCAAAACGGTTACTGCAAACGAACGGTTTAACCTAGAAGAACGAAATTTTGTGAGCCAAGTGGGATTGATGCAATGATCCTTACCTGAAAGTATCATCAAGATTGGGTGAAAAAATGTTTTCTGAGATTTCAGGAAACTCGTAGTTATTTGGAAGCTTGGCAACCACTTTCAATGAAAGTGATTTTTGTCAGTATCTGCTTGGGACTACATCAATAAGAAACAAACCATAGAGATACACCTTGGGAATACTTAATTGGGTCATGTTTCAATGAGATACCACAAACCACGTTTGATTTAGAGTTCCAACTACATGTATCCATATAGGAAAAAAGAGAGTGAAACCTAAAAATGAAAACGGTTTCTGCAAACGAACGGTTTATCCTAGAAGAACAAAATTTGGTGAGCCAAATAAGGTGTACTGATAATTACCTGAAAGTATCATCAATATTGGGTGAAAAAAATGTTTGCTGAGATTTTATGGAACTCGTGGTTTTTTGGAAGCCTGGAAACCCCTTTCAATGAAAATGATTTTCGTCAGTCTCTGCTTGGGGCTATATCAGTAGGAAAGAAACCATAGAGATAGAAATTGAAACTACTTTTTTGTGCCAAGTTTTAAAGAGCTAGCACAAACCGTGTTTGAAATAGAGTTCTAACTACATGTATCTATAAAGGAGAAAAGAGAGTTAAACCTAAAAATAAAAATGTTTACTTCAAACGAACGGTTTCACTTAGAAGAACTAAATTTGCTGAGGGAAGTAAGATTGGTGTACTGATCATTAATGAAAGTATCATCAAGACTGGGTGAAAAAAGGTTTGCTGAAATTTCAGGAAACTCGTAGTTGTTTGGAAGCTTGGTAATCCCTTTCAATGAAAGTGATTTTCGTCAGTCTCTGATTGTGGCTACATCAATAGGAAACAAACCATATAGACACAACTTGGAACTGCTTTATTGTGCCAAGTTTTAAAGAGCTAGTACAAACCGTGTTTTTTATTTAGAGATCCAACTACATGTATACATATAAGAGAGTGAAACGTAAAAATAAAAACGGTTACTGCAAACGAATGGTTTAACCTAGAAGAATGATATTTGGTGAGCCAAGTGGGATTGGTGTACTTATAATTACCTGAAAGTATTATCAAGTTTTTGTGAAAAAAATGTTTGCTGAGATTTCAGGAAACTCGTAGTTTTTTGAAAGTTTGGAAACCGTTTAAATGAATGATTTTCGTCAGTCTCTGCTTGGGGCTACATCAATAGGAAAAAAAAATATAGAGATAGAACTTGGAACTTTTATATTCTGCCAAGTTTCAAAGAGCTAGCACTAACCGTGTTTGTTTAATAGTTCCAACTACATGTATCCATATAGGAAAAAACAGAGTGATACCTAAAAATTAAAACAGAAAATGCAAATGAAAGGTTTAACCTAAAAGAACGAAATTTGGTGAGCCAAGTGAGATTGGTGTACTGATCATTACCTGAAAGAATCATCAAGATTGTCTGAAAAAATGTTTGCTGAAATTTCTGGAAACTCCTTGTGTTTTGAAAGCTTGGCAACTTATTTCAATGAAATTGATTTTCGTCAGTCTCTGCTTGTGGATACATCAATAGGAAACAAACCATAGAGATACAACTTTAAACGACTTTATTGTGCCAAGTTTCAAATAGCTAGCACAAACCGTGTTTGATTTAGAGTTTCAACTATATGTATCCATATAGAAGAGAACAGAGTGAAAACTAAAAATGAAAACGGTTACTGCAAATGAACGGTTTAACCTAGAAGAATGAAATTTGATGAGCCAAGCGGGATTGGTGTACTGATCATTTCCTGAAAGTATCATCAAGATTGGGTGTAAAAATGTTTTCTGAGATTTTAGGATACTTGTAGTTTTTTGGAAACTTAGCAACCCCTTTCAATGAATGTGATTTTCCTCAGTCTCTGCTTGGGGCTACATCAATAGGAAACACCCATACAGATAGAACTTGGAACTACTTTATTTTGCCAAGTTCAGAAGAGCTAGCACATACCGAGTTTTATTTAGAGTTCCAAATACATGTATCCATATAGGAGAAAAAGTGTGACACCTAAAAATGAAAACAGTTACTGCAAAGGAACGGTTTAACCTAGAAGAACGAAATTTGGTGAGCCAAGTGGGATTGGTGTACTGATCATTACCTGAAAGTATCATCTAGATTGGGTGAAAAAACGTTTGCTGATTTCAGAAAATTCGTAGTTTTTTGGAAGCTTGAAAACCCCTTTCAATGAATGTGATTTTCCTCAGTCTCTGCTTGAGGCTGCATCAATAGAAAACAAACCATAAAGATAGAACGTGGAACTCCTTTATTGTGCCTAGTTTCAAAGAGCTAGCTCAAACCTTTTTTGATTTAGAGTTCCAACTACATGTATCCATATAGGAGAAAACATAGTGACACCTAAAAATGAAAATGGTTACTGCAAACTAACGGTTTAACCTAGAAGAACGAAATTTGGTGAGCTAAGTTGGATTGGTGTACAGTTCATTACCTGAAAGTATCATCAAGATTGGTTGAAAAAATTTTTTCTAATATTTTAGGAAACTTGGATTATTTATTGTTTATAGTTTCAAAGAGCTAGCACAAACCGTGTTTGATTTAGAGTTCCAACTACATGTATTTATATAGGAGAAAACAGAGTGGAACATAAAAATTAAAAAGGTAACTGCAAACGAACGGGTTAACTTAGAAGAACGAAATTTGAATAGCCAAGTGGGATTGGAGTACTGACAATATCTTGAAAGTATCATCAAGACTGGGTGAAAAAATGTTTCCTGAGAATTCAGGAAACTCGTCGTTTTTTGGTAGCTTTGCAACCCCTTTCAATGCAAGTGATCTTCCTCAGTCTCTGCATGGGGCTACATGAATAGGAAACAAACAATAGAGATAGAACTTGGACTATTTATTGTTTAGAGTTTCAAAGAGCTAGCAGGAACAGTGTTTGATATAGAGTTCCAACTACATGTATCCATATAAAAGAAAACAGAGTCGAACATAAAAATAAAAACGGTAACTGCAAACGAACGGGTTAACTTAGAAGAACGAAATTTGGTTAGCCAAGTGGGATTGGTGTACTGACAATTTCATAAGAGTATCATCAAGTTTGGGTGAAAAAATGTTTGCTGATATTTCAGGAAACTCGTTATTTTTTGAAAACTATGGAGCCCCTTTCAATCATTGTGATTTTCCTCATTTTCTGCTTGAGGCTGCATCAATAGGAAAAAAAAACATAGAGGCAGAACTTGGAACTACGTGATTTTGCCAAGTTTCAAAAAACTAGCACAAACCGTGTTTTATTTAGAGTTCGAACTACATATATCCATATAGGATAAAACAGAGTGAATCCTAAATATTAATACGTTTACCACAAACGAACGGTTTTACCTAGAAGAATGAAATTTGATGAGCCAAGTGGGATTGGTGTACTTATAATTACCTGAAAGTATCATCAAGATTGGGTAAAAAAAAATGTTTGCTGAGATTTATGGACACCCGTAGTTTTTAGAAGCTTGGCAACCCCTTTCAATGAAAGTGATATTCCTCAGTCTCTGCTTGGCGCTACATCAATAGGAAAAAACCATATAGAAAAAACTTGGAACTACTTATTTTGCCAAGTTTCAAAGAGCTAGCACAAATCGTGTTTTACTTTAGTTTTACTTTAGTTCCAATGATATGTATCCATATAAGAGAAAACAGAGTGAAACCTAAAAAGAAAACGGTTACTGCAAACAAACGATTTAACCTAGAGGAATAAAATTTGGTGAGACAAGTTGAAATAGAGTACTGATCATTACCAGAAAGTATCATCAAGACTGGGTGACAAAATGTTTGCTGATATTTCAGGAATCTCGTAGGTTTTTGGAAGTTTTGCAACCCTTTTCAATAAATGTGATTTTCATCAGTCTCTTCTTGGGGCTACATCAATAGAAAACAAACTATAAAGATAGAACATTGAACTACTTTCTTAGGTATACTTTCAAAGAGCTAGAACAAAACATGTTTGATTTACAGTTCCAACTACTTGTATCCCTATTGGAGAAAACAGAGTGAAACCTAAAAATGAAAATGGTTACTGAAAACGAACAGTTTAACCTAGATGAACGAAATTTTGTGAGCCAAGTGGAATTAGTGTACTGACCATTAGCTTAAAGTATCACTAAGATTGGGTGAAAAAAATTTTGCTGAGATTTCAGGAAACTCGTAGTTTTCTGTAACCTTAGCAACCCCTTTCAATTAAAGTGATTTTTGTCATCTCTGCTTGGGGCTTCATCAATAGAAAACGAACCATAGAGACATAACTTGGAACTACTTTATTGTGCCATGTTTCAAAGAGCTAGCACAAATCATGTTGGATTTAGAGTTCCAATGATATGTATCCATATAGGAGAAAACAGAGTGAAACCTAAAAATTAAAATGGTTACTGCAAACGAACGGTTTAACGTAGAAGAACAAAATTTGGTGAGCCAAGTAGGATTGGTGCACTGATCATTAACCAAAGGTATCATCAAGATTGGGTGAAAAAATATTTGCTTATAATTCATGAAACTGGTAGTTTTTTGAAAGCTTGGCAACCCGTTTCAATGAAAGTGATTTTCGTCAGTCTCTGCTTGGTGCTATATCAATAGAAAACAAACCATAGAGATAGAACTAGTAACTACTATATTGTGCCAAGTTTCAAAGAGATAGCACATACCGTGTTTAATTTAGAGTTCTAACTACATGTATCCATTAGAGAAAAAAAGAGTGAAACCTAAAAATGAATACCGTGACTGCCAATGAACGGTTTAACCTAGAAGAACAAAATTTGGTGAGCCAAGTGGCATTGGTGTACTGATCATTACCTGAAAGTATCATCAAGATTGAGTGACAAAAATTTTTTTGAGATTTCAGGAAACTGGTAGTTTTTGACAACCCCTTTGAATGAAAGTGTTTTTCATCTCTCTCTGCTTGGGGCTACATCAATAGGAAGCAAACAATAGAGTTAGAACTTGGAACTACTTTATTGTGCCAAGTTATAAAGAGCTAGCAAAAACCGTGTTTGATTTAGAGTTGCAACTACATGTATTTTTATATTAGAAAACAGAGTGAAACCTTAAAATGAAAACGATGACTGCAAAGGAATGGTTTAAACTAGAAAAACGAAATTTGTTGAGCCAAGTGGTATTGGTGTACTGATCATTACCTGAAAGTATCTTTATGATTGGGTGAAAAAACATTTGCTGAGATTTTAGGAAACTTGTAGTCTTTGGAGCTTGGCAACCCCTTTCAATGAATGTGATTTTCATCAGTCTCTGCTTGGGGCTACATCAATAGGAAACAAAGCATAAAGATAAAACTAGGAAATATTTTATTGTGCCAAGGTTCAAAGAACTAGCACAAACCGTGTTTATTTTAGAGTTCCAAACACATGTATCCATATAGGAGAAAACATAGTGAACCCTAAAAATGAAAACGGTTACTGCAAACGAACGGTTCAACCTAGAAGAATGAAATTTGGTGAGCCAAGTTGGATTGATGTACTCATGATTACCTGAAAGTATCATCAAGTTTGGGTGAAAAAATGTTTTCTGAGATTTCAGGCAACTCATATTTTTTCTGGAAGCTAGGCAACCACATTTAATGAAAGTGATTTTCCTCAGTCTCTGCTTGGAGCTACATCAATAGGAAACAAACCATATAGAGAGAACTTTGAACTACTTAATTGGGTAGAGTTTCATAGATCTAGCACAAACTGTGTTTGATTTAGAGTTCCAAATACATGTATCCTTATTGGAGAAAACTGAGTGAAACCTAAAAATGTAAACGGTTACTGCAAAAGAACGGTTTAACCTACAAGAACGAAATTTGATGAGCCACGTGGGATTGGTGTACTGACCATTACCTGAAAGTATCTTCAAGATTGGGTGAAAAAATATTTGCTGAGATTTTAGGAAACTCGTAGTCTTTGGAAGCTTGGCAACCCCTTTCAATGAATGTGATTTTCGTCATTCTCTGCTAGGGGATACATCAATAGGAAGGAAACCATAGAGTTAGAACTTGGAACTACTTTACTGTGCCAAGTTTTAAAAAGCTAGCACAAACCCTGTTTTATTTAGAATTTCAACGTCATGTATTTATATAGAAGAAAACACAGTGAAACCTAAAAATGAAAACAATGACTGCAAAGGAACGGTTTTTCCTAGAATTATAAAATTTGGTGAGCCAAGTGGGACTAGTGTACTGATCATTACCTGAAAGTATCTTCCAGATTGGGTGTAAAAATATTTGCTGAGATTTTATGAAACTCGTAGTTCTTGGAAGCCTGGGAACCCCTTTCAATGAATGTGATTTTCGTTAGTTTCTGCTGGGGGCTACATCAATAGGAAACAAACATAGAGATAGAACTTGGAAATACTTTATTGGGTATAGTTTCATAGATCTAGCACAAACCGTGTTTAATTTAGAGTTCCAACTACATGTCTCCATATAGGAGAAAACAGATTGAAACCTAAAAATGAAAACGGTTACTGCAAACGAACGGTTTAACCTAGAAGAACGAAATTTGGTGAGCCAAGTGGCATTGCTGTACTGATCATTACCTGAAAGCATCATCAAGATAGGGTGAAAAAACATTTGCTGAGATTACAGAAAACTCGTAGTTTTTTGGAAGCTTGGCAACCCTTATCAATGAAAGTGATTTTCGTCAGTCTCTTCTTGGGGCTACATCAATAGGAAACAAACCACAGAGATAGAACTTGGAACTACTTTAGTGTGCCAATTGTAAAAAAGCTAGCACAAACCGTGTTTTAATTAGAGTTCCAAAAACATGCATCCATGTAGGAGAAAACAGAGTGAATCCTAAAAATGAAAACGGTTACTGCAAACAAACTGTTTAACCTAGAAGAACGAAATTTGGTGAAACTAGTAGGTTGGTGAACTGATCATTATCTGAAAGTATCATCAAAATTGGGTGAAAAAAATGTTTGCTGAGACTTCAGGAATTCCTAGTTTTTAGGAAGCTTGGCAACCCCTTTTAATGAAATTAAGTTTTTTCATCAGTCTCTACTTGGGGCTACATCAATAGGAAACAAATTACAGAAATAGAACTTGGAACGGCTTTATTGGATAGAGTTTCAAAGAGCTAGCACAAACCGTGTTTGATTTAGAGTTCAAAATAAATGTATCCATATAGGAGAAAACAAAGTGAAACCTAAAAATGAAAACGGTTACTGCAAACAAACGGTTTAATCTAGAAGAACGAAATTTGAAAAGCCAAGTAAGATTGGTGTACTGATCATTACCTGAAAGTATCATCAAGATTGGGTGAAAAAATGTTTGCTGAGGTTACAGGAAACTCGTAGTTTTTTGGAAGCTTGGCAACCCCTTTCAATAAAAGTGATTTTTGTCAGTCTCTGCTTGGGGCTACATCAATTAGAAACAAATTATACAGATAGAACTTGGAACTACTTTATTTTGCCAAGTTTCAAAGAGCTAGCACAAACCGAGTTTGATGTAGAGTTCCAACTACATGTCTCCATATAGGAGAAAACAGACTGAAACCTAAAAATAAAAATGGTTACTGCAAACGAACGGTTGAACCTAGAATAACGAAATTTAGTGAGCCAAGTGGGATTGGTTTACTGATCATTACCTGAAAGTATCATCAAGGTTGGGTGAAAAAATGTTTGCTGAGATTTCAAGAAAATTGTAGTTTGTCGGAAGCTTGGCAACCCTTTCAATAAATATGATTTTCATCAGTCTCTGCTTGTGGCTACCTCAGTACAAAACACACCATTAAAATAGAACGTGAAATTAATTTATTGTGCCAAGTTTCAAAGAGCTATCATTAACCGTGTTTTATTTAGAGTTCAAAATACATGTATCCATATAGGAGAAAACACAGTGAAACCTAAAAATGTAAACATTTACTGCAAATGTACGGTTTAACGTAGAAGATCAAAATTTGGTGAGCTAAGTGAGATTGGAGTACTGATCATCACCTGAAAGTATCATCAAGATTTGGTGAAAAAATGTTTGCTGAGATGTAAGGAAACACGTAGTTTTTTGGAAGTTTGCAAACCCCTTTCAATGAAAGTGATTTTCGTCAGTCTCTGCTTTGGGGTACATCAATAGAAAATGAACCATAGAGATACACCATGGAACTACTTTATTGGGTATACTTTCAAAGATCTAGCACAAACCGTGTTTGATTTAGAGTTCCAAATACATGTATCCATATAGGAGAAAACAGAGTGAGACCTAAAATTTAAAACCGATAAGGAAACAAACGGTTTAACATAGAAGAACAAAATTTTGTGAGCCAAAAGGGATTGGTGTACTGATAATTACCTGTAAGTATCATCAACATTTGGTGAAAAAATGTTTGCTGAGATTTCAGGAAAATATTAGTTTTTTTGAAGTTTGGCAACCCCTTTAAACGAATGTGATTTTCGTCAGTCTCTGCTTGGGCTACATCAATAGGAAACAAACCATAGAGATACAACTTGGAAATACTTTATGGTTACAAGTTTCAAAGAGCTAGCACTAACTGTGTTTGATTTAGAGTTCCAACTACATGTATCCATATAGGAGAAAACAGAGTGAAACCTAAAAACGAAAACGGTTACTGCAAATTAACGGTTTAACATGGAAGAACGAAATTTGCTGAGCAAAGTGGGAGTGTTGCACCGATCATTACCTGAACGTATCATCAAGATTAGGTGAAAAAATGTTTGCAGAGATTTCGGGAAACTCATAGTTTTTTGGATATTTGCAACCCCTTTCAATGAAAGTTATTTTCATCAGTGTCTTCTCGGGGCTAAATCAACAGGAATCAAACTATAGAGATACAACTTGGAACTACTTTATTGGGTATACTTTCAAAGAACTAGCACAAACTGTGTTTGATTTAGAGTTCCAACTACATGTATATATATTGGAGAAAACAGAGTGAAACCTAAATATGAAAACAGTTACTTGAAACGAACGGATTAACATAGAAGAATGAAGTTTGGTGAGCCAAGATGGATTGGTGTACTGATCATTATCTGAAAGTATCATAAAGATTGGGTGAAAAAATGTTTGCTGAGATTTCAGAAAACTCGTAGTTTTTTGGAAGCTTCTAAACCCCTTTCAATGAAAGTGATTTTCGCCAGTCTCTTCTTAGGGCTACATCAATAGAAAACAAACCATAGAGATAAAACTTAGATCTACCTTACTGTGCCAAGTTTCATAGAGCTAGCAAAAACCGTGTTTTATTTAGAGTTCTAACTACATATATCCATTTAGGAGAAAAGAGAATGAAACCTAAAAATGAAAACGGTTACTGCAAACGAACCTTTTAACCTAGAAAATCAAAATTTGGTGAGCCAAGTGGGATTAATGTCCTGATCATTACCTGAAAGTATCATCAAGATTTGGTGAAAAAATGTTTCCTGAGATATCAGGAAATTCGTAGTTTTTAGAAAGCGTGGCAACCCCTTTCAATGGTTTAACCTAGAAGAATGAAATTTGGTGAGCCAAGTGGCATTGCTGTACTGATCATTGCCTAAAAGAAGCATCAAGATTGGGTGAAAAAACATTTGCTGAGATTTAAGAAAACTCGATTTTTTCTGGAAGCTTGGCAACCCCATTCAATGAAAGTGATTTTCGTCAGTCTCTTCTTGGGGCTACATCAATAGGAAACAAACCACAGAGATAGAACTTGGAACTACTTTAGTGTGCCAATTATAAAAAAGCTAGCACAAACCGTGTTTAAATTAGAGTTCCAACTACATGCATCCATGTAGGAGAAAACAGAGTGAATCCTAAAAATGAAAACAGTTACTGCAAACGAACTGTTTAACCTAAAAGAACGAAATTTGGTGAACCTAGTGGGTTGGTGGACTGATCATTACCTGAAAGTATCATAAAGATTGGGTGAAAAAATGTTTGCTGAGATGTTATGAAATCATAGTATTTTGGAAGATTGGCAACCTCTTTCAAAGAAAGTGATTTCGTCAGTCTCTGCTTGGGGCTGCAACAATAGGAAACAAAACATGGAGATACAACTTGGAACTACTTTATTATGCCAAGTTTCAAAGAGCTAGCACAAACCGTGTTTGATTTAGAGTTCCAACTACATGTATCCATGTAGGACTAAACAGAGTGAAACCTAAAATGAAAATGGTTAGTACAAAAGAATGGTTTAACCTAGAAGAACGACATCTGGTGAGCTACGTGGGATATGTGTGCTAATCATTATCTGAAAGAATCATCAAGATTGGGTGAAAAAAGGTTTTCTGAGATTTCTGGAAACTCCTAGTTTTCCAGAAGCTTGTCAACCCCTTTCAATGAATGTTATTTTTGTAAGTCTCTTCTTGGGGCTACTTCAATAGGAAACAAACAACAGGGATAGAACTTGGAACTATTTTATTCTGCCACGTTTTAAAGAGCTTTCACAAACAGTGTTTGATTTAGAGTTCCAACTACATGTATCCATATAGGAGAAAACAGAGTAAAACCAAAAAATAAAAACCATTACTGCAAACGAACGGTTTAACCTAGAAGAAAGAAATTTGAGGAGCTAAGTAAGATTGGTGTACTGATTATTACTTGAAAGTATCATCAAGATTGGGTGAAAAAAACTTTTTCTGAGATTTCAGGAAACTCGTTGTTTTTTGGAAGCTTGGCGACCCCTTTCAATGAATGTGATTTTCATCAGTCTCTGCTTAGGGCTACATCAAAAGGAAACAAACTAGAGACAGAACTTGGAACTACTATATTGTGCCAAGTTTCAAACAGCTAGCACAAACCGTTTTTGATTTAGAGTTTCAAATACGTGTATTCATATATGAGAAAGAGGAGTGAAACCTCAAAATGAAAACGGTTACTGCACACGAACGGTTTAACCTAGAAAAACGAAATTTGGTAAGCCAAGTGGCATTGCTGTACTGATCATTACCTGAAAGTATAATCAAGATTGGGTGAAAAAACATTTGCTGAGATTTCAGAAAACTTGTTGTTTTTTGGAAGCTTGGCAACTCTTTTCAATGAAAGTGATTATCGCCAGTCTCTTTTTAGGGCTACATCAATAGGAAACAAATCATAGAGAAAGAACTTAGGACTACTTTATTGCGCAAAGTTTCAAAAAGCTAGAACAAACCGTGTTTTATTTAGAGTTCCAAATAAATGTATTCATATACGAAAAAGCAGAGTAAAAACTGAAAATAAAAACGGTACTGCACACGAACAGTTTAATCTAGAAGAATGAAATTTGGTGAGACAAGTGACATTGCGGTACTGATCATGAACTGTAAGTATCATCAAGATTGGGTGAAAAAACATTTGCTGGAATTTAAGAAAACTCTAATTGTTTTGGAAGTTTGGCAACACCTTTCAATGAAAGTGATTTTCGCCAGTCTCTGCTTAGGGGTACATCAATAGGAAATAAACCATAAAGATAGAACTGGGAAGTACATTATTGTGTAAAGTTTCAAAGAGCTAGCACAAACCATGTTTGATTTAGAGTTCCAAGCACATGTAGCCATATAGGAGAAAACGGAGTGAAACCTCAAAATGAAAACCGTTTCTGCACCCAAACAATTTAACCTAGAAGAACAAAACATGGTGAGCCAAGTGGCATTGCTGTACTTATCATGACCTGAAAGTATCATCAAGTTTGGGTGAAAAAACATTTCCTGGGATTTCAAAAAACTCGTACTTTTTTGGAAGCTTGGCAACCCTTTTAAATGAAAGTGATTTTGGCCAGTCTCTGCTTAGGGCTACATCAATAGGAAACAAACCATAGAGACAGAACTTAGAACTACTTTATTGTGCAAAGTTTAAAAGAGGTAGTGCAAACCGTGTTTGATTTAGAGTTCTAAATACATGTATTCATATACGAGAAAGCCAAATGAAACCTCAAAATGAAAATGGTTACTGCACACGAATGGTTTAACGTAGAAGAACGAAATTTGGTGAGCCAATTGGCATTTCTGTACTGATCATTACCTGAAAGTATCATTAAGATTGGGTGAAAAAACATTTGCTGTGATCTTAAAAAACACGTAGTTTTTTGAAGGTTTGGCAACCCCTTTCAAAGAAAGTGATTTTTGCCATTCTCTGCTTAGGGCTACATCAATAGGAAACAAAAAATGTAGGTATAACTTGGAACTTCTTTATTGTGTCAAGTTTTAAAGAGCTAGCACAAACTGTGTTTGATTTAGAGTTGTAGCCAGATGTATCCATATAGAAGAAAACAGAGTTAAATCTCAAAATTAAAACGGTTACTGTAAATGACGGTTTAACCTAGAAGAACGAAATTAGGTGAACCAAGTGGAATTGCTGTACTTATCATTACCTGAAAGTATCATCAAGATTGGGTGAAAAAACATTTGCTGGGATTTCAGAAAACTCGTAGATTTTGGAAACTTCGCAACCCCTTTCAATGAAAGTGATTTTCTACAATCTCTGCTTAGGGCTACATAAATAGAAAACAAACTATGTAGATAGAACGTGGAACTAGTTTGTTGTGTCAAGTTTTAAAGAGGTAGCAAAAATCGGGTTTTATTTAGACTTCCAACCGGATGTAACCATATAGGAGAAAACAGAGTGAAACCTCAAAATGAAAACGGTTACTGCAAAAGAACGGTTTAAACAGGAAGAACAAAATTTGTTGATCAAAGTGACATTGCTGTACTGATCATTACCTGAAAGTATCATCACGATTTGGTGAAAAAACATTTGCTGAGATTTCAGGAAACTCGTAGTTTTTTGGAAGTTTGGCAAGCCCATTCAATGAAAGAGATTTTCGCCAGTCTCTCCTTAAGGCTACATAAATAGGAAACAAACCATAGAGAAAGAACATAGAACTACTTTATTGTGAAAAGTTTCAAAGAGGTAGCACAAACCGTGTTTTATTAAAAGTTCCAAATACATGTATTCATATACGGGTAAGTTGAGTGAAACCTCAAAATGAAAATGGTTACTGCACACGGACGGTTTAACCTAGAAGAACGAAATTAGGTGAGCCAATTGACATTGCTGCGCTGATCATTACCTGAAAGTATCATCAAGATTGGGTGAAAAAACATTTGCTGGGATTTCAAAAAACTCGTCGTTTTTTGGAAGCTTAGAAACTCCTTTCAATGAAAGTGATATTCGCCAGTCTCTGCTTAGGGCTACATCCATTGGAAACAAACCATATAGATAGAACTTGGAACTACATTTTTGTGAAAGTTTCAAAGAGCTAACACAAACCCTGTTTTATTTAGAGATCCAAATACAGGTATTCATATACGAGAAAACTGAGGGAAAACTCAAAATGAAAACGATTACTGCACACGAAACATTTAACCAAGAAGAACAAAATTAGGTGAGCCAAGTGGCATTGCTGCACTGATCATTACCTGAAAGTATCATCATGATTGGTTGAAAAAACATTTGCTGGGATTTCAGAAAACTCGTAGTTTTTTGGAAGGTTGGCAACGCCTTTTAATGAAAGTGATTTTCGCCAGTCTCTGCTTAGGTCTACATCAATATGAAACAAACCATAGAGACAAATCATAGAACTACTTAATTATGCAAAGTTTCAAAGAGCTAGCACAAACCGTGTTTGATTTAGAGTTCCAAATACATGTATCCATATACAAGAAAGAGGAGTAAAACCTCACAATGAAAACAGTTACTGCACACGAACGGTTTAACCTAGAAGAACGAAATTTGGTGAGCCAAGTGGCATTGCTGTACTGATGATTACTTGAAAGTATCATCAAGATTGGGTGAAAAAACATTTGCTGGGATTTCAGGAAACTCATACTTTTTTGGAAACTTGGCAACCCCTTTAAATGAAAGTGATTTTTGCCATTCTTTGCTTAGGGCTACATCAATAGGAAACAAACCATATTGATAGAACTTGGAACTGCTTTATTCTGTCTAGTATCAAAGAGCTATCAAAAACCGTGTTTGATTTAGAGTTCCAACCATATGTATCCATATAGGAGAAAGCGGAGTGAAACCTCAAAATGAAAACGGTTACTGCAAACGAACGTTTTAACCAAAAAGAACGAAATTCGGTGAGCCAAGTGGCATTGCTGTACTGATCATTACCTGAAAGTATCATCAAGTGTGGGTAAAAAAATCTTTGCTGAGATTTCAGAAAACTGGATTTTTGGAAGCTTGGCAACCCCTTTCAATGAAAGTGATTTTCGCCAGTCTCTGGTTAGGGCTACATCAATAGGAAACAAACCATAGAGACAGAACTAAGAACTATTTTATTGTGCAAAGTTTCAAAGAGCTTGCCCACACCGAGTTTAATTTAGAGTTCCAACCACATGTATCCATAGAGGAGAAAACAGAGTGAAACCTCAAAATAAAAACGGTTACTGCACACGAAAAGTTTAACCTGGAAGAACAAAATTAGGTGAGCCAAGTGGCATTGCTGCACTGATCATTACCTGAAAGTATCATCAAGATTGGGTGAAAAAACATTTGCTGGGATTTCATAAAACTCATAATTTTTTAGAAGCTTAGCAACCCCTTTCAATGAAAGAGATTATTGCCAGTCTCTTCTTAGAGCTACATCAATAGGAAACAAACCATAGAGAAAGAACTTAGAACTACTTTATTGTGCAAAGTTTCAAAGAGCTAGACAAAACAGTGTTTGATTTAGAGTTCCAACCACATATATCCTTATAGGAAAAAACAGAGTAAAACCTCAAAATGAAACCGGTTACTGCAAACGAAGGGTTTAACCTAGAAAAATGAAATTTGGTGAGCCACGTGGGAATGGTGTACTGAATATTACCTGAAAGTATCATCATAATTGGGTGAAAAAACATTTGCTGAGATTTCAGTAAACTCGTAGTTTTTTTGGAAGCTTGGAAACCCCTTTCAACGAAAGTGATTTTTGCAAGTCTCTGCTTAGGCCTACATCAATAGGAAATAAACCATAGAGACAGAACTTAGAACTACTTTATTGTGCAAAGTTTCAAAAAGCTAGCGCAAACTGTGTTTAATTTAGAGTTCCAAATACATGTACTCATATAGGAGAAAACGGAGTGAAACCTCAAAATGAAAATGGTTACTGCACATGAACAGTTTAACCTAGAAGAAGGAAATTAGTTGAGCCAAATGGCATTGCTGCACTGATAATTACCTGAAAGTATCATCAAGATCGGTTGAAAAAACATTTGCTGAGATTTCAGAAAACTCGTAGTTTTCCGGAAGCTTCGCAACCCCATTCAACGAAAGCTAGCACAATCCGTGTTTGATTTAAAGTTGCAAATACATGTATTCATATATGAGAAAATAGAGTGAAACCTCAAAATAAATACAGTTACTGCACACGAACAGTTTAACCTAGAAGAACAAAATTTGGTGAGCCAAGTGGCATTGCTGTACTGATCATTACATGAAAGTATTATCAAGATTGGCTGAAAACACATTTCCTGAGATTTCAGAAAACTCATAGAGTTTTGAAAGCTTGGCAACCCTTTCAATGAAAGTGATTTTCGTCAGTCTCTGCTTAGGGCTACATCAATAGGAAACAAACTATAGAGACAGAACATAGAAATATTTTATTGTGCAAAGTTTCAAAGAGCTAGCACAAACCGTGTTGCATTTAAAGTTCCAAATACGTGTATTCACATACGAGGAAATGGGGTGGAACCTCAAAATGAAAACGGTTACTGCACACGAAAAGTTTAACCTAGAAAAACAAAATTTTTTAAGCCAAGTAGCATTGCTGTACTGATAATTTCCTGAAAGTATCATCAAGATTGGGTGAAAAAACTTTTGCTGGGATTTCAGAAAACTCATAGTTTTTTGGAAGCTTGGCAACCCCTTTAAATTAAAGCGATTATCGCTAGGATCTGCTTAGAGCTACATCAATAGGAAAGAAACCATGTAGATAAAAATTGGAACTACTTTATTGTGTCAAGTTTAAAAGAGCTAGCACAAACCGTGTTTGATTTACAGTTCCAACCACATGTATCCATATAGGAGAAAACAGAGTGAAACCTCAAAATAAAAACGGTTACTGCAAACGAACTGTTTAACCTAGAAGAACGAATTTGGTGAGCCAAGTGGCATTGCTGCACTGATCATTACCTAAAAGGATCATCAAGATTGGGTGAAAAAACATTTTCAGGATTTATGAAAACTCGTAGTTTTTTGGAAGCTTGGCAACCCCTTTCAATGAAAGTGATTTTCACCAGTCTCTGCTTAGGGCTACATCAATAGGAAACAAACCATATAGATAGAACTTGGAACTACTTTATTGTGCAAAGTTTCAAAGAGCTAGCAAAAACCGTATTTGACTGAGAGTTTCAACGACATGTATCCATATAGGATAAAACAGAGTGAAACCTCAAAACGTAAATGGTTACTGCAAACGAACAGTTTGACCTAGAAGAACGAAATTAGGTGAGCCAGGTGGCATTGGTGTACTTATCATTACTTAAAAGTATCATCAAGATTGGGTGGAAAACCATTGGTTGAGATTTCAGAAAACTCGTAGTTATTTGGAAGCATGGCAACCCCTTTCAATGAAAGTGATTTTTGCCAGTCTCTGCTTAGGGCTACATCAATAGGAAACAAACCATATAGATAGAACTTGGAACTACTTTATTGTGTCAAGTTTCAAAGAGCTAGCTCAAACTGTGTTTGATTTAGAGTTCCAACCACATGTATCCATATAGGAGAAAACAGAGTGAAACCTCAAAATGAAAACCGTTAACTGCAAACGAACGGTTTAACCTAGAACAACGAAATTTGGTGAGCCATGTGGCATTGCCGTCCTGATCTTTACCTTCAAGTATCATCAAAATTGGGTGAAAACGTATTTGCTGAGATTTCAGAAAACTCGTAGTTTTTTGTAAGCTTGGCAACCCCTTTCAATGAAAGTGATTTTAGCCAGTCTCTGCTTAGAGATACAGCAATAGGAAAGAAACCAAAGAAACAGAACTTAGAACAACTTTATTGTGCAAAGTTTCAAAGAGCTAGCACAAACCGTGTTTGATTTAGAGTTCCAAATACATGTATCCATACACATGAAAGAGGAGTGAAACCTCACAATGAAAACGGTTACTGCACACTAATGGTTTAACCTAGAAGAATGAAATTTGGTGAGCCAAGTGGCATTGCTGTACTGATCATTACCTGAACGTATCATCAAGTTTGGGTGAAAAAACATTTGCTGTGATTTCAGAAAACTCGTACTTTTTTGAAAGCTTGGCAACCCCTTTCAATGAAAGTGATTTTCGACAGTCTCTGCTTAGGGCTACATCAATAGGAAACAAACCATAGAGACAGAACTTAGAACTACTTTATTGTGCAAAGTTTCAAAGAGCTAGTGCAAACCGTGTTTTATTTAGAGTTTTAAATACATGTATTTATATACGACAAAACGTAGTGAAACCTCAAAATGAAAATAGTTACTGCACATGAACGGTTTAACCTAGAAGAACAAAATTTGGTGAGCCAAGTGGCATTGCTGTACTGATGATTACCTGAAAGTATCATCAAGATTGGGTGAAAAAACATTTGCTGGGATTTCAGGAAACTCATACTTTTTTGGACGCTTGGCAACCCCTTTAAATGAAAGTGATTTTTGCCATTCTTTGCTTAGGGCTACATCAATAGGAAACAAACCATATAGAAAGAACTTGGAACTACTTTATTCTGTCAATTTTCAAAGAGCTATCAAAAACCGTGTTTGATTTAGAGTTCCAACCATATGTATCCATATAGGAGAAAGCGGAGTGAAACCTCAAAATGAAAACGGTTACTGCAAACGAACGTGTTAACCAAGAAGAACGAAATTTGGTGAGCCAAGTGGCATTGCTGTACTGATCATTACCTGAAAGTATCATCAAGTGTGGGTGAAAAAATCTTTGCTGAGATTTCAGAAAACTGGTATTTTGGAAGCTTGGCAACCCCTTTCAATGAAAGTGATTTTCGCCAGTCTCTGGTTAGGGCTACATCAATAGGAAACAAACCATAGAGACAGAACTAAGAACTATTTTATTGTGCAAAGTTTCAAAGAGCTTGCCCACACCGAGTTTAATTTAGAGTTCCAACCACATGTATCCATAGAGGAGAAAACAGAGTGAAACCTCAAAATAAAAACGGTTACTGCACACGAAAGGTTTAACCTAGAAGAACGAAATTAGGTGAGCCAAGTGGCATTGCTGCACTGATCATTACCTGAAAGTATCATCAAGATTGGGTGAAAAAACTTTTGCTGGGATTTCAGAAAACTCATAGTTTTTGGGCACTTGCCAACCCCTTTAAATGAAAGTGATTTTCCCCTGTCTCTTTTTAGGGCTACATCAATAGGAAACAAACCATACAGATTGAACTTGGAACTACTTTATTTTGTAAAGTTTCAAAGAGCTAGGAGAAACCGTGTTTGATTTAGAGTTCCAACCACTTGTATCCATATAGAAGAAAACAGACTGAAACCTCAAAATAAAAATGGTTACTGCAAACGAACGTTTTATCCTAGAAGAATGAAATTTGGTGAGCGAAGTGGCATTACTGTACTGATCATTATCTGAAAGTATCAAAAAGATTGGGTTAAAAAACATTTGCTGGGATTTCAGAAAACTCGTAGTTTTTTGGAAGCTTGGCAACCCCTTTCAATGACAGTGATTTTCGCTAGTCTCTGCTTATTTCTACATCAATAGGAAACAAACCATTGTGATAGAACTTGGAACTACTTTATTGTGTCAAGTTTCAAAAAGCTAGTACAAACAGTGTTTGATTTAGAGTTCCAACCACATGTATCCATATAGGAGAAAACAGAGTAAAACCTCAAAATGAAAACGGTTACTGCAAACGAACGGTTTAACCTAGAAGAACGAATTTTGGTGAGCCAATTGGCATTGCTGTACTGATCATTATCTGAAAGTATCATCAAGTTTGGGTATTAGCAAGCAGGGAGAGGCGTGGCTGCGATCAGGTGAAATCCTGCCAGCCAAGCCCGCACTGACCCCCAGGCTGAGTACAGGATTTTAGACGGGGAAGGAAGCAGTACAGTCCCACCCCCCACAGCGTACACTCCACCAAGGCAATCAGCAGCCAGCATCTTGAAAAGCTGAAATATCCACCGCCACTCTCTGCCAGATCTCAGCAAAAAACCAGGTTTTTTCCATACATACATTTTCCATACATCGGGAACTCGCATAAAATCTCTCCTAGGCTTCCCGGTGCAGGGAGTATCAGAGTGAGCCTGCATAAAGACTAGGGGGGAACTAGAGGCACCTTACCTGCAACCCTCCCTCCCCATCTGAAGCCAAAACAAAACCTGTCTCAGCGCTGGGGGAGGGGCAAGCAGGAAAAATCAAAAAACAGGGTGCCTGGGATCCCAATTGCCAAGTGTGGGACCCCGGAAATCCAGGCTGACTGATTTGCGTGGCCTGCCCCACGGCTACAGAAGGCGTGGGAGGGAGTATCAGAGTTAGCCTGCATAAAGGAAGGAAGCGGTACAGTTCTATCACCCACAACGGAATCAAAACAATAGAGTGCCTGGGTTCCCAATAGTCACCCTCCACACACAACAAACGGCAGCCCCAGAGTACAGTTTGAACTGCCGAGAACCATCACTCAGGGGAAATCTGGTCTAGCAGGAGAAACCAAGACTAGCTTGAGAAACCAGGAGGCTAGAGGCAAGGCCCTCGAGACTGGGCAGCTGGAAACCGCAGGCCCGCCGGCGACCGTTCACCCACTGCCCGCATAGCTGGGCGCTAGAAGAACATCCGCCCACAGGCGACATATCACCCACCCGTGGCCTGTGATACTGGGTGGCTGGAGACTGCCTGCCTGCCACGACTGGAAGCTGAAACCAAACAGAGACAGTCCAGTCACACCCCCTCATCAGGGTACCCAGGCAAGGAACTGGGGCCGGTCATAGCAAAGTAGTGTCGTCACTGGAGCTCAGACGTCGGATCTTCCTTCACAGTGGAATCCACGTTAGTAGGCATAGTTTAACAACACGAAGGAGAGACATCAGAGCAATACGGAACCAAAACAAATCTATAGAAGAGAGCAGAAACACGACAATCAAATAGAGCTGGAAAGCAACGGGGACAACATGAGAAAACAAGGAAAAAAGGAGTACAAACAATGCAAGACAACTTAATTCTACAAGAGGACATAGAAACATCAGAAGCAGGGATAGGGAAAGAACTCAAGGCATACCTAACTCGAATGGAAAAGAATATTAGAGAAGACATGAGAAAGCAAGTCCAAGCAATAAAAATATATTTTGAAAATGAGTTAAACAAACAAATTCAAATGGCAAAGAACGAGCTCTACCAGGAGATAGAGATCTTAAAAAAGAATCAAACAATAATCCAAGAATTGCAGGAAACTATAAACCAAATTAAAAACTCAAACAAGAATATTACAAATAGACTTGATCAAGTAGAAGTCACAACATCAGATAATGAAGAAAAGGTTTATCAACTTGAAAAGAGTATACTCAACACAGAAAAGATGCTTAAATTCCATTAGCAATCTATTCAACAGATATAGGATGTCATTAAAAAACCAAATTCGAGAGTCATCGGGATAGAAGAAGGCACAGAGATTCCAACCAATGGAATGGACAGCATATTAAATGAAATAATTGTAGAAAACTTCCCAGAGATGAAAGATGGATTGGATTGCCAAATCCTGGAAGCCTACAGAACCCCAAACATTCAAAACTATAATAGACCAACTCCAAGACACATAATTATGAAGATAGCCAACATACAGGACAAGGAGAGAATATTAAAAGCTATGAGAGAAAAGAGGCAGATTACATTCAGGGGTAAACCAATTAGGTTAATGACTGATTTCTCAGCACAGACTTTGAAAGCGAGAAGATCCTGGAACAATGTATTTCAAACGCTGAAAAATAATGGATTTCAACCAAGAATACTGTATCCAGCAAAACTGAGTTTCAGATTTGACAACGAAATTAAAATCTTTCACAATAAACAAAAGCTAAAAGAATTCGCAGCAAGAAAACCAGCACTGCAAAGCATTCTGAGCAATATACTACAAAAAGAGAAATTGAAAAATAGTGCCAAAAACTAACAACAAGACGTATCTCAGTAAAAGAGGAGGAAAATAACCAAAAAGTAAAACTAGCCAAACTAAACTAAATAAATAAAGAAGCATGACTGGAAGTACAAACCATATCTCAATTGTAACCTTAAATGTTAATGGCCTAAACTCACCAATCAAGAGACATAGGCTAGTAACCTGGATCAAAAAAACAAATCCAACCATATGCTGCCTTCAGGAGACTCATATGATAGGCAAAGACATACACAGGCTGAAGGTAAAAGGTTGGGAAAAATCATACCACTCACATGGCCCTTGGAAGCAAGCAGGAGTGGCCATACTCATATCAAATAAAATCAACTTCCAACGTAAGTTAATTAAGAAGGATAAAGAAGGACACTATATCCTGTTAAAAGGGACCATCCACCAACAAGTCATAACAATTATCAATTTGTATGCACCAAACAATGAAGCTGCAACATACATAAAACAAACGCTCCTCAAGTTCAAGAGTCAAATAGACCATAACACAATAATTACGGGTGACTTCAACACACCGCTCTCGCCATTAGACAGATCCTCTAGACAAAAACTGAATAAAGAAACTATGGAACTCAACAGCACAATCAATAACCTAGACTTAACCGACATATATAGAATATGCCATCCATCATCAAATGGATACACGTTCTTCTCAGCAGCACATGGATCCTACTCAAAGATAGACCATATATTATGCCATAAGGCAACTCTTAGTAAATATAAAGGCATGGAGATAATACCATGCACCATATCTGACCATAATGAAATGAAATTTCAAATCAATGATAAAAAAAGGAAAGAAAAATCTTACACCACATGGAAAATGAACAATTTGTTATTGAATGATCAATGGGTTACAGAAGACATAAAGGAAGAGATAAAAAAATTTTTAGAGCCAAATGATAATACAGACACAACATACCGGAATCTATGGGACACAATGAAAGCAGTTTTAAGAGGGAAATTCATTTCCTGGAGTTCTTTCATCAAAAAAAGAAAAAAACAACAAATAAATGAACTCACACTACACCTCAAAAACCTAGAAAAGGAAGAACAAAACAACAGCAAATGTAGTAGAAGACAAGAAATAATTAAAATTAGAGCAGAAATAATCAAAATTGAAACAAAAAAAATCATTGAAAAAATTGACAAAACTAAAAGTTGGTTCTTTGAAAAAATAAATAAGATAGACAAGCCCTTAGCTATGCTAACAAAAAGAAGAAGAGAGAGAACTCAAATTACTAATATACGGGATGAAAAAGGCAATATCACAACAGACACTACAGAAATACAAAAGATAATTAGAAAGTATTTTGAAAACCTATATTTTAATAAAATAGAAGATAGCGAAGATATCGATAAATTTCTTAAGGCATATGATTTGCCCAGATTGAGACAGGTAGACACACACAATTTAAACAGACCAATAACACAGGAAGAAATAGAAGAAGCCATCAAAAGACTACCAACCAAGAAAAGCCCTGGACCGGATGGGTATACAGTGGAGTTCTAAAAAACTTTCAAAGAAGAATTAATACCAATACTTTTCAAGCTATTTCAAGAAATAGAAAAAGAAGGAGCTCTTCCAAATTCATTCTATGAGGCCAACATCACTCTGATCCCAAAACCAGACAAAGACACTTCAAAGAAAGAAAACTACAGACCAATATCTCTAATGAGCTTGGATGCAAAAATTCTCAATAAAATTCTGGCGAATCGAATACAAAGACATATCAGAAAACTTGTGCACCATGATCAAGTAGGATTCATCCCTGGGATGCAAGGCTGGTTCAATATATGGAAATCAATAAATGCTATTCACCACATCAATAGGCTTAAAGACAAAAACCATATGATCATCTCGATAGATTCAGAAAAAGCATTTGACAAAATACAGCATCCCTTTATGTTCAAAACACTAGAAAAACTAGGGATAACAGGAACTTACCTCAACATTGTAAAAGCTATATATGCTAAACCTCAGGCTAGCATTATTCTAAATGGAGAAAAACTGAAGGCATTCCCTCTAAAATCTGGAACAAGACAGGGATGTCCTCTATCACCACTTCTATTCAATTTAGTTCTCGAAGTACTAGCCAGAGCAATTAGACAGACAAAGGAAATCAAAGGCATAAAAATAGGAAAAGAAGAAATTAAATTATCACTATTTGGGGATGACATGATAATATACTTAACAGACCCAAAAGGATCTACAAAGATGCTGCTAGAGTTAATAATGAATTCAGTAAAGTGGCAGGATATAAAATCAACACGCACAAATCAAAGGCATTCCTGTATATCAGCAACAAAACCTCTGAAATGGAAATAAGGAAAACCACTCCATTCACAATATCCTCAAAGAAAATAAGATAAGTGTGAATCTGGAGGTATAGCGATACCAGAGCTCAAACTGTACTACAAAGCAATAGAAACAAAAACAGCATGGTACTGGCACCAAAACAGGCAGGTGGACCAATGGTACAGAATAGAGGACACAGAGACTAATCCACAAAGTTACAACTATCTTATATTTGATAAAGGGGCTAAAAACATGCAATGGAGGAAGGATAGCATCTTCAACAAATGGTGTTGGGAAAATTGGAAATCCATATGCAACAAAATGAAATTGAATCCCTTTCTCTCGCCAGCCACAAAAGTTAACTCAAAATGGATCAAGGAGCTAAATATAAAAACAGAGACACTGCGTCTGATAAAAAGAAAAGTTGCCTATGATCTACATATCGTGGGGTCGGGCTCCAAATTCCTTAATAGAACACCCGTAGCCCAAGAGTTAATAACAAGAATAAACAAATGGGACCTACTTAAACTAAAAAGTTTTTTTCTCAGCAAGAGAAACAGTAAAAGAGGTAAATAGAGAACCTACATCCTGGGAACAAATTTTTACCCCTAACACCTCAGATAGAGCCCTAATATCCAGAATGTAGAAAGAACTCTAAAAATTAAACAATAAGATAACAAATAATCCAATCAACAAATGGGCCAAGGACCTGAACAGACACTTCTCAGAGTGAACATACAATCAATCCACAAGCACATGAGAAAATGCTCACCATCTCTAGCAATCAGAGAAATGCAAATCAAAACCACCCTAAAATACCATTTCACTTTAGTAAGATTGACAGGCAATATGAAGTCAAACAACAATAAGTGTTGGCGAGGATGTGGGGAAAAGGGCACACTTGTACACTGCTGGTGGGACTGCAAAATGGTGAGGCCAATTTGGAAAGCAGTATGGAGATTCCTGGAAAAGCTGGGAATGGATCCACCATTTGACCCAGCTATTGCCCTTTTTGGACTATTCCCTGAGGACCTTAAAAGAGCGCACTATACGGATACGGCCACATCAATGATTATAGCAGCACAATTCACAATAGCTAGACTGTGGAACCAACCTAGATGCCCTTCAACAGATGAGTGGATAAAAAAATTGTGGCAGCTATACACAATGGAGTATTATGCAGCACTAAGAAATGACAAAATCATAGAATTTGCAGGGAAATGGATGGCATTAGAGCAGATTATGCTAAGTGAAGCTAGCCAAGCCCTAAAAAACAAATGTCAAATGTCTTCTTTGATATAAAGAGAGCCACTAAGAATAGAAGGAAGAAAGAGCATGAGGAAAAGACTAACAGTAAACTAAGACAAATGGGGGGAGAGAAAGGGAGAGAGAAGGGAAAACATATGGAAATGGTAGAGGACCTTCAGTGATACACAAAATTTTAAGAGGTTATGAGGGGCAAGGGAGAGGGAGAGAAAGGGGGAGAGAATTGAACAACAGCAGAGGAGGTAGAGAAGGCAGATGGGAGGGGAGGGGAGGGGAAGGGTGATATTAGGGGATAGGAAAGGTAGCAGAATACAACAGTCACTAATATGCCATTATGTAAAAATGTGAGTATGTAACAGGAGTGAGTCTGCATTATGTATTTGAGGAGGTCAAAAGCCAATTGAGACAAATGTATGAATGATGATATATCATGAGCTCTGTAATGTTTTAAACAATCAATAAAACAAATGGAAAAATAAAAAAAAGATTGGGTGAAAAAACATTTGCTGAGATTTCAGAAAACTAGTATTATTTTTGGAAGCTTGGCAACCCCTTTCAATGTAAGGGATTTTCGCCAGTCACTGCTTAGGGCTACATCAATAGAAAACAAATAATATAGATAGAACTTGGAAATACTTTATTGTACAAAGTTTCAAAGAGCTAGCACAAACCGTGTTTACTCTATAGTTTCAAATACATGTATTCATATACGAGAAAACAGAGTGAAACCTCAAAATGAAAACGGTTACTGCACACGAACGGTTTAACCTAGAAAAACATAATTTGGTGAGCCAAGTGGCATTGCTGTACTGATCATTACCTGAAAGTATCATCAAGGTTGGGTGAAAAAACATTTGCTGGGATTTCAGAAAACTCGTTTTTTGGAAGCTTGGCAACCCCTTTTAATGAAAGTGATTTTCGACAGTCTCTCCTTAGGGCTACATAAATAGGAAACAAACCATATAGATAGAACTTGGAACTACTTTATTGTGTCATGTTTCAAAGAGCTAGCACACACCGTGTTTTTTTTAGAGTTCCAACCACATGTATCCATATAGAATAAAACAGACTGAAACCTCGAAATGAAAACGGTTACTGCACACGAATGGTTTAACGTAGAAGAACAAAATTTGGTGAGCCAAGGGGCATTGCTGCACTGATCATTACCTTAAAGTATCATCAAGATTGGGTGAAAAACATTTACTGAGATTTCAGTAAACTACTAGTTTTTGAAAGCTTGGTAACCCCTTTCAATGAAAATTATTTTCACCAGTTTCTGCTTATTTCTACATCAATAGGAAACAAACCATTGTGATAGAACTTGGAACACTTTATTGTGTCAAGTTAAAAGAGGGAGCACAAACCGTGTTTGATTTAGAGTTCCAACCATATGTACCAATATAGGAGAAAACAGAGTGAAACCTAAAAATGAAAACGGTTACTACAAAGGAATGGTTTAAATTAGAATAACAAAATTTGGTGAACCAAGTGCGATTGGTGTACTGATAATTACCTGAAAGTATCATCAAAATCGGGTGAAAAAATACTTGCTGAGATTTTAGGAGACTCGTAGTTTTTTGGAAGCTGGGCAACCCCTTTCAATGAAAGTGATTTTGGCCAGTCTCTGCTTTGGGCTACATCAATAGGAAAAAACCATAGAGATAGAACTTGGAACTACTTTATTGTGCAAAGTTTCAAAGAGCTAGCACAAACCGTGCTTGATTTAGTGTTTCAACAACATGTATCCATATAGAAGAATACAGAGTGAAACCTCAAAATGAAAACGGTTACTGCAAACAAACTGTTTAACCTAGAAGAACAAAATTTGGTGAGACAAGTTGGATTGGTGTACAGATCATTACTTGAAAGTATCATCACGATTGGTTGAAAAAATTTTGCTGAGATTTCAGGAGACTCGTAGTGTTTTAGAAGACTGGCAACCCCTTTCAAAAAAAGTGATTTTCGCCAGTCTCTGCTTTGGGCTACATCAATAGGAAGCAAACCATAGAGATAGAACTTGGAACTACTTTATTGTGCCAAGTTTCAAAGAGATAGCAAAAACCGTGTTTGATTTAGAGATCCAAATACATGTATCCATATAGGAGAAAAAGAGGGAAACCTCAAAATAAAAACGGTTACTGCAAACGAACGGTTTAACCTAGAAGAACGAAATTTGGTGAGCTAAGTGGGATTGGTGTACTGATCATTACATAAAACTATAATCAAGATTGGGTGAAATAACATTTGCTGAGATTTCAGCAGACTCGCAGTTTTTTTGAAGCTGGGCAACCCCTTTCAATGAAAGTTATTTTCGCCAGTCTCTGTTTTGTGCTACATCAATAGGAAACAAACCAGAGAGATAGAACATGGAACTAATTTATTTTGCCAAGATTCAAAGAGCTAGCACAATCCGTGTTTGATTTAGAGTTTGAACTACATGTATGCATCTTGGAGAAAAAAGAGTGAAACCTAAAAATGAAAACGGTTACTGCAAACAAACGGTGTAACCTAGAAGAACGAAATTTGGTGAGCCAAGTTGGAGCTGTCTACTGATCATTACCTGAAAGTATCATGAAGATTGGGTGAAAAAACTGTTTGCTGAGATATCGCAACAATCATATTTATTTGTAAGCTGGGCAACCCTTTTCAATGAATGTGATTTTCTTCAGTCTCTGCTTTAGGCTACATCAATAGGCAACAAACCATAGAGATAGAACTTGAAACTACTTTATTGTGCCAAGTTTCAAAGCGCTAGCACAAACCGTGTTTGAGTTAGAGTTCCAACTAAAAGTATCCATGTAGGAGAAAAAAGACTGAAACCTCAAAATGAAAACGTTTTCTGCAAACGAACGATTTGACCAAGAAAAAAGAAATTTTGTGAGCCAAGTGGGATTGGTGTACTGATCATTACCTGAAAGTATTATCCACATTGGGTGAAAAAACATTTGCTGAGATTTCAGGAGACTCGTAGTTTTTTGGAAGCTGGGCAACGACTTTCAATAAAAGTGATTTTCGCCAGTTTCTGCTTTTGGCTACATCAATATAAAAAAACCATAGAGATAAAACTTGGAACTACTTTATTGTGCCAAGTTTCAAAGAGCTAGCACAAACCGTGTTTGGTTTAGAGTTCCAACTACATGTATCCATATATGAGAAAACAGAGTGAAACGTCAAAATGAAAACGGTTACTGCAATCGAATGGTTTTACCTAGAGGAACGAAATTTGGTTAGCAAACTGGGACTGACTGGTGTACTGACCATTACCTGAAAGTATCATCAAGATTGGGTGAAAAAATGTTTGCTGAGATGTCAGGAAACTCGTATTATTTTGGATGCTAGGTAACATTTTTAAATGAATGTGATTTTCCTTTGTCTGTTCTTGGGGTTACTTCAATAGGAAACAAACCATTGAGATAGAACTTGGAACTACTTTGTTGTGCCAAGTTTCAAAGAGCTCCCACAAACCGTGTTTGATTTTGAGTTCCAACTACATGTATCCATAGAGGGAAAAAAGGATTAAAACCTAAAAATGAAAACGGTTACTGCAAACCAACGGTTTAACCTAGAAGAATGAAATTTGATGAGGCAAGTGGGATTGGTGTACTGATCATTACCTGAAAGTATCATCAAGATTGCATGAAAAAATGTTTGCTGAGATTTTTGGAAACTTGTAGTTTTTTCAAAGCATGGAAACCCTTTCAATGAATGTGATTTTTCACAGTCTCTGCTTGGGGCTCCATCAATAGCAAACAAAGCATAATGGTAGAACTTGGAAGAACTTTAGTGTGCTAAGTTTCAAAAAGCTAGCACAAACCGTGTTTGATTTAGAGTTCCAACTACATGTATCCATATAGGAGAAAACAGAGTGAAAGCTAAAAATGAAAACGGTTACTGTTAGTGAACGGTTTAACCTAGTAGAACGAAATTTGGTGAGCCAAGTGATATTGGTGCACTGATCATTACCTGAAAGTATCATCAAGATTGGGTGTAAAAATATTTGCTAAGATTTCAGGAATCTTGTAGTTTTTTGGAAGCTTGGCAACCTCTCTCAATGAAAGGGATTTTCGTCAGTCTCTGTTTGGGGCTACATCAATAGGAAACCTACCTTAGATATATAACAATGAACAACTTTACTGTGCCAAGTTTCACAGACCTAGCACAATCCGTGTTTGACGTAGAGTTCCAAGTACATGTATCCATATAGGAGAAAACAGATTGAAGCCTAAAAATGGAAACATCTACTGCAAATGAACCGTTTAAACTATAAAAACAAAATTTGGTGAGCCAAGTCGATTGGTGTACTCATCATTACCTGAAAGAATCATCAAAATTGGGTGAAAAAATGTTTGCTGAGATTTCAGGAAACTCGTTTTTTGGAAGCTTGGCAACCCCTTTCGATGAATGTTATTTTCCTAAGTCTGTGCTTTGGGCTACATCAATAAGAAACAACTATAGAGATAGAACTTAGAACTATTTATTGTGCCAAGATTGAAAGTGCTAGAACAAATCGTGTTTGATATAGAGTTCAAACTACATAAAAACATATAGGAGAAAAAAGAGTGAAACCTAAAAATGAAAATGGTTACTGAAAACGAACGGTTTAACCTAGAAGACCGAATGTTGGTAAGCCAAGTGGGAGTGGTGTACTGATCATTACCAGAAAGTATCATCAAGATTGGGTGAAAAAATGTTTGCTGAGATTTCAGGAAACTCGCAGTTTTTTGGAAGCTTGGCAACCCCTTTGAATGAATGTGATTTTCCAAAGTCTCTGTTTCGGGTACATCAATAGGAAACCTACCTCAGATATATAACAATGAACAACTTTACTGTGCCAAGTTTCACAGAGCTAGCCCAAACCCTGTTTGATTTAGAGTTCCAAATACATTATCCACATAGGAGAAAACAGACTAAAACCTAAAAATGAAAATGGTTACTTCAAACAAACGTTTTAACCTAGAAGAACGAAATTTGATCAGCCAAGTGGGATTGGTGTACTGATCATTACCTGAAAGTATCATCAAGATTGGGTGAAAAAATATTTGTTAAGATTTCAGTAATCTCATAGTTTTTTGGAAAGCGTGGCTAACGTTTTGAATGAAAGTGAATATTGTCAGTATCTCTTTGGGGCTACATCTACAGGAAACAAACCACATACATTGAACTTTGAACTACTTTATTGTGCCAAGTTTCAAGGAGCTAGCACAAACCGTGTTTCGTTTAGAGTTCCAAATACATGTATCCATATAGGAGAAAACAGTGTGAAACCTAAAAATGAAAATAGTTACTTCAAATGTACGGTTTGACCTAGAAGAATTTGGTGAGCCAAGTGGGATTGGTGTACTCATCATTACCTGAACGAATAATCAAGATTGGGTGAAAAAATATTTTCTGAGATTTCAGGAAACTCGTAGTTTTTTGGAAGCTTGACAACCACTTTGAATTAAGGTGAATTTCGTCAGCCTCTGCTTGGGGCTACATCAATAGGGAATAAACCATAATACAGAACTTGAAAGTACTTTCTTTAGCCATGTTTTGAAGAGCTAGCACAAACGATATTTTATTTAGAGTTCCAACTACATGTATCCATATAGGAGAAAACAGATTGAAAAATACAAATGGAAACCATTACTTAAAATGAACGGTTTAACCTAGAAGAACAAAATTTGATGAGCCAAGTGGAAATGGTGTACTGATCATTACCTGAAATTATCATAAAGATTGGGTGAAAAAATTTTCCTGAGATTTCAGGAAACTCATGGTATTTTGGAAGCTTGGCAACCCCTTTCAATGAAAGTGATTTTCGTCAATCTCTGCTTGGGGCTACATCAACAGGAAAAAAACAATAGAGATAGGACTTAAAACTTTTTTTTGTGCCATGTTTCAAAGAGCTACCCCAAACCATGTTTGATTTAGAGTTCCAACTACATGTATCCATATAGGAAAAAACAGAGTAAAACCTCAAAATTGAAACATCTACTGCAAATGAACGGTTTAACCTAAAGAACAATATTTGGTGAGACAAGTGGGATTGGTGTACTCATCATTACCTGAAAGAATCATCAAGATTGGGTGAAAAAATGTTTCTGAGATTTCAGGAAACTCGTAGTTCTTTGGAAGCTTGGCAACCCCTTTCAATAAATGTGATTTTTCACAGTCTCTGCTTGGGGCTACATCAATAGAAAACAAAGCATAATGGTAGAACTTGGAAGAACTTTAGTGTGCTAAGTTTCAAAAAGCTAGCACAAACCGTGTTTGATTTAGAGTTCCAACTACATATATCCATATAGGAGAAAACAGAGTGAAAGCTAAAAATGAAAACGGTTACTGTTAGGGAACGGTTTAACCTAGAAGAACGAAATTTGGTGAACCAAGTGATATTGGTGCACTGATCATTACCTGAAAGTATCATCAAGATTGGGTGTAAAAATATTTGCTAAGATTTCAGGAATCTTGTAGTTTTTTGGAAGCTTGGCAACCTCTCTCAATGAAAGATATTTTTGTCAGTCTCTGCTTGCGGATACATCAATAGAAAACCTACTTTAGATATATAACAATGAACAACTTTACTGTGCCAAGTTTCACAGACCTACCACAAACCGTGTTGATTTAGAGTTCCAACTACACGTGTGCATATAGGAGAAAACAGAGTGAAACTTAAAAATGGAAACATCTACTGCAAATGAACCATTTAACCTATAAAAACGAAATCTGGTGAGCCAAGTCGATTGGTGTACTCATCATTACCTGAAAGAATCATCAAAATTGGGTGAAATAAAATGTTTGCTGAGATTTCAGGAAACTCGTTGTATTTTGGAAGCTTTGCAACCCCTTTCAATGAATGTGATTTTCCACAGTCTCTGATTGAGGCTACATCAATAGCAAACAAAGCATAATGGTAAAACTTAGAAGAATTTTACTGTGCTAAGTTTCAAAGAGCTAGCACGAACTGTGTTTGATTTAGAGTTCCAACTACATGTATCTATATATGAGAAAACAGAGTGAAACCTAAAAATGAAAATGGTTACTTCAAACAAACGGTGTTACCTAAAAGAACGAAATTTGGTGAGCTAAGTGGGATTGGTGTACTGATCATTACCTGAAAGTATCATCAAATTGGGTAAAAAAATGTTTGCTGAGATTTCAGGAAACTCATAGTTTTTTGGAAGCTTCACAAACACTTTAAATGAAAGTAATTTTCTTCAGTCTCTGCTTGGAACTAAATCAATAGGGAACAAACCATAGAGATAGAACTTGTAAGTACTTTTCTGTGACAAGTTTCTAAGAGCTACCACAAACCATGTTTGATTTAGAGTTCCTACTACATATATCCATAGAAAAGAAAACAGAGTGAAACCTAAAAATATAAACGGTTACTGCAAGTGAACGGTTTAACCAAGAAGAACGAAATATGGTGAGCCAAGTGGGATTGGTGCACTTATCATTACCTGCATGTATAATCAAGATTAGGTGAAACAATGTTTGCTGAGATTTCAGGAAACTCGCAGTTTTTTGGAAGCTTGGCAACCCCTTTGAATGAATGTGATTTTCCAAAGTCTCTGTTTCGGGTACATCAATAGTAAACCTACCTTAGATATATAACAATGAACAACTTTACTGTGCCAAGTTTCACAGAGCTAGCCCAAACCCTGTTTGATTTAGAGTTCCAAATACATTATCCACTTAGGAGAAAACAGACTGAAACCTAAAAATGAAAATGGTTACTTAAAAAAAAAACGTTTTAACCTAGAAGAACGAAATTTGGTGAGCCAAGTGGGATTGGTGTACTGATCATTACCAGAAAGTATTATCAAGATTGGGTGAAAAAATATTTGTTAAGATTTCAGTAATCTCATAGTTTTTTGGAAAGCGTGGCTAACGTTTTGAATGAAAGTGAATATTGTCAGTATCTCTTTGGGGCTACATCTATAGGAAACAAACCATATACATTGAACTTTGAACTACTTTATTGTGCCAAGTTTCAAGGAGCTAGCACAAACTGTGTTTCCTTTAGAGTTCCAAATACATGTATCCATATAGGAGAATACAGTGTGAAACCTAAAAATGAAAATAGTTACTTCAAACGTACGGTTTAACCTAGAAGAACAAAATTTTGTGAGCCAAGTGGTATTGGTGTACTCATCATTATCTGAAAGAATAATTAAGATTGGGTGAAAAAATATTTTCTGAGATTTTAGGAAACTCGTAGTTTTTTGGAAGCTTGAAAACCACTTTGAATGAAAGTGAATTTCGTCAGCATCTGCTTGGGGCTACATCAATAGAGAACAAACCATAAGAGAGAAGTTGAAAGTACTTTCTTGAGCAATGTTTCGAAGAGCTAGCACAAACCATTTTTTATTTATCCAAATACATGTATCCATATAGGAGAAAACAGATTGAAAAATAAAAATGGAAACCGTTACTTAAAATGAACGGTTTAACCTAGAAAAAAAATTTGATGAGCCAAGTGGGAATGGTGTACTGATCATTACCTGAAATTATCATCAAGATTGGGTGAAAAAATGTTTCTGAGATTTCAGGAAACTCGGAGTTTTTTGGAAGCTTGGCAACCCCTTTAAATGAAAGTGATTTTCGTCAATCTCTACTTGGGGCTACATAAACAGGAAACAAGCAATAGAGATAGGACTTGGAACTTTTTTTTTGCCAAGTTTCAAATAGCTACCCCAAACCGTGTTTGATTTAGAATTCCAACAACATGTATCCATATAGGAGAAAACAGAGTAAAACCTCAAAATTGAAACATCTACTGCAAATGAACTATTTAATTTATAAGAACGAAATATGGTGAGAAAAGTGGGATTGGTGTACTCATCATTACCTGAAAGAATCATCAAGATTGGGTGAAAAAATGTTTCTGAAATTTCAGGAAACTCGTAGTTTTTTTGAAGCTTGGCAACCCCTTATAATGAATGTGATTTCCACAGTCTCTGCTTGGGGCTACATCATTAGCAAACAAAGCATAATGGTAGAACATGGAAGAACTTTACTGTGCTGAGTTTCAAAAAGCTAGCACAAACCGTGTTTGATTTAGAGTTCCAACTATATGTTTTCATATAGGAGAAAACAGAGTGAAAGCTAAAAATAAAAACTGTTACTTTCAGTGAACGGTTTAACCTAGAAGAACAAAATTTGGTGAGCCAAGTGATATTGGTGCACTGATCATTACCTGAATGTATCATCAAGTTTTGGTTTAAAAATATTTGCTAAGATTTCAGGAATCTCGTAGTTTTTTGGACGCTAGGCTAACCTTTTGAATGAAAGTGATTTCCGTCACTCTCTGCTTGGGGATACATCTATAGGAAACAAATCATAGATATTGTCTTTGAACTACTTTATTGTGTCAAGTTTCAAAGAGCTAGCACAAATACTTGTATCCATATAGGAGAAATCAGAGTGAAACCAGAAATGAAAACAGTTACTTCAAACGAACTGTTTAACCTAGAAGAATAAAATTTGGTGAGCCAAGTGGGATTGGTGTACTCATCATTACCTGAAAGAATCATCAAGTTTTGATGAAAAAATGTTTTCTGAGATTTCAGGAAACTCATAGTTTTTTGGAAGCTTGGCAACCCCTTTCAATGAATGTGATTTTCGTTAATCTTTACTTGGGGCTACATCAACAGAAAACAAACAATAGAGATGGGACTTGGAACTACTTTATTGTGCCATGTTTCAAAGAGCTACCACAAACCGTGTTTGATTTATAGTTCCAACTACATGTATCCATATAGGAGAAAAAAGAGTGAAACCTAAAAATTAAAATGGTTATTAAAACGAACAGTTTTACCTACAAGAACGAAATTTTGTGAGCCAAGTGGGATTGGTGCACTGATCATTACATGAAAGTATAATCCAGATTGGGTGAAAAAATGTTTGCTGAAATTTCAAGAAACTTGTAGTTTTTTGGAAGCTTCAGAAACCCTTTTAATAAAAGTGATTTTCATCAGTCTCTTCTTGGGGCTACATCAATAGGGAAGAAACCATAGAGATAGAACTTGGAACTACTTTTTCTGCCAAGTTTCTAAGAACTAGCACAAACCATGTTTCATTTAGTGTTCCAACTACATGTATCCATATAGGAGAAAACAGAGTGAAACCTAAAAATGAAAACATTTACTGCAAGTGAACGGTTTAACATAGAAGAACGAAATTTAGTGAGCCAAGTGGGATTGGTGCACTGATCATTACATGAAAGTATAATCAAGATTGGATGAAACTATGTTTGTTGAGATTTCAGGAAACTCGTAGTTTTTTGGAAGCTTGGCAACCCCTTTGGATGAATGTGATTTTCCAATGTCTCTTCTTTAGGTACATCAATAGGAAACCTACCTTAGATATATAACAATGAACAACATTACTGTGCCAAGTTGCACAGAGCTAGCAAAAACCGTGTGTGATTTAGAGTTCCAACTACATGTATGCATATAAGAGAAAACAGAGTGAAACCTAAAAATGAAAATAGTTACTTCAAACGAACGGTTTTACCTAGAAGAATGAAATTTGGTGAGTCAGGTTTGATTGGTGTACTGATCATTACCTGAAAGTATCATCACGATTGGGTGAAAAAATATTTGCTGAAATTTTAGTTAACTCCTAGTTTTTTGGAAGCTTCGCAAACCCTTTAAATGAAAGTGATTTTCATCAGTCTCTGCTTGGGACTACATCAATAGGGAACAAACCAGAGAGATAGAACTTGGAATAATTTTACTGTGCCAAGTTTCGAAGATCTAGCAGAAACCGTGTTTGATTTAGAGTTTCAACTACATGTATCCATATAGGAGAAAACAAATGAAACCTAAAAAAGCAAATGATTACTGCAAAGGAATGGTTTAAACTAGAAGAAGAAAATTTGTTGAGCTAAGTGGGATTGGTGTACTAATCATTACCTGAAAGTATCATCAAGATTGGGTGAAAAAACATTTGCTGAGATTTCAGGAGACTCGTAGTTTTTGGAAGCTTGGCAACTCCTTTCAATGAATGTGAGTTTTGCCAGTATCTGCTTTGGGCTACATCAATAGGGAAAAAAACCATAGAGATAAAACTTGGAACTACTTTGTTGTGCCAAGTTTTAAAGAGCTAGCAAAAACCGTGTTTGATTTAGAGTTCCAACTACAAGTATCCCTATAGGAGAGAACAGAGTGAAACCTAAAAATTAAAATGGTTACTTCAAACGAACGGTTTTACCTAGAAGAATGAAATTTTGTGAGCCAAGATTGATTGGTGTACTGATCATTACCTGAAAGTATCATCAAGTTTGGGTGAAAAAATGTTTGCTGAAATTTAAGTGAACTCTTAGTTTTTTGGAAGCTTCGCAAACCCTTTGAATAAAAGTGATTTTCATCAGTCTCTGCTTGGGGTTACATCAAAAGAGAACAAACCAGAGAGATAGAACTTGGAACTACTTTGCTGTGCCATGTTTTTAAGAGCTACCACAAAGCATGTTTGATTTAGAGTTCCAACTACATGTATCCTTATAGGAGAAAACAGAGTGAAATCTAAAAATGGAAACAGTTACTTCAAAGACGGGTTTAACCTAGAAGAACGAAATTTGGTGAGCCAAGTGGGATTGGTGTTCTGATCATTACCTGAAAGTATCATCAAGATTGGGTGAAAAAACATTTAGTGAGATTTCTGAAGACTCGTAGTTTTTTGGAAGCTGGGCCACCCCTCTCAATGAAAGTGATTTTCGCCAGTCTCTGCTTTGGGCTACATCTATAGGAAACAAACCATAGAGATAGAACAGGAAACTACTTTATTGTGCCAAGTTTCTAAGAGCTAGTACAAACCATGTTTGATTTAGAGTTCCAAATACATGTATTCATATAGAAGAAAACAGAGTGAAACCTCAAAATGAAAATGGTTACTGCAAACTAAAGGTTTTACCTAGAAGAACGAAATTTGGTGACTCAAGTAGGGTTGGTATTCTGATCATTACTTGAAAGTATCATCAAGATTGGGAGAAAAAACATTTGCTGAGATTTCAGAAAACTCGTAGTTTTTTGGAAGCTGGGCAACCCCTTTCAATGAAAGTGATTCTCCCAAGTCTCTGCTTTGGGCTTTATCATTAGGAAAGAAATCATAGAGATAGAACTTGGAACTACTTTATGTGCCAAATTTCAAAGAGATAGCAAAAACTGTGTTTGATTTAGAGTTCAAATAAGTGTATCCATACAGGAGAAAACAGAGTGAAACCTCAAAATGAAAACGGTTACTGCAAACAAATGATTTAACCTAGAAGAACGAAATTTAGTGAAAAAAGTGGAAATGGTGTACTGATCATTACTTGAAAGTATCATCAAGATTGGGTGAAAAAACATTTGCTGAGATTTCCAGAGATTCGTAGTTTTTAGGAAGCTTTGCAACCCCTTTCAATGAAAGTGATTTTCGCCAGTCTCTGCTTTGGGCTACATTTATAGGAAAGAAACCATTGAGATAGAACTTTGAACTACTTTATTTTGCCAAGTTAAATAAAGCTAGCACAAACCGTGTTTTATTTAGAGTTCCAACTACATGTATCCATATAGGAGAAAAGAGAGTGAAACCTCAAAATGAAAACGGTTACCGCAAACGAACGGTTTAACCTAGAAGAACGAAATTTGGTGAGCCAACTGGGATTGGTGTTCTGATTCTTACCTGGAAGTATCATCAAGATTAGTTTGAAAACCTTGCTGAGATTTGGGCAGATTCATAGTTTTTTGGAAGCTTGGCAACCCCTTTCAATGAAAGTGATTTTCACCAGTCTCTACTTTAGGCTACATCAATAGAAAACAAACCATAGAGGTAGAACTTGGAACTACTTTATGGTGCCAAGTTCCAAAAAGCTCGCCCAACCCGTGTTTGATTTAGAGTTCCAACTACATGTATCTATATAGGAGAAAACAGAGTGAAACCTCAAAATGAAAACGGGTACTGCAAACGAACGGTTAAACCTAGAAAAACGAAATTTGGTGAGCGAAGTGGGATTGGTGTACTGATAATCACCTGAAAGTATAAACAAGAATGGGTGAAAAATCATTTGCTGAGATATCAAGAGAATCATAGTTTTTTGGAAGCTTGGCAACCTTTTTCAATGAAAGTGATTTTCGCCAGTCTCTGCTTTGGGCTACATCTATAGGAAACAAACCATTGAGAGAGAACTTGGAACTACTTTATTTTGCCAAGTTTCAAGGAGTTAGCACAAACCATGTTTGATTTAGAGTTTCAACTACACCTATCCACATAGGAGAAAACAGATTGAGACCTCAAAATGAAAACGGTTACTGCAAACGAACTGTTTAACCTAGAAGTACAAAATTTGGTGAGCCAATTGGGATTGGTGTATTGATCATAACCTAAAAATATCATCAAATTGGGTGAAAAAACATTTGCTGATATTTCGGGAGATTCGTAGTTTTTTGGATAGTGTGCAATCCCTTTCAATGAAAGTGATTTTCGCCAGTCTCTGCTTTGGACTACAGCAATAGGAAAAAAACCATATAGATAGAACTGGGAACTACTTTATTGTGCCACGTTTCAAAGAGCTAGCACAAACCCTGTTTGATTTAGAGTTCCAACTACATGTATCCATATAGGAGAAAACAAAGTGAAACCTCAAAATAAAAACGGTTACTGAAAACGAACGGTTTAACCTAGAAGAACGAAATTTGGTGAGCCAAGTGAGATTGGTGTACCGATCCTTACCTGAAAGTATCATCAAGATTTGGTTAAAAAAATTTGCTGAGATTTGGAGAGTCTCGTAGTTTTTTGGAAGCTTGGCAACCCCTTTCAATGAAAGTGATTTTGGCCAGTCTCTGTTTTGGGCTACATCAATAGAAAACAAACCATAGTTTTAGAACTTGAAACTACTTTATTTTGCAAAGTTTCAAAGAGCTAGCACAAACCGTGTTTGATTTAGAGTTCCAAATACATGTATCCATATTGGAGAAAACAGAGTGAAACCTGAAAATGAAAACAGTCACTGAAAACCAACGGTTTAACCTAGAAAATCGAAATTTCGTGAGCCAAGTGGGAATGGTGTATTCATCATAACCTGAAAGTTTCATCAAGATTGGGTGAAAAAATCTTTTGCTGAGCTTTCGGGACACTCGTAGTTTTTTGGAAGCTTGAAAACCCCTTTCAATAAAAGCGATTTTTGCAAGTCTCTGCTTTGGGCTACATCAATATGAAACAAAGCATAGAAATAGAACTTGTAAATACTTTATTTTGCCAAGTTCCAAAGAGCTCGCACAAACCCTGTTTGATTTAGAGTTCCAACTACATGTATCCATATAGAAGAAAAGAGAGTGAAACCTCAAAATGAAATCGGTTATTGCAAACAAACTTCTTTGACTCGAAGAACAAAATTTGGTGAGCCATTTGAGATTGGTGTCCTGATCATTACCTGAAAGTATCATCAAGATTGGGTGAAAAAACATTTGCTGAGATTTCAGAAGATTCTTAGTTTTTTGGAAGCTGGGCAACCTCTTTCAATGAAAGTGATTTTCGCCAGTCTCTGCTTTGTGCCACATCAATAAGAAAAAAATAATAGAGAGAGAACTTGGAACTACTTTAATGTGTCAAGTTTCAAAGAGTTAGCAGAAACCGTGTTTGATTTAGAGTACAAACTACATGTATTCATATAGGAGAAAAAAGAATGAAACGTCAAAATGAAAACTTTTACTGCAAACGAATGGGTTAACCTAGAAAAACCAAATTTGGTGAGCCAAGTGGGATTGGTGTACTGATCATTACCTGAAAGTATCATCAGATTGGGTGAAAAAACATTTGCTGAGATTTCTGGAGATTTGTAGTTTTTTGGAAGCTGAGAAAACCCTTTCAATTAAAGTTATTTCGGCCATTCTCTGCTTTGGGCTACATCAATAGAAAACAAACCATAGAGATAGAATTGAAACTAGTATATTGTGCCAAGTTTCAACGAGCTAGCATAAAACATGCTTGATTTAGAATTCCAACTACATGTATCCATATAGGAGAAAATAGAGTGAAACCTCAAAATGAAAACAGTTTCTGCAAACGAACGGTTTAACCTAGAAGAACGAAATTTGGTGAGCCAAGTCAAATTGGTTTACTGATCATTTCATGAGAGTATCATCAGATGGGTTAAAAAACATTTGCTGAGATTTCAAGAAATTCGTAGTTTATTGGAAGCTGGGCATCTCCTTTCAATGAAAGTGATTTTGGCCTTTGGGCTAAATCAATAGGAAACTAATCCTAGAGATAGAACTTGGAACTACTTTATTGTGCCAAGTTTCAAAGAGCTAGCACAAACCGTGTTTGATTTAGAGTCCAAACAACATGTATCCATATAGGAGAAAACAAAGTGAAACCTCAAAATTTAAGCGGTTACTGAAAACAAACGGTTTAACCAAGAAGAACGAATTTGAATAGCCAAGTGCGATTGTTGTACTTATCTTTACCTGAATGTATCATAAAGATTGGCTGAAAAAACATTTGCTAAGATTTCATGAGACTTGTAGTTTTTTTTGAATTTGGGCAACCTTTTTCAATGAAGTTATATTCTCCAGTCTCTCCTTTTGGCTACATCAATAGGACACAAACTATAGAGACAGACTTGAAACTACTTTATTGTGCCACGTTTTAAAGCGCTCCCACAAACCGTGTTTGATTTAGATTTCCAACTACAGGTATCCATATAGGAGAAAACAGGGTGAAACCTCAAAATGAAAACAGTTACTGCAAACGAACGGTTTAACCTAGAAGAACGAAATTTGGTGAGCCAGGAGGGATTTGTGTACTGATCATTACCTGAAAGTATCATCAAGATTGGGTGAAAAATTTTTGCTGAGATTTCAGGAGACTCGTAGTTTTTGGGATGTTGGGCAACCCCTTTCAAGGAAAGTGATTTTCGCCAGTCTCTGCTTTGGGCTACATAAATAGGAAAGAAATTATAGAGATAGAACTTGGAACTAGTTTAGTTTGCAAAGTTTCAAAGAGCTAGCACAAACCGTGTTTGATTTAGTGTTCCAATTTTACGTATCCCTATAGAAGAAAACAGAGTGAAACCTCAAAACGAAAACAGTTGCTACAAATGAACGGTTTTACCTAGAATTAGGAAATTGGGTCAGCCAAGTGGGATTGGTTTACTGATCATTACCTGAATGTATAACCAAGATTGGATTAAAAAAACTTGCTGAGATTTTGGGAGACTCGTAGTTTTTTGAAAGCTGGAAAACCTCTTTCAATAAAAGTAATTTTCGGAAGTCTCTGCTTTTGGCTACATCAATAGGAAACAAACCATAGAGATAGAACTCGGATCTACTTTACTGCGACAAGTTTCAAAGAACTAGCACAAACCCTGTTTGATTTAGAGTTCCCATTATATGTATCTATATAGAAAAAAACAGAGTGAAACCTTAAAATGAAAACGGTTACTGCAAACGAACGGTTTTACCTAGAAGAATGAAATTTGGTTAGCCAAGTGGGATTTGTGTACTTATCATTACCTGAAAGAATCATCAAGATTAGAGCATGAGGAAAAGACTAACAGTAAACTAAAACGAATGGGGGAAGAGAAAGGGAGAGAGAAGGGAAAACATATGGAAATGGTAGGAGACCTTCAGTGATACACAAAATTATAAGAGGTAATCAGGGGCAAAGGGCAAGGGGAAAAAAGGGAGAGAGAATTGAACAACAGCAGAGGATGTAGAGAGGGAATATGGGAGAGCAGGGGAGGGGAGGGGGGATAGTAGGGGATAAAAAAGGTAGCAGAATACAACAGTCACTAATATGCCATTATGTAAAAATGTGAGTATGTAACAGAAGTGAGTCTGCATTATGTATTTGGGAAGTTCAAAACCCAATTGAGTCAAATGTATAAAAGATAATATATCATGAGCTCTGTAATGTTTTGAACAATCAATAAAAAAATGGAAAAAAAAGAATCATCAAGATTGGGTGAAATAATTTTTGCTGAGATTTCAGGAAACTCGTAGTTTTTTGAAAGCTGGGCAACCCCTATCAATGAATGTGATTTTCGTCAGTCTCTGCTTGGGGCTACATCAATAGAAACAAACCATAGAGATAGAAGTTGGAACTACTTAATTGTGCCAAGTTTAAAAGAGCTAGCAAAAACCGTGTTTGATTTAGAGTTACAACTACACGTGTGAATACAAGAGAAAACAGAGTGAAACCTAAAAATTAAAACGATTACTGCAAACGAACGGTTTAACCTAGAAGAACATAATTTGGTGAGCCAAGTGTTATTTGTGTACTGATCACTACCTTAAAGCATCATGAAGACTGGGTGAAAAAATGTTTCTGAGATTTAAGGAAACTCGTTTTTTTTTCGACGATTGGCAACCCCTTTCAATGAAAGAGATTTTCGTCAGTCTCTGTTTGGGGCTACATCAATAGGAAACAAACCATAGAGTTAGAACTTGGAAGTACTTTATTTGGTATAGTTTCAAGGAGCTAGCACAAACTGTATTTGATATAGAGTTCCAAATACATGTATACATACTGGAGAAAACAGAGTGAAACCTAAAAAGGACAAGGGTTACTGCAAACGAACGGTTTAACCTACAAGAACGAAATTTGCTGAGCCAAGTGGGATTTGTGTATTGATCATTACCTGAAAATATCATCAAATTTGATGAAAAAGTGTTTGCTGACATTTCAGCAAACTCGTAGTTTTTTGGAAGCTTGGCAACCCCTTTCAATGAAAGTGATTTTCGTCAGTCTCTGCTTGTTGCTACATCAATAGGAAACAAACCGTAGAGATATAACTTGGATCTAATTTATTGTGCCAAGTTTCAAAGACCTAGCAGAAACCATGTTTGATTTATAGTTCCAACTACTTTTATGAAAATAGCATAAAACAGAGTGAAACCTAAAAATGAAACGGTTACTGCAAACGAATGGTTTTACCTAGAAGAACAAAATTTGGTGAGCCAAGTGGGAATGGTGTACTGATCATTATCTGAACGTATCATCAAGATTGGGTGAGAAAATGTTTGCTGAGATTTCAGAAAACTCATATTTTTTTTTAAGCTTTGTAACCCCTTTCAATGAATGTGATTTTCATCAGTCTCTGCTTGGGGCTATGCTGCCCCCACCCCTGACTCAGGCAATGACAAACTATACTGAGGTGGCTGGCACAAGGCATCCTACCTCTGGAGGAGCGCAGTATGTTTCTGGGAATTGGCTGATTTTTTTTTTGTATTCCTTTAATAAGTACAGTTGCGATTTCTCATATGATTATTAAGTATGAAGGAAAAATCATGACTTTCCCAATTAATGCAACTACTTCTAATGCAGAGATCTTTTTGCTCTAAATGCAATGATTCTGCTGTGGAGTGTAAATTGTTAATGTCTAATGAAAAACTCCCTGTATTCCTGTCAAAGAAGTTTTTGAGAAATTAAATTAAAATCTAGAGAAGAAAAATTAATGTTAAGAAGACAGATTAGTGCTTAGTACTGAGCAACTTGTTCTTGTTCCTATGCACAATGGTTTGTGTTCTTACTCCTGTTTGATTAAAAATAATAACAAATCAACTACTTGCTGTAACTATGGCACCGGTTCCAGTCAGTAAGTCAAGAAAGAATAGTCAAGGTATAGGCCAATAGTTTGGGACATTTGTAACTATTATTAAAAGTTAACTAAGCAGAAGAGCTCGAAGCAAAACACGAACTGAAAGTACAAATGCTTGCTTATTCATAAGCCAAGATACATTCTTCTATTTTAATTGTAGCTATGTAATATTTTGTTTTGTTTGAATAATGATTCCTGTTTTGTAATCACAAAATACTGTAAGCCTGCCAAAATGAAAAGTATATATGGTCAACTTCACAAGTAAAGATTGGAATCAACACCTTCACTATGGTGTCTGTGTTGTTTCTCCACCCCATCTTTCACCAACTCCTCACCATCTGTTCGTCTCCTGAGACCCCCTGTTGGAGCAGGTCTCCGACATCTGGCGCCCCCGAACAGGGACGATCGGTAATCCGTAAGTTTGATGCATTCATTTCATTGAGAAGTTTTCAGGTGAGGATAGGATCTTACCTAGGGTACTGCAGACCCCTTAGCAAGGTGCTAATTAAGTGAAGGGTAAGTAATCAGAGAACTTACATTGAGAATTCATGGGCTATAAAAAGTCTAAAAAAAAGGACTCTTTATTGATATAGCTAAGCATATACTCCATAAACGGAGCATTTCAGTTTCTTCTAAGCAGTTAAGACATTTTTTTTCATTTTATTCAAGAATGCTCTCCTTGGTTCCCTGAGGAAGGAACCTTGAATTTAGAAACATGGAAAAAACTAGGTAAAGAGATGAAGGTTTATTATGATCATCATGGGCCAGAAAAGATTCCTATAGATGCTTTTGCATTATGGAATGTTTTTAAAGATGCTTTGGATCCGACCCATGAGGCAGTTTGTTTGGCTTGTCAAGTGACTGAGTCTGAACAGACCCCCTTAATTGAGGCTGCTGCTACATCTAGATTTTATAAAACTACATTCCCTCAAAAACAGTCTCAATCTGATGATGAAAAACGGGATGAAGAGGAGGACAAACAACTTTCTCCTCAAGATCAGGAGGACTTAGAGGAGGCTGCAGCTCGATACCATAACTCTGATTGGCCACCAAATTTGTTAGTCTCTATGTTTTTTGTGCCTCCTACACTGCCCTCTGCTCCTCCTGATTATTCTCAACAAAATAAGACACCTAAAAAACAACCTAAAAATCTTCCCTTCCTGGGAGCCATCACTGAAGCAAAAAATCATGGTGATTATTCTTTATGCTTTCCTGTTATCCCTCAAGGGGAATTTGATGATTCACCTCAATGGGAACCTCTTCCCTTTAAATTAATAAAAGAATTAATAACCTCTGTTACTAATTTTGGTCCAACTTCCTCTTATACTTTACAATTGGTAGACTCAGTTGCTGCTGAATGGCTTACGCCTTTTGACTGGCAGCAGACAGCCAAATCCTATCTGGCTCCTGGACAATATTTACTCTGGAAATCTGAATTTGAAGATTAAGCAAAACAATAAATAGGAAGAAGTATTATTAAAAGAGGACAAAAGTATACTCTAGGTATGTTACTGGGTAGTGGAGATTATGCTTCTCCTCAGAGCCAACTTTCCCTTAACAAAGAAACCTTAACTAAAAATCTCAAAGTGTGCTGTTACTGCATGGCGAAGCTTACCTAGTTCTGAAACAAAACAAATTTTCTTTCTAACATTAAACAACAGGCTACAGAGTTATATGAAGATTTTGTGGCTCACCTACAGGAAACTGTTTCTAGGGTTATTACTAATACTGAAGCTGCTGATATACTTATAAAGCAGTTGGCCTTTGAAAATGCTAATCCCACTTGTGAAGCTTTACTTTGACCCATTAAAAAAACTGGGTCTTTATCTGATTTTATTCGTATGTGCATGGATTCTACTCCAGCCCATATTCAGGGGATTGCTATTGCTGCTGCATTACAAGGCAAGACTCACTCACAGTTTTTTAAAGGGTTATGGTACTAAAAATAACAATAAAAATTTTTCTTCAAAAAATAACACTCCTAATATTAAAGGTCAATGTTTTTCTTGTGGACAGACAGGACATTTTAGTCGTGATTGCTCAAATAAACTATCTAATAAACATCCTTTTATAAAAAATAATCCTCTTAAAATTCCCTGCCCCAGGTGTTATAAAGGCTTTCATTGGGCCAAAGATTGTAGATCAAAATTTGACAAGGATGGAAACCCTATACTCCCTACTTCTCAGAATCCAATCAAACCAAAAAAACGGGGAATGGGGCTACCCCCGGGCCCCACAAAACAACAGGGGCTTTCTCAGACAAATCCCTTCTTTCGTGGGCTCTCAATTAGCGACTTGGCCCAAGCAACTCCAGGAAGTGCAGGATTAGACTTGCCATCTTTAGTTCATGCTATACTTACTCCAGATTCTGAAGTTACTTTGATTCCAACTGGGGTCTATGGACCTCTTCCCCAAGGCTATTTTTGTCTAATATTAGGGAAAAGTTCTCTACCTTCCCAAGGTTCTCTACCTTATCTTGCCAGGTATTATTGATTCAGATTTCCAGGGAGAAATTAAAGTTATGATTCAACCTCCAGTTAAAACTGTTCAAATTAGACCTCAACAAAGAATCACACAAATTTTAATTATTCCTTATTTAAACAATCCTAATACTATACTTAAAAGTAATAGAGGAGATCAAGGTTTTAGTTCTAGTAATGTTGTTGCATGGATACAAAAGATTAAACAATCTAGACCTATGAAATATATTTCTGTGGAAGGCTTACAAATAAAAGGTATTTTGGATACAGGGGCTGATGTTTCTTGTATAGCTGGAATAGACTGGCCTCCTTCTTGGACCACTAGTAAGTCTCCTTCTACTCTTATAGGATTGAGACTTGCCTCCAATGTTGCCAAGAGTACACAAATATTACATTGGCAATGTGAAGAAAAAACTGGGACTTTTCAGCCTTATGTCATCCCCTCTTTGCCTGTTACTTTATGGGGATGGGACATTTTACAACAATTTAATGTTGTTCTGACAAATGATATACCTCAGATTTCAAAGCAGCCTTTTTCCTAGGGGCCACTGTCCTTAAATAGGCTGATCCTATTGTTTGGAATTTCAACAACCCTGTTTGGGTGGACCAGTGGCCCTTAACTCAGAAAAAACTGGATGCTGCCTCTCATCTAGTTAAAGAGCAATTAGAATTGGGACATATAGAACCATATACTAGTCTTTGGAATACTCCTATTTTTTTATAAAAATGAAATCTGGCAAATGGAGACTCCTACAGGATTTAAGAGCTATTAACAAAACTATTGAAAATATAAGAGCTCTGCAACCAGGCCTCCCTTCTCCTGTGGCTATACCAAAAGGACAATATCTTGTAGTTATAGATCTACAGGCCTTTTTTTTTAACCATTCCTCTTGCAAAACAGGATTGTAAACGTTTTGCTTTTAGTTTACCATCTTCTAATTTACAAAGACCTTTTCAAAGATTCCAATGGAAAGTTTTGCCTCAGGGAATGAAAAATAGCCCCACCTAATGTCAAAAGTTTGTTGATGCAGCCTTAGTCTCTACGAGAAATAATTTTCCATCTGGATACATAATTCATTATATGAATGATATTTTATTAGCTCATGCTGATTATTTGATACTCCAGCTAATGCTTAATTTTATGATTACAAGTTTACAAGACAGGGGATTAAAAATTGCTCCTGATAAAATTCAAACTCAGGCTCCTTTTTCTTACCTTGGAAGATTGATTAATTCCAACAATATAACTTCTCAAAAAATACAGATTAGAGTTGATTCTTTGCGTACTTTAAATAATTTTCAAAAACTTCTTGGGGATATTAATTGAATTAGGCCTTACTTAAAATTAACCACTGCTGACCTTAAACCTTTATTTGAAATTTTACAGGGAGATTCAAATCCAAATTCACCTAGACAATTATCTCCTGAGGAAAAGAAGGCTTTATTTAAGGTGGAAAAGGCTATTTCAGATTATTATTTACAACAAAGAGACTATAATAAGCCCTGGATGTTAATAATCTTACAGACTTCACACACTCGTACTGGATGCCTATGGCAAGATGATCCTTTAGAATGGATTCATTTGCCTTCTACTCCAAAAAAGATTAATATTTCATATCCCACCCAGGTGTCATCATTAATTTGTAAAGGTAGACTTCGAAGTAGAGAGCTCTTTGGACGAGATCCATCCTCCATTATTATTCCACATAAAAAGGAACAATTAGATTTCTTATTAAATGTTAATCATGAATGGCCTATAGCATTACAGGGATTCTGTGGAAAAATATTGTTTTACTTGCCTAACCACCCATTACTACATTTTATGACTAAGGTAAATACTATTTTTCCTAAAAACTTTTCTCATGTGCCCCTCGATCAGGCTTCTCTAATTTTTACAGATGGATCCTCTAATGGAATAGCTGTTACTATTATAGATGACCAAGAGCCAATAATCCAACAAACAATTGAAACCTCTGCTCAAAGGACAGAATTAATTGCTATTATAACTGCTTTTGAAAAGGTTACACAGCCTTTTAATCTTTATACTGATTAGAAATATCTTCTTTGTTCTCTCATTCATCAATTGTTAATATATTACAAAAGTTACAAAAATTAATATTACATAGATCCTATAAATTTTTTTATTGGACATATTAGAAGACATTCTAACTTACCTGGACCGTTAGTGGCAAGAAATGCTAAAGCTGATTTATTAACTAGGACTGTTTATAACGTTATTGAACAAGCTACTAAAGATCATCAATTACATCATCAAAATTCTGCTGCTCTTAGAGCACAGTTTCATATAACTAAAGAACAAGCTAGACAAATTGTTAAACAATGTCAAATCTGTCCTACTCACTTTCCTTCTCCACAGATGGGTGTCAACCCTAGGGGTTTATTACCCAACAAATTGTGGCAGATGGATGTTACTCATATTCAAGAGTTTGGAAAGTTATCTTTTGTTCATGTTTGATTGGATACTTTCTCACATGTTATTTTTGCTACAGCCCGTACTGGAGAAGCTTATAAGAATATTGCCCAATATCTTTTTGCCTCCTTTGCATATATGGGATTACCTCTTCATATTAAGACAGACAATGCTCCTGCTTATATTTTAAAAACCTTTAAACACCTGTGTCAGACACTTAACATAGTTTATTCCACAGGCATCCCCTATAACCCACAAGGAAAAGCCATAGTGGAAAGAGCTCATCAGACCTTAAAATCTCAAATTAATAAATTAAAAGAGGGGGAACTACATTATAACTCTCCTCATCAAATTATTCAACATGCTCTATTTGTCATTAATCATTTAAATGTAAATGATTCTAAATTAACTCCAATGCAACGTCATTGGTCTGAGCAAACATAAACTCAAAAACCTTTAGTTAAATGGAAAGATCTTCTTACTGGACACTGGAAAGGACCTGATATTCTCTTAACATCGGGTCGAGGATATGCTTGTGTGTTTCCACAGGACGCTTCTTCACCTTTGTGGATTCCAGATCGACTCATCAGACATTATGACTCACCTATATCGCAGGCGGAGGTTCCTCCCCGAGCCATACCCAAGGATGCCATCCACCCAGGATGAAGAACTTGCTGAGGACATGACTAATCTTCACCTTCATTCCCCTCGACAGGCAAGAAGAACAACATTGACATCAAAATTACCTTCCTGGGGTCAAATAAAACATCTGATCAGTCAGGCACAAAACTTGGTTGTTAGCCAAGGTGCCTCTGCCTCTCCTGAAAAAGTGTTTCTTGCTATGCTAGCACTCTTATCCTGTCAGGTATCACTGATTTCTGCTAATCAATCTTATTGGGCTTATTTTCCTGATTCTCCTTTTTTAAGAGTTACTGATTAGGGAAAACTTAATATTAAGGTGTTTACTGATAATCCTAATTTGTTAGGAAGGATTTCTGATTCCCTTATTTCTCATAAGATGTCCTATAATATTAATTTCAAGGGTTTAATAGAAGAGACTCCTATTTGCTTTGCTACTGATAATAAATTCATCCCTCAATGATGTATGCCTATTAATTATGGACAATATTTTACTGATTGTCCTCCTGGCTTCCCAGACATGGATAATAAAAAGAGGAGCCTTTGGCTCCTCGAAATTGTTTCTTTAGGATATTATATAGTTAATGAAACCTATGTTAATAAGACATTACCTTAAGCCATTGATCCATGTGAATTTAAGAATAACAAAAAAATTTATTGAAATAATATGATTGATCCTTGGAAGAATTTCCTCATTGGTTTCAATGTGGATTTATGCAAAGAGCACCTTAGTCTTCAGATATTAAGATCTATGATTGGTCTGCTTCTGCCCCTCATTTTGATTATAAAACTTATTTTAAGACTAAGTTTCAGAAATTTAATCATACTGAAGGAATGTATACAAGTTCTCCTATTCATAGATGGTTCTCATCTAGTTGGGTCACTTCCATATTTCAGAGTGACCTCCCTAATGGAAAGGTTTCATACTTCCCAGATCTCTTTAGATTAATTGCAGCTACTAATATGGTTATTTTAACCAGACCTGGTAAAACTCCAAAACCTTTCAATATTCGTGCCTGCATTAATGTTCCTCATGCTATCTTAGTAGGTAATAATAATACCTTGACAATAAATCGTAATAATAGTGTTTATTCTATTTCCTGTGATCAACGTATGTTAACTAATTGTATACATGCTAATCTTCCAAAAAACTATACTACTTTTATAATTATACATCAGCTTTCCTATGTAATGATTCCTGTCCTTCTTAATGATGATTGGTATGATGATTAAGGGTCACAAAATCTTAAAAAAATTAATGAATTAATTAGACCTAAGTGATTTGTTGCAGCATTAATTTTAGGAATTACAGCATTAATAGAAATTATTACTTCTTTAGCTTTATCTACTACAGCTTTAGTTAAAGAAATTCATACTGCTCATCATGTTAATGATTTATCTCATAATGTTTCATTACCATTGGCTATTCAAAAAAAATAGATAAGAAATTGGAGGCCCAAATTGATGCCTTAGAGGAAGCTTTATTATATGTAGGAAACCAGATTCAAAATATAAAAACTCAAATGACAACCAAATGTCATGCTAATTTCAAATGGATCTGTGTTGCTCCCTTAAAATAAAATCAAACTAAATATGGATGGAATCAAGTACAAACTCATTTGTTAGGGATTTTGAATAAAACTGAAATAGGCCCCAATATACAAGATTTACAACAACAAGTAAAATATATAAGTAAGGCTTATTTATCTACTGACTCTACAGCTGACCTTGCTGCAGACTTATACAAAAATGTACAAAAAACTATTTCCAATAGTACTTGGTGGTCATATATGATTAATATTGGTTTTGGCTTTTTATTCATTGTTCTTGTTTGTCTCATTCTTCCAGTCCTCTTCAGACTTGTCTGGAAATCAATCAGAAGCATCTCCATCCAAATCGAACAACTCAAATTAAAAAATAAAAAAGGGGAAATGCTGCGCCCCTCCCCTGACTCAGGCAATGGCAAGGCACTATTGAGGTGGATGGCGAAAGGTGTCCATCCTCTGGAGGAGCGCAGTATGTTTCTGAGAATGGGCTGATTTGTTTTTGTATTTTTTCAATAAGTATAGTTGCGATTTCTCATATGACCATTAAGTATGAAGGAAAAATCATGACTTTCCCAATTGATGCAACTACTTCTAAAGCATAGATATGTTTGCTCTAAATGCAATGATTCAGCTGTGGAGTGTAAATTGTTAATGTCTAATGAAAAACTCCCTGTATTCCTGTCAAAAAAAGTTTTTGAAAAATTAAATTAAAATCTAGAGAAGAAAAAATTAATGTTAAGAAGATAGACTAGTGCTCGCTTCGGCAGCACATATACTAAAATTGGAACGATACAGAGAAGATTAGCATGGCCCCTGCGCAAGGATGACACGCAAATTCGTGAAGCGTTCCATATTTTTATGCAAATCAAAACCACCCTAAGATACCATTTCACTCCTGTAAGATTGGCAGCCATTATGAAGTCAAACAACAATAAGTGTTGGCGAGGATGTGGGGAAAAGGGCACACTTGTACACTGCTGGTGGGACTGCAAAATGGTGAGGCCAATTTGGAAAGCAGTATGGAGATTCCTGGGAAAGCTGGGAATGGATCCACCATTTGACCCAGCTATTGCCCTTCTTGGACTATTCCCTGAGGACCTTAAAAGAGCACACTATACGGATACGGCCACATCAATGATTATAGCAGCACAATTCACAATAGCTAGACTGTGGAACCAACCTAGATGGCCTTCAATAGATGAGTGGATAAAAAAATTGTGGCAGCTATACACAATGGAGTATTATGCAGCACTAAGAAATGACAAAATCATAGAATTTGCAGGGAAATGGATGGCATTAGAGCAGATTATGCTATGTGAAGCTAGCCAAGCCCTAAAAAAAAATGTCAAATGTCTTCTTTGATATAAAGAGAGCCACTAAGAATAGAACAGGAAGGAAGAGCATGAGGAAAAGACTAACAGTAAACTAAGACGAATGGGGGGAGAGAAAGGAAGAGAGAAGGGAAAACATATGGAAATGGTAGGAGACCTTCAGTGATACACAAAATTATAAGAGGTTATGAGGGGCAAGGGGGTGGGGGGAAAATCGAAGAGAATTGAACAACAGCAGAGGAGGTAGAGAGGGAAGATGGGAGGGTAGGGAAGGGGAGGGGGGATAGTAGGGGATAGGAAAGGTAGCAGAATACAACAGTCACTAATATGCCATTATGTAAAAATGTGAGTATGTAACAGAAGTGAGTCTGTATTATGTATTTGGGGAGTTCAAAACCCAATTGAGTCGAATGTATGAAAGATGATATGTCTTGAGCTCTGTAATGTTTTGAACAATCAATTAAAAAAAAAAGAAGATAGACTAGTGCTTAGTACTGGGCAACTTTTTCTTGTTCCTGTGCACAACGGTTTGTGCTATTACTCCTGTTTGATTAAAAGTAATAACAAATCAACTACTTGCTGTAACCATGGCACCGGTTCCAGTCAGTAAATCAAGGAAGAATAATCAAGGTTTGGAAAATAGTTTGGGACATTTGTAACTATTATTAAAAGTTAACTAAGCAGAACAACTCAAAGCAAAACACGAACTGAAAGTACAAAAGCTTGCTTATGCATAAGCCAAGATACATTCTTCTTTTCTAATTGTAGCTATGGAATATTTTGTTTTGTTTGAATAATGATTCTTGTTCTATAACCACAAAATACTGTAAGCCTGCCAAAATGAAAAGTATATATGATCAACTTGACAAGTAAAGATTGGGATCAACACCTCACCTTTACTTTTGTGTCTGTGTTGTTTCTCCACCCACTCTTTCGCCGACTCCTCAGCATCTGTTCATCTCCTGAGACCCCCTTTTGGAGCTGGTCTTTGATAGGGCTAAATCAATAGGAAACAAATCATAGAGATAGAACTTGAAACTACTTTAGTGTGCCAAGTTTTAAAGAGCTAGCACAAACCGTGTTTGATTTAGAGTTCCAACTACATGTACCCATATAGAAGAAAACAGAGTGAAACCTAAAAATGAAAATGGTTACTGCAAACGAACGGTTTAACCTACAAGAACGAAACATGGTTAGCCAAGTGGGATTGGTGTACTTATCATTACCTGAAAGTATCATCAAGATTGGGTGAAAAAATGTTTGATGGGATTTCAGGAAACTCGTAGTTTTTTGGAAGCTTGGCAACCCCTTTAAATAAAAGTGATCATCAGTCTCTGCTTCAGGCTACATCAATAAGAAACAAAACATAGAGATAGAACTTGGAAATAATTTATTGGGTATAGTTTCAAAGAGCTTGCAGAAACCGTGCTTGATTTAAAGTTCCACCTAAGTGTATTTATATAGGAGAAAACAGAGTAAAACCTAAAAATGAAAAGGGTTACTTCAAACGAATGGTTTAACCTAGAAAAATGAAATTTGATTAGTAAAGTGGGAATGGTGTACTAATCATTACCTGAACGTATCATCAAGATTGGGTGAAAAAATGTTTGCTGAGATTTCAGGAAACTCGTAGTTTTTTGGAAACTTTGGCAACCCCTTTCTATTAGAATGATTTTCGTCAGTCTCTGCTTAAGGCTACATCAATAGGAAACAAACCATATAGATAGAACTTGGAACTATTTAATTGTGCCAAGTCTCAAAGAGCTACCACAAATCACGTTTGATTTAGAGTTCCAATTACATGTAACCATATAAGAGAAAATAGAGTGAAATCTAAAAATGAAAACAGTTACTGTAAACGAACTGTTTAAAATAGAAGAACGAAATTCGGTGAGCAAAGTCGTATTGGTGTTCTCATTATTACTTGAAAGTATCACCAAGACTGGGTGACAAACTGTTTGCTTAGATTTCAGGAAACTCATAGTTTTTTGAAAGATTGGCAACCTGTTTCAATGAATGTGGTTTACAGTAGTCTCTGCTTGGGGCTACATCAATACGTAACAGAGCATAGAGACAGAACTTGTAACTACTCTATTGTTCCTAGATTCAAAGAGCTAGCGCAAACCGTGTTTGATTTTCAGTTCTAACTACATGTGTCCATATAGGAGAAAACAGAGTGAAACCTAAAAATGAAAACGGTTACTGCAAACGAACGGTTTAATCTAGAAGAACGAAATTTGGAGAGCCAAGTGGGATTGGTGTGCCAATTGTTACCTGAAAGTATCATCAAGATTGGTGAAAAAAATGTGTGCTTTGATTTCAGGAAACTCGTAGTTTTTTGAAAGCTTTGCAACCCCTTTTAATGAAAGTCATTTTTGTCAGTCTCTGCTTGGGGCTACTTCAATAGGAAACAAACCATAGAGATAGAACTTGGAACTACCTTATTGTGCCAAGTTTCAAAGAGCTAGCAGAAACAGTGTTTGATTTAGAGGTCCAAATACATGTATCCATATAAAAGAAAACATTGTGAAACCTCAAAATGAATATGATTACTGCAAACGAATGGTTTAACCTAGAAGAACAAAATTTTTTGATCCAAGTGGGATTGGTGTGCTGATCATTACCTGAAAGTATCATCAAGATTGGGTGAAAAAATGGTTGCTCATATTTCAGAAAACCCGTTTTTTTTTTTTTTTTTTTTTTGGAAGCTTGGCAACCCCTTTCAATGAAAGTGATTTTTGTCAGTCTCTGCTTGATTCTACATCAATATGAAACAATCCATAGCGATAAAACTTGGAACTACTTTATTGTGCCAAGTTTAAAAGTGCTAGCACAAACCTTGTTTGATTTAGAGTTCCAAATACATGTATCCATGCCGAAGTCTGGCTTGGCACATATCAGGAGCCACTTGTCAAAAAGAAACTAACTTTATTTTTAGAACTACAAACGCCAAACAAAACAGCTCCTCAGGGAAAAAACCCTCAGAGCCCAACTGCCACCACCAGCTTCCACAAGCCTCTCCTCACACCAACCTCTCAACCTCCCACAATCCTCCTGCTCTTCAGGCCGATTGGCTGGGTCGCGTGGGCAAAACCAAAGAAGTCCCCCAATGAGCAGCTCCATGGAGGAGCCAATCAGCTAGATGTTGCTGGGGCCACTGTGAGCCAATCATCAGCTGGCAGTCTGAAGGGCAGGGAAACAGCACAATGAACATCACCGCAGAGGAGCCAATCAGCTAGATGTTGCTGGGGCCACTGTGAGCCAATCATCAGCTGGCAGTCTGAAGCTTGCTGGCAGCTGGAAGTTTGCTGGGGCCCCTTTCGCTGTGGCTCTCAACATCTCCCCCTTTCTTTTTAAACAACAAGCATGTGGCTTAGGGACCCTGCCTGCCTTAGGTTGTCCAATACTACATATGGTCCTTACCCGTCTTCGGATGAGCTGACCTCAGGGCGTCAGCCTCCTGTCTTAGGTTGGTACCATTGTAATTGGATCTTACCCCTCATTGACTACCAGTCCAGTATACAGCCACACCTGTGGAGAGGTCTCAGCGGGGGGGGGGTGAGGTTCTTTGCCTCACCTCTGTTGACCTCCAAATTTTAGCTGAATGATCATGACAAGCAGAAGGGAGGAAGATATACCAAGTCAATTGACGGCTCCTTTTGGGAAAATTGTACCACCGATGATATCATCAGCAAAAATACCCCAACACTACCACAAGTCGCTGCACCAACAGATAGTTCACAATGCATACAAGTGACACATAGTTCTGTAAGCAGTTCAGTGCAAGTTCTGTAAGCAGTTCAGTGATGGCTATTGCAGAAACTGTAGATTAGTTTTATCTTTGTCTTCACCGGCACAGGGATGAAGATAGGAATTCTGGCAATAATGGCTAAAGAAAAAATTGTGTAACATTCCAGAAGGCACTAAAAGAAAACAATTTTCTTAACAATTTACATTATATTGAAGAGAATTATTAAATATAATGAAAACGAAAGGTGAGAGTAAACAAACAGATCTGTTAACCTCCTTTTTTGTTTACATATTAAAACAATTCTTAACAGTTATTTACCCAATTTAAATTAAACCGTTTAAATCACGTGAATAAAAAAAAATATTTGGATCCATCTTTTCATGAGCGCTCATCATATATGATATATGGAAATACGTACATTGAACATACGTACATTCAAACATATAACACAAAACACAAGTGTGCACACATAATATAATACATACAACACATAACATAATAGTAAAGGCCTTATAACTTTTTACAGGTAAAATCTCTATTGCAATGTTTAAAAACTCTATAGTCAAAAAAAAAAATAGAACTGATCAGGAAAACATTAATCTAGGTCTGTATGAGCTCAAAAAAATAAAATAGAACTTCATGATATGGGAAAGTGCAATAATAAAATAGATATTGAAAAAAGCATCCTGGTTCTGTCGCAGATGTAAGGATAGGCAAATTAGAGTTTTGGATATCAGCTATTATGGATTTGAGCTAAATCATCTTCTTTTTGGTCTCTAGAAATCGCTTTAGTTAATCTCTCTGGAATCCAAATCGGCTGCTGTTCTCCCTGTGGAAACACAAAAACAGACCCCCGACTCCAGAGAATCACTGGGTCAGGATTCTAGTTAATCTCTCCAGAATCCAAATCGACTGTTGTTCTTCCTGTGGAAACACACAAACAGACCCCTGACTCCAGAAAATTACTGGGTCAGGACCTTTCCATTGTCCTGTTAGAATATCTTTCCAAAGTACCTTGGGCTTATGTACATTTTTTGGACACATATGCCTTTCTGCAGCACTAAGTCCTGATGAATCCAAATTTAAAAAGTTTAGAGTAAAAAGGGTTATTTTAAGTTTATCTTTGGGGAATATATACCCCTTCCCAATTCCATTTTTTTGCTTTAATAAGTACATTTTAATAGTTTGAGGAGCTCTTTCAACTATGCCTTGTCCCTGTAGATTGTTTGGGATTCCTGTTATATGAGTAATGCCAAATGATGAGCAAAATTGTTTAAAAGAAGTAGACGTATAACCAGGGGCATTATCTGTTTTTAACTGTTTTGGAATGCCCACAGAGGCAAAATTTGTAAGCAATGAGCTATAACATCTTTAGTTTTTTCGCCGGCATGAAGGGAGCCCATCAAAAATTCAGAAGAAGTATCAACTGTAACATGCAAATATTTTAATTTTCCAAATTCTGGCAAGTGTGTGACATCCATCTGCCAAATATGGTTAGGCATCAATCATCTAGGATTGATTCCAAGATTAACTTGTGGTAAAAAGGTCACACAATTTTGACATTGTTTTTTTATTTGTCTAGCTTGTTCCTTAGTTGTTTTAAAGTGCTTTTGTAAAGTATTAGCATTGACATGGAATCTTTTATGAAAATTTATAGCTTCTTCTACTGTAGAGAAAATATGTATGTCATGTGTAGTTTTATCTGCTAAATCATTGCCCAAACTAAGGGCTCCAGGCAATCCTGTATGTGCTCTGATATGTCCTATAAAGAATGGATCTTTTCTGTCCCAGATTAAACTTTATATAGTGGAAAACAAAGAGAAAACAGTAGAAGAAGGGGAAATCCTACCAGCATCTTCAAGGAATACTATAGCATTAACTATATACTGGCTATCAGAAAATAAATTAAATACAGAATCTTTAAACATCACAAAAGTTTGTAATACTGCATTAAGCTCTACCTATTGAGCTGATTGTTTGGGTACAAAAATGTAAAAGTTTGATCAGGTGTAACTATTGCTGCTGTACCGTTATTTGACCCATCAGTGAATATATTTGGAGCATTCATGATAGATGTTTTTCTTGTCATTTTTGAAAAAATTACAGGATGCAATGACCAAAAAGACAATAAAAGATTAGATGGTAAGTGGTTATCAAATGAAACATTAGATTTGCACATTATTATTGCCCAAGTATTTAACTCATTAGCTAATTCATCAATTTGATTCATAGTATATGGAGTAATAATTTTATGGGGAGAAATTCCAAACACTGCCATTGCTGTTTTTATTCCTTTGAGTATTAATTGTCCTACAGCCTCAGGATACCTAGTAAAAATAGTGTTAGGAGAATAAGATAAATGTATCCATAATAATGGACCTTCTTGCCAAAATACTCCTGTAGGAATATTTTTTGTTGGTAGTACAATAAATAATAAAGGCAAACTTATATCAATTCTATCCAAATGCATATTTTCCATATATGTTTCAATGATTTTTAATGCCTTTCTTGCTTCAGGCGTTAACATTCGGGGTGAATTTGGATCTGATGGACCTTTTAGGATATCAAATAAAGGTCCCAATTCTCCTGTTGGAATACCTAGATAAGGCCTTATCCAATTTATATCTCCTAATAACTTTTGAAAGTCATTAAGTGATTTGAGTTGATCTACTCGTATTTAAATTTTTGGTGGACGGACCATGGTTGAGGATAATAGAACTCCTAAATAATTAATTGGAAAAATTAATTGTACTTTATCTATTGCTATCTCTAGATTATAATTTTTTAATAAGTTTGTAAGTGTGGCATAACATTCTAGCAATGTGTTTTTAGCTTTGTGTGCTAATAATACATCATCCATATAATGAAATATTTGTAGTTCAGGATTTTGATTTCTAAGTGGCTGGATTACTTTGTTAACATAAATTTGACACATAGTTGGGCTGTTTGCCATCCCTTGAGGGAGTACTTTCCATTCATATCTCTGATCAGGACCTTCATGATTTAGTGCAGGGATAGTAATTGCAAAACGTGGACTATCCTCAGGATGAATTGGAATTGAAAAAAAAACCATCTTTAATATCTATAACTAAAACATACCAAGTTTTTGGCAAAGCAGACAATTGAGGAATCCCCGATTGAGCAGGTCCCATAATGACCATTTCATTGTTAATGGCTCTTAAATCTTGCAGTAATCTCCATTTACCAGATTTCTTTTTGATGACAAAAATGGGAGTATTATGGGGAGATACAGAAGGTTGTATATGTCCTTCCGCTAATTGCTTTTTGACCAGATCATGGGCTACTTGTGTCTTTTCTTTAGTCAAGCGCCACTGAGGAACCCATACTGGTCTTTCTTATTTCCATGTAATTTTTATTTTCTCAGTGGCCCTTTGTAAAAATCCAACCCATGTCTGTCTGTTCCTTGATCTATTTGTATTGGTGCTGCTATACATTGTTCTTGTTTTTCTAATCTTTTTCCTTTCCTAAAACCTTGTCTAGCCATAATAGTGGGTGCATTTTCATTGATATTATTTGTTAATGTCAAACCTAATTGATCTAAGACATCTCGTCCCCATAAATTTACGGGAAGATGATCCAATACATATGGCTGAATAGTTCCTTCACATCTTTCAGTATCCTTCCAATCTAATACCATTGCACTTCTATCAGGATTAGTCACCACTCCTAGGCCTCGAAGCGATTGAGTGGCTTTTGTAATGGCCAATGTTTTGGCCATTCTTGACGAGAGATGATGCTAAGGTCTTCACCTGTATCCAGTAGCCCATGAAATTCATGTCCTTGAATATTTAGTTTTAGCATGGGGCGAGAATCTAAATTTAAAGAAAGCATAGCCCAATCTACACCTGTGGAGCCTAATCCCTTGGAACCTTTTTCTACAACATGACTGGAAAATTTATCATGTAGGCTTGGTATTATTAGTAACTGTGCTATTCTATCTCCTGGTGAAATTACTGATATACCTTTTGGAGAACTGGCTATAATTTTTATTTCACCTTCATAATAGGAATCAATTACCCCAGGACTTATCAAAAGTCCTTTTAGAGTAGAAGAGCTGCGTCCCAATAATAAGCCTACTGTTCCTTTGGGAAGAGGTCCTTTTACCCCTGTGGGAATGATTTGAACTCCCATCTCTGGAGTTAGTACTGATTTGGTGGAGGCGCAGATGTCCAACCCTGCGCTCCCTCTGGTTTGTCTGATGAGGGATCTGATGTGCTGGGCACTACCCTGATGGGGTTGCTGGGGTTGCTGGGTTCCTCCAGTGCTCCGTATGTTTGTGGTTTGGGGCCCCGGAGCATTGGGGCCCCCTGTCCATTTTTTGGCAACGGAGCCCGATGCTTTTGTCCACGATATTGTGGATAAACACCTTGTCCTTGTTCGTTTTTTGATAATGGAGTACCCTCTATGGCGGTTTGAGAACGGCATTCATTAGCCCAATGTAATGGAGTACCCTCTATGGTGGTTTGAGAACGGCATTCATTAGCCCAATGTCTCCCTCTATGGCATCGTGGGCAAATACCCGGTATTCTACTTGTTTGATACCTAGTTTTGTTAAATCCTCCTCCTATGGGGCAATTCCTTTTAAAATGTCCTGTTTGTTCACAATTGTAGCATGTTCTTGGCCTGGCATCTAAAGCCTGTTTTACTGCAGCTGCCACAATTTGCCCTTGTTCATTAATGTCTCTGGCATCTAAAACCTGTTTTACTGCAGCTGCCACAATTTGCCCTTGTTCATTAATGTCTCTGGCATCTAAAGCCTGTTTTACTGCAGCTGCCACAATTTGCCCTTGTTCATTAATGTCTCTACATAATTTAATATATGTGTTTAAATCTTCCTGTTTCCATGGTCTAATGATATCTCTACACCAACGATTCGCTTGGTCATAAGCCAGTTGTTTTATTAATGGCATTGCTTGTTCTGTATTCCCAAAAACTCTGGTAGCTGTTTGAATAAGCCTATCTACAAATTCAGCATAAGGTTCATTAGCTCCTTGTATTATCTTAGATAATTGACCTTGTAAACCTCCATGTCCTTGTAAAGTCTTCCATGCCTTAACTGCATCTACAGCAATTTGTGAATATACACCAGGATCATATGCATTTTGTTGCTGCCGATCCTCTTAAGGTCCCTTTCCTAACAACATATCTAGATTTCTCTGATGATAACCAGCTGCTGCATTTCGACTAGCCGTCTCCTTGCAAAATTCCTCATTGGCAACCTTCCATAACAGGTATTGTCCTCCATTTAGCACAGCTTTACACATACTAGCCCAATCTGCTGGCGTCATGCTTAAGTTGGTAATGGATTCGACCAAGCTTACAGTGAAGGGTGCTTGAGGAACATAGGTTGTTACAGCCTCTTTTAGCTCCTTCACTGATTTGAAATTTAAACCCTGGTAAGTTCGCTGCCCTCCTACCTCAAATACAGGCCATACTTGAGATCCTGTTTCAGGATCCTAACTATCAACTGCGGGGGTTGGGAGTCTCCTAGCATATGGAGGTGGTGCTGTTGATTGGACACTTATGCCCTCTGGTGATAGAGTGCTGTTAGTAGCAGTCTCCTGTAGAGGTGGCGCTGTTGGTTGAACACTTACGCCCTCTGGTGATAGAATGCTGTTAGTAGCAGTCTCCTGTAGAGGTGGTGCTGTTGGTTGGACACTTACGCTCTGTAATAGAAAGGTTTTATTAGCAGTCTCCTGTTTTAACTTTTCCCCTGATAGATTTTTCTGCTCTAAACTTCCTTCCTCTGTCTCACTATCTCGAAAGACCTCCTCTTTTACTTGAATCTTTTCCTCTTTCTGACTAACTTGAGAGACTTCCTCTTCTACTTGAATCAATATGTCTTCTTCTTCCTCTACCTTTGTCTGAACTGAAGGCTTTGGACTAAGCAAACCAGATACCAAGGCCCACAATGTCAATGTGACAACTGGCAGAGTCCCTGGGTTGTTCTTTTCTATTCTTTTTAAATCTTCACCATGATGGTCCCACTGTGATATATTTAACAACTCCTCCTTAAAAAGCCATGGGCTACATTTTTGTATTGTATCAATGTATGCCCTGACTGTTCTTGATTTTACTGAGATGCCTCCTTCCTCTAACAATTTACTTAACAGTCTTTCGGTTTGTTTTTTACTAATTGCTGATCCCGAATTTCTATTATAATACAACCCAACAAGATAACACCAAACCAAACTGAGACAGAATCCGATAAAAATGGAGCCACACAAAATCATTATAACAGCCTTTCTATCCTCCTGACATATGCATCCGTCCTTTCTCCCTATCTGTTCCTCAGACGCAAATAGTTTTTCCTCATATGTGAGTGGTTTTTTTTTCCCTCTTACTCATCTCCAGGGACAGAAAAGTTAAAACAAAAATGAAGCAAAACAAAAGAGGAGACTTAAAATGGCTATCCATCCTCTCGCCCTGCCCTCAGGGGCAAGTAGTTTACTTACCCTCAGTTGCTCCCCGTGCAAGCCACCAAATGGCGAAGTCTGGCTTGGAACAAATCAGGAGCCACTTGTCAAAAAGAAACTAACTTTATTTTTAAAACTACAAATGCCAAACAAAACAGCTCCTCAGGGAAAAAACCCTCAGAGCCCAACTGCCACAACCGGCTTCCACAAGCCTCTCCTCACACCAACCTTTCAACCTCCCACAATCCTCCTGCTATTCAGGCCGATTGGCTAGGTCACGTGGGTGGAGCCAAAGAAGTCCCCCAATGAGCAGCTCCGTGGAGGAGCCAATCAGCTAGATGTTGCTGGGGCCCCTGTGAGCCAATCATCAGCTGGCAGTCTGAAGGGCAGGGAAACAGCCCAATGAACATCACCGCAGAGGAGCCAATCAGCTAGATGTTGCTGTGGCCACTGTGAGCCAATCATCAGCTGGCAGTCTGAAGCTTGCTGGCAGCTGGAAGTTTGCTAGGGCCCCATTGGCTGTGGCTCTAACATATCCACATAGGAGAAAACAGAGTGAAACCTAAAAATAAAAACGATTACTGCAAACGAACGGTTGAAACTAGAAGAATAAATTTTGTTGAGCCAAGTGGTATTGTGTTTCAGATCATTATCTAATTGTATCATCAAGATTGGGTGAAACAATATTTGCTAAAATCACAGGAAACTCGTAGTTTTCATGAAGCTTGGCAATTCCTTTAAATGAAAGTCATTTTGGCCACTCTTTGCTTAGGGCTACATCAATAGAAAACAATTCATAGAGATAGAAGATGGAAATACTTTACTGTGTCAAGTTTCAAAGAGCTAGCAATGACATTGTTTTATTTAGAGTTCCAACAACATGTATCCATATAGGAGAAAACAGAGTAAAACCTAAAAATAAAAAAAGAATAATGCAAACAAAAGGTTTGACCTAGAAGAACGAAATTTGGTGAACCAAGTTGGATTGGTGTACTGATCATTACCTGAAAGTATCATCAAGATTGGGTGAAAAAATGTTTAGTGAGATATCAGGAAACTCGTAGTTTTCTGGAAGCTTGGCAACCCATTTATATGAAACTGATTTTCGCCAATCTCTGCTTTGGGCTACATCAATAGAAAAGAAAATATAGAGATAGAATTTGGAACTACTTTATTGTGTCATGTTTCACAGAGCTAGCACAAACCGTGTTTGATTTAGAGTTCCAACTACATATATCCATGTAGAAGAAAACAGATTGAGACCTAAAATTTAAAACCCTTAGTGCAAACGAATGGTTTAAACTAGAAGAAGGATATTTTGTGTACCAAGTGGGATTGGTGTACTGATCATTACCTGAAAGTATCATCAAGATTGGGTGAAAAAATGTTTGCTAAGATATCAGGAAACTCGTAGTTTTCTGGAAGCTTGGCAACCCGTTTATATGAAAGTGATTTTTGCCAGCCTCTTCTTAGGGCTACATCAATGAGAGAAAAAACCATAGAGATAAAACTTGAAAGTATTTATTGTGTTAAATTTCAAAAAGTGAGCACTAAAATTGTTTGATTTAGGGTTCCAAATACAAATATCCATATAGGAGAAAGCACAGTGAAACCTAAAAATAAAAATGGTTCCTGAAAACGAATGGGTTTTACCTAGAAGAATGAAATTTGGTGCGCCAAGTGACATTGGTTTACTGAACATTACCTGAAAGTATCATCAAAATTCGGTGAAAAAATATTTGCAGAGATTTAGTAAAATCGCAGGTTTTTGTAAGCTTTGCAAATGCTTTCAATGAAAGACATTTTTGCCAGTCTCTGCTTCGGGCTACATGAAAAGGAAAGAAACCATAGAGAAAGAACTTGGAACTACTATATTGTGTCATGTTTTTAAAAGCTAGCACAAACCGTGTTTGATTTAGACTTCCAACTACATGTATCCATATAGAAGAAAACAGAGTGAAACGTAAAAATGTAAAGGGTTCCTGCAAACCATAGGTTTAACCTAGAAGAACGATATTAGGTGAGCGAAGTGGGATTGTTGTACTGATCATTACCTGAAAGTATCATCAAGATTGGTTGAAAAACTGTTTGCTGAGATTTCAGGAAACTCGTAGTTTTCTGGTGTCTTGGCAACACTTTCAATAAAAGTGATTTTTACCAGTCTCTGCTTAGAGCTACATCAATAGGAAACAAGCCATAGAGAGAGAACTTGGAACTATTTTATTGTGTCAAGTTTGAAGAGCTGTGACAATCCGTGTTTGATTTAGAGTTACAACTGCATGAATCTATAAAGCTGAAAACAGAGGGAAACCAAAAAATGAAAACGATTACTGCAAACGAATGGTTTAACCTAGAAGAACAAAATTCAGTGAGCCAAGTGGGATTGGTGTACTGATCATTACCTGATAGTATCATCAAGATTGGGTGAAAAAAATGTTTGCTGAGATTTAAGGAAACTCGTAGTTTTCTGGAAGCTTGGTAAATTCTTTATATGAAACTGATTTTCACCAGTCTCTGTTTAGGGTTGCATAAATAGGAAACAAACCACAGATATAGAACATGGAACTACTTTACTGTGTCAAGTTTCAAAAAGCTAGCAAACCGTGTTTGATTTAGAGTACCAACTACATGTATCCATAGAAGAGAAAACAGAGTGAAACCTTAAAATGAAAACGTTTACTGCAAACAAACAGTTTAACCTAGAAGAACAAAATTTCGTGAGCCAAGTAGGATTGGTGTACTGACAATTACTTGAAAGTATCATCAAGATTGGGGAAAAAAAATATTTGCTGAGATTTCCAAAAACTCGTAGTTTTCTGGAAGATTGCCAAACTCTTTCAATGAAAGTGATTTTATCCAGTCTCTGCATAGGGCTTCATCAATAAGAAACAAACCATAGAGATAGAACATAGAACTGTTTTATTGTGTCAAGTTTTAAAGAGCTAGCACAAACCGTCTTTGATTTAGAGTTCCAACTACAAGTATCCATATAGTAGAAAACAGTGAAACCTAAAAACAAAAATGGTTACTGAAAACGAACTGTTTAACCTGGAAGAACAAAATGTTGGGAGCCAAGTGGGATTGGTGTACAGATCATTACCTGAAAGTATCATCAAGATTGGGTGAAAAAATGTTTGCTGAGATTTCAGAAAACTCGTAGATTTTGAAAGCTTGGCAACCCCTTTCAATGAAAGTGAAATTTTCTAGTCTCGAGTAGGGGTACATCAATAGGAAACAAACCATAGAGATAGACCTTGGAACTATTCTATTGTGCAAAGTTTCAAAGAGCTAGCACAAACCTTGTTTGATTTATACTTACAATAACATGTATCCATATAGGAAAAACAGAGTGAAACCTCAAAATGAAAACGTTTACTGCACAAGAACAGTTTAACCTAGAAGAAGAAAACTTGGTGAGCCAAGTGAAATTGCTGTACTGATCATTACCTGAAAGTATCATCAAGATTGGGTGAAAAAACATTTGCTGATATTTAAGAAAACTCGTCATTTTTTGGAAGGTTGTAACTCCTTTTATTGAAAGTGATTTTCGCCAGTCTCTGCTTAGGGATACATAAATACGAAACAAACCATAGAGATAGAAATTGGAACTACTTTAATGTGTCAAGTTAAATAGAGCTAGCACAAACCTTGTTTGATTAATAGTTCCAATAACATGTATCCATATAGGAAAAACAGAGTAAAACCTCAAAATGAAAACAGATCCTGGAAACTAACTGTTTAACATAGAAGAACAAAATTTGGTGAACCAAGTGGGATTGCTCTACTCATCATTACCTGAAAGTATTATCAAGATTGGGTGAAAAAACATTTGCTGAGATTTCAGAAAACTCGTAGTTTTTTGGAAGCTTCGCAACCACTTTCAGTGAAAGTGATTTTTGCCAGTCTCCTCTTAGGGCTACATCAATAGGAAACAAACTATATAGATAGCACTTCGAACTACTTTATTGTGTCAAGTTTCAAAGAGCTAGCACAAACCGTGTTTGATTTAGAGTTCCAACCACATGTATCCATATAGGAGAAAACACACTGAAACATCAAAATGAAAATGGTTACTACAAATGAACAGTTTAACGTACAAGAACAAAATTTGGTGAGCCAAGTGGCATTTCTGTGCTGATCATTTCCTCAAAGTATCATTAAGATTGGGCGAAAAAATATTTTCTGAGGTTTTAGAAAACTAGCAGTTTTTGGAAGCATGGCAACCCATTTCAATGAAAGTGATTTTCACCAGTCTCTGCTTAGGGCTACATCAATAGGAAACAAAAATATAGATAGAACTTGGAACTCCTCTATTGTATCATGTTTCAAAAAGCTAGCACAAACCGTATTTGATTTAGAGTTCCAACCACAGGTATCCATATAGGAGAAAACAGAGTGAAAACTCAAAATGAATATGGTTACTGCAAAGGAACGGTTTAAACTAGAAGAATAAAATTTGGTGAGCCAAGTGGGATTGGGGTACTGATCATTACCTAAAAGTATCATCAAGATTGGGTGAAAAAAAATTTGCTGACATTTCAGAAAATTCGAAGTTTTTTGGAAGGTTGACAACCACTTTCAATTAAAGTGGTTTTCACCAGTTTCTGCTTAGCGCTACATCAAAAAGAAACAATCTATAGAGAAAGAACTTGGAACAACTTTATTGTACAAAGTTTCAAAGAGGTATCACAAGCCGTGTTTGATTTAGAGTTCCAAATACATGTATCCATATACGAGAAAACGGAGTGAAACCTCAAAATGAAAACGGTTACTGCACACGAACGGTTTAACCTAGAAGAACAAAATTTGGTGAGCTAGAATTTTGAACCACGTAATTGTGTCATTTTTCAAAGAGCAAGCACAAACCGTGTTGGATTTAGAGTCTACATCAAAAGGAAACAAACCATAGAGGTAGAACTTGGAACTCCTTTATTGTGTCAAGTTTCAAAGAGCTAGCACAAACTGTGTCTGATTTAGAGTTCCAAATACATGTATCCAAATAGGAGAAAATGGAGTAAAACCGCAAAATAAAAAGTGTTACTGCACACGAACAGTTTAACGTAGAAGAACAAAATTTGGTGAGCCAAGTGGGATTGGTGTAATGATCATTACCTGAAAGTATCATCAAGAGTGGGTGAAAAAACATTTGCTGAGATTTCAGAAAATTCGAAGTTTTTTGGAAGCTTGGCAACCCTTTTCAATGTAAGTGATTTTCACCAATCTCTGCTTAGGTCTACATCAAAAGGAAACAAACCATACAGATAGACTTTGGAACTACTTCTTTTCGTCATGTTTCAAAGAGCTAGCACAAACTTTGTATGATTTATACTTCCAATCACATATATTCATATAGAAAAAAGCACAGTGAAACCTCAAAATGAAAACAGATAACCTAGAAGAACGAAATTTGGTGAGCCAAGTGGCATTGCTCTAGTGATCATTACCTGAAAGTATCATCAAGATTGGGTGAAAAAACTTTTGCTAAGATTTCAGGAAACTCGTAGATTTTTGGAAGCTTGGCAACCCCTTTCAATGAAAGTGATTTTTGCCAGCCTCTTTTTAGGTCTACATCAATAGGAAGCAAACCATACAGAGAGAAGTTGGAACTACTTTATTGTATCAAGTTTCAAAGAGCTAGCACAAACCATGTTTGATTTAGAGTTTCAACCACATATATCCACATAGGATAAAACAGAGTGAAACCTCAAAATGAAAACGATTACTTCGAACGAACGGTTTAAACTAGAAAAATGAAATTTGGTGAGCCAAGTGGGATTGGTGTACTGATAATTACCTGAAAGTATCATCAAGATTGGGTGAAAAAAATGTTTGTTGAGATTTCAGGAAACTCGTAGTTTTTTGGAAGCTTGGCAACTTCTATCAATGAAAGTGATTTTCGTCAGTCTCTGCTGAGGGCTACATCAATAGGAAACAAACCATAGAAATAGAAGTTAGAACTATTTTATTGTGCAAAGTTTTAAAGAGATAGCACAAACTGTGTTTGATTTAAAGTTCCAAATATATGTATCCATATACGAGAAAACAGAGTGAAACCTCAAAATGAAAACGTTTACTGCATACGAACAGTTTAACCTAGAAGAACAAAACTTGGTGAGCCAAGTGGGATTGTGTCGTGACCCCTCACCGGCAAAGAAAACATGATGCAGGATTCTTCTTTCAGCAGTTTACTCAGGACCTTTGAATCATGATGAAAAAACAGGAACAAACAACGAAAGAGCGCGAGCGGTCGGTCTGTCCTAGCTTAGGTACCCAGCCTCGCCAATGAACTAGCACCACGAGGAATAGTCTAATAGGTACAGTGCAGCAGAAGCAGGCCAGAGCCCAGCCCCATGGCCTTACAAGGAGTTTTTTTTACTTCTAACAACTCTAACCACTAAGTCATCAGTAGCAGGAGGCCAGCGCCATTTTCAGGGTGCAGTTGCCAGCTCCCAACAGTTCCCCTTTTCTGTTTTACAGGCAACAGGTAAAAGTAGAGGTCCTATCTCCATTGTGCAAAATTGGCCGTAAATACTGCCACACTCCTGAAGAGGCCCTTCCCCAGGTGAGTCACCATTCCGACCGATGGCTTTTTCATGGAGGTGGGGCATCAACATGAAACCCACATGCCATAGGACATGCTTTTCTAGGGACTCAAACCTAGAGCTCCCAAGTGCAGTGCCTTGCCTCGCACTCTGTGCTGTGTCGATCGCTTGAGCATGGTGAGCCATGCTTGAGGTGACTGTCCTGCCTCTAAAGCGGCAAAGGCTTGTATGAGCATAAGATTCTGCACCCGCTGCCGTTTGTGCATACGAACCAGACACCACAGGCACAATCCAATGGCAAGTACCAGGACCACAGCCAACACACCCATGCCTGCCCATTGCTTCAAGAAACTAAAAGATTTAAACAACCATGATATTACATCTTTCACGGGAACAATATGAATTTGCGTCTTATTTACCACATAGGCTCCAATACCAGTTTTAGATCCATCTGTAAAGATATTTGCAGCTCCTGGGATAGGCATAGAAGAAGTGATTTTAGAAAAAATGATAGGATGTTCTTTAACAAATGTAATAAGAGGATGTGAAGGATAGTGATTATTTACCTCTCCTAGAAAAGAGCATCGTAATATAGCCCAATTATCCAGGTTAGCACACAAAACTTGAATTTGTTGACACCTATAAGGGACAATCACAGACGTTGGAGGAAAACCAAGAAATTGTATACTTTGTTGTATCCCTAACATAGCTAAAGAAGCAACTGCATCAGGATAATACTCAAGGGATTTTGCAAGGGATATACGTGGATGTATCCACAACAAAGGACCATCTTGCCACAAAACTCCAGTAGGTTGCCGTACAGTGGCGAGCAAACATAACTGAAGAGGCTTATCCTCTTGAAGCCTGCAAAGGCTAGCATGTTGTATAGCCTCTTACACTTTAAGCAACACTGACCTGGCTTCCTCAGTAAGATGTCGATGGGGAGTAAGATCTGAATCACCTTTAAGAATTTCATACAAGGGTTTTAATTCAACATTGGGAATATGCAAGTAGCCCCTAATCTAATTTATGTCACCCAATAATTTTTGAAAATCATTTAACGTATGTAAATTATCAGTCCTAAGAGTTACCTTTTGGAGTGTAATAGTTTCACAAGAGATACTAGCACCAAGATAATCAATAGAGTCTCCTGTCTGTACTTTATCAGGTGAAATAAGCAAACCCTTTGATTGTAGTAAATGTACTAAATCAGTGTAAGCTGCCTCTAACATAGGGAGTAACACCTGCCTTACATTCTTTAGTACATTGCTCAAAAACAAGTTGCTTAATCAAAGGCATGGCCCCACCAGGACCACCAAAGACCCTTTCCGCAGCATCCACCATCCCAGCAACAAAGCCCGAGAAAGGTTCTGCAGGGCCCTGCACAATCCCAGTCAAATTGCCAGACACTTCTCCTCCACCTGGGAGTGACCTCCATGCACGAATACAAATGTTATTAATCTGTTCATATACTTCAGGAGGATATCCCGTTTGTTGATTGGCAAACCTGCCCTGCCCAAAAGTATATCTTTATCCCAGGCGGGGCGTCCCGCGGCATGATTTTGGGCAGCCTACTCTACCGCATCCTCTAGCATAAATGCTCTCCAGTCCAAATATTTGCCTGGGGAGACACAAGCGTGCACCAGACTAGCCCAATCTGAGGGAGTCATGCAAAATCTGGTAAGCCCCTCTACCTGAGTAAGAGTGAAAGCAGCATCTATACCATAAGTGCGAACGGATTTTGCCAAAGTTTTAAATATTTTAAAATCTAAAAGCTCATGTTATCTTCCCCTATTAGTGTCCTGAAAAACCGGGTATGCTAGTCCCATGTCTGTATTAACTGTTCTCCAAACTTGTGTATGAAAAGTTCTCCCGGAGCTTTGGACTCCCCCCACATAGGGGGGCAGTGCAACAGGCACTGCATCTTCTTCTAAATTCTCAACCTCCTCCTCAGAATTAGATTTATCAAAATTACATTTATCCCCTTCCTACGGTAGGCTTTCATGCTTTGTGTCTCCCTTTTTTTCTTTTCATTTTTATCTTACGTAATTACTGCAACAATATATCAAGATCCTCAGAACTCTCTGAGCCACTTGTGTCCTCAGGTGTTTTTAATTCGGTCAAGTCTGGATAGAGCCTTCTCCTATTTTTATTTTCAGGCTCTTTTGCCTTTTCACTACTCTCACTCTTAATACTATCTGCCACTTCGTTATATAACCCCTCAGATTTTTCCTCATGTAGTTGTTCAAGAACGGCCTGACCCTCACCCACAACTTCCTGGCATTTACCTTCTGCTATACATTCTCTAACCAATTTCCAAAGTGGTATAACACCACCCTTTAAAGTACCTTGCTCATTAGCGAAATCCAGATCTCTCCGTAATTTGTCCCAGCTGGGAATCGTAAGACTCCCTGAAAAAAACAAACCAAGGAGCCGCTATATCAGCTTCTCTTAAAAACATCTGCAAAGTACTCTGCTCCACCACAAGTCCTTTTGAACCTAGCAGCCCATCCAGGGCCAAAAAAAATGGGCTTGAAGAAGTGACACCCATAATGTTTTCAAAACTATGAAGAAAGTGAAAGTACAAAAGCCCCGCTCTCTCTTTATCTAAAGAGGAGCGTCCTATTCTATTATTTTTCTCGGCTCTCTCTTTATTTACAGAGAAGCATCCCGCTATTTGCTTGCGGATTCCCACTTTCCCTGGGATCTTATCGGTGCACAACCCTGACTGCTGAAAGTTCTGGATGCTGGGTTCGAGGAATATTCTTCCCTGTTCTGGCCGCCAATTTTCATGACCCCTCGTCAGGAAAGGAAACACGATGCAGGATTCTTCTTTCAGCAGTTTACTCAGGACCTTTGAATCATGATGAGAAAACAGGAACAAAAAAGGAAAGAGCCCTAGCGGTCAGTCTGCCCTAGCTTAAGTACCCAGCCTCGCCAAAGAACTAGCATCACGTGGAAAAGTCTAATATGTACAGCGCAGCGGAGGCAGGCCAGAGACCAGTGCCAGGGCCTTACAAAGAGTTTTATACTTCTAACAACTCTAATTGCTAAGTCATCAGAAGCAGGAGGCCAGCGCCATTTTCAGGGTGCAGTCGCCAGCTCCCAAAAGGATTGCTGTACTGATCATTACCTGAAAGTATCATCAAGATTGGGTGAAAAAATTTTGCTGAGATTTCATATAACTCGTCATTTTTTAAAAGCTTGGCAACTCCTTTCAATGAAAGTGATTTTCACCAGTCTCTGCGTACGGCTACATAAATACGAAACGAACCATAAAGATAGAAATTGGAACTACATTATTGTGTCGAGTTTCAAAGAGCTAGCACAAACCTTGTTTGATTTATAGTTCCAATAACATGTATCCATATAGGAAAACACAGAGTGAAACCTCAAAATGAAAACGGATCCTGGAAATGAATGGTTTAACATAGAAGAACAAAATTTGGGGAACCATGAGGGATAGCTGTACTTATCATTACCTGAAAGAATAATCCAGATTGGGTGAAAAAACATTTGCTGAGATTTCAGAAAACTCGTAGTTTTTTGAAAGCTTGGAAACCCCTTTAAATGAAAGTGATTTTCAAAAGTCGCTCCTTAGGGCTACATCAATAGGAAACAAACCACTAAGATAGAACTTTGAACTACTTTATTGTGTTAAGTTTCAAAGAGCTAGCATAAACCGTGTTTGATTTAGAGTTCCTAAAACATGTATCCATATAGGAAAAAACAGAGTGAAACCTAAAAATGAAAATGGTTACTGCATACGAACGATTTAACCTAGAAAAACGAAATTTTGTGAGCCAAGTGGCATTAGTTTACAGATAATTAAGATTGGGTGAAAAAACGTTTGCTGAGATTTCAGAAAACTTAAAGTTTTTTGGAAGCTTGGCAACCCCTTTCAATGTAAGTGATTTTCGCCAGTCTCTGCTTAGGGCTACATCAATAGGAAACAGACCATACAGATAGCACTTGAAACTACTTTATTGTGTCAAGTTTCACAGAGCTAGCACAAACCGTGTTTTATTTAGAGTTCCAACCATGTGTATCTATATAGGAGAAAACAGAGTGAAACCTCAAAATGAACATGGTTACTACAAAGGAACGGTTTAATTTACAAGTACGAAATTTGGTGAGCAAAGTGGCATTGCTGTGCTTATCATTACCTGAAAGTATCATCAATATTTGGTGAAAAAAACATTTTCTGAGATTTCAGAAAACTTTTAGTTTAATGGAAGCTTGGCAACCTCTTTCAATGAAAGTGATTTTCGCCAGTCTCTGCTTAGGGCTACATAAATAGAAAACAAACCATAGAGATAGAACTTGGAACTACTTTATTGTGTCAAGTGTCAAAGAGGTAACACAAACCTTGATTGATTTAGAGTTCCAACCACATGTATTCAAATAGGAGAAAAAAGAGTGAAACCAAAAAATGAAAACGGTTAGATAAATCAAACTGTTAACCTAGAAGAATGAAATTTGAGGAGCCAAGTGCGATTGCTATAGTAATCATTACCTGAAAGTGTCATCAAGATTGGGTGAAAAAACATTTGCTGAGATTTCAGAAAACTCGTAGATTTTTGGAAGCTTGGCAACCTCTTTCAATGAAAGTGATTTTTGCCAGTCTCTGCTTAGGGCTACATCAATATGAATATAACAATAGTGATAGAACGTGGAACTATTTTATTGTGTCAAGTTTCAAAGAGCTAGCACAAACCGTGTTTGATTTAGAGTTCCAACCACATATATCCAAATAGGAGAAAACAGAGTGAAAACTCAAAATAAAAACAGTTACTGCAAATAAACGGTTGAACATAGAAGAACGAAATTTTGTGAGCCAAGTAGGATTGGTTTACTGATAATTACCTGAAAGTAACAAAAAGATTGGGTGAAAAAACATTTGCTGAGATTTCAGTAAACTCGATGTTTTTGGAAGCTAGAATACCCCTTTCAAAGTAAGTGATTTTCTGCCAGTCTCTGCTTAGGGCTACATCAATAGGAAAGAAACTATAAAGATAGAACTTGAAACAACTTTATTGTGTCAGGTTTCAAAAAGCTAGCACTAACCTTATATGATTTATAATTCCAATCACATATATCCATACAGGAAAAAACAGAGTGATACCTCAAAAAGAAAACGAATACTGCAAACAAATGGTTTAACATAGAAGAATGAAATTTGGTTAGCCAAGTGAAATTGCTGTAATTATCATTTCCTGAAAGCGTCATCAAGAGTGGGTGAAAAAACATTTGCTGAGATTTCAGAAAATTCGAATTTTTTTGGAAGCTTGGCAACCCCTTAAAATGTAAGTGATTTTCGCCAATCTCTGCTTAGGGCTACATCAATACAAAACAAACCATAGAGATAGAACTTGGAACTACTTTATTGTGTCAAGTTTCAAAGAGCTAGCACAAATCTTGTATGATTTATACTTCAAATTACATATATCTATATAGAAAATAATTGAGTTAAACCTCAAAATGAAAATGGTTACTTAACATGAATCATTTAACCTAAAAGAACGAAATTTGGTGAGCCAAGTGGCATTGTTGTACTGATCATTACATGAAAGTATCATCAAGATTGGGTGAACAAACATTTGCTTAGATTTCAGAAAACTTGTAGTTTTTTGGAAGCTTGGTAAAACCTTTCAATGAAAGTGATTTTCTGCAGTCTCTGCTTAGGGCTAAATAAATAGAAAACAAACCATAGAGACATAAATTAGAACTACTTTATTGTGCAAAGTTTCAAAGAGCTAGCACAAACCGTGTTTGATTTAGAGTTCCAAATACATGTATCCATATGGGAAAAAACAGAGTGAAACCTAAAAATAAAAACGGCTACTGCAAAAAAACAGTTTAACCTAGAAAAGCAAACTTTGTTGAGTCAAGTCGGAATGGTGTCCTCATCATTACCTGAAAGTATCATCAAGATTGGGTGAAAAATTGATTGCTGAGATTTCAGGGAACTCGTAGTTTTTTGGAAGGTTGGCAACACCTTTCAATTAATGTAATTTTCGTCAGTCCCTGCTTGGGGCTACATCAATAACAAACAAAACATAGACAAAGAACTTGGAACTACTTAACTGTTCCATGTTTTAAAGAGCTAGCACAATCCGTGTTTGATTTAGAGTTCCAAATACATGTACCCATGTAGGAGAAAACAGAGTGAAACAAAAAAAAAAAAAAAAGAAAAAGAAAACGGTTACTGTAAACGAACGTTTAACCCACAAAAAAGAAATTTGATGATCCCAATGGGATTGATGTACTGATCATTACCTGAAAGTATCATCAAGATTGGGTTGAAAAATATTTGCTGAGATATCAGGAAACTCGTACTGTTTTCGAAGCTTGCCAAACCCTTTCAATTAATGTAACTTTCATCAGTCTCTGCTTGGGGCTACATCAATAGGAAAAAAACAATAAAGACAGAACCTGAAACTACTTTATTGTGCCAAGTTTCAAGAAGCTAGCACAAACCGTGTTTGATTTAGAGTTCCAACTACATGTATCCATATAGGACAAAAGAGAGTGAAAACTAAAAATAAAAATGGTTACTGTAAACAAACGGTTTTTCCTTGAAGAACGAAATTTGGTGAGCCAAGTCAGATTGGTGTACTCATAATTACCTGAAAGTATCATCAAGATTGGGTGAAATAATGTTTGCTGAGATTTCAAGAAAATCATAGTCTTTTGGAGGCTTGGAAACCCCTTTCATTGAAAGTGATTTTCGTAAGTCTCTGCTTAGGGCTACATCAATAGGAAACAAATCATAAGGACAGAACTTGGAACTACTTTATTGTTCCAAGTTTCAAAGAGCTAGCACAAAAAGTGATTGATTTAGTGTTCCATGTACATGTATCCATACAGGAGAAAAGAAAGTGAAACCTAAAAATGAAAACGGTTACTGCAAATGAATGGTTTAACCTAGAAGAACGAAATTTGGTGAGCCAAGTAGGATTGGTTTACTGATAACTACCTGAAAGAATCATCAAGATTGGGTGAAAAAATGTTTGCTGAGATTTTAGGAAACTCGTAGATTTTGAAAGCTTGGCAACCCCTTTGAATAAAAGTGATTTTCCTAAGTCTTTTCTTGGGGCTACATCATTAGGAAACGAACCAGAGGGATAGAACTTGGAAGTTCTTTATTTGGTATAGTTTCAAAGAGGTAGCGAAAACCATATTTGATTTGGAGTTCCAACTATATGTATCCATATAGAAGAAAACAGAGTGAAACCTAAAAATTAAAACGGTTACTGCAAACGAACGGTTTAAGCTTGAAGAACGAAATTTGGTTTGCCAAGTGGGATTGGTGTACTGCTCATTACCTGAAAGTATCATCAAGATTGGGTGAAAAAATGTTTGCTGATAATTCAGGAAATTCGTAGTTTTTTGGAAGCTTGGATACCCCTTTCAATGAAAGTGATTTTCGTCAGTCTCTGCTTGGGGCTACATCAATAGGAAACAAACCACATAGATAGAACTTGGAAATATTTTATTGTGCCAAGTTTCAAAAAGCTTGCACAAACCGTGTTTGATTTTGAGTTCCACATAGATGTATTCATATAGGATAATACAGAATAAAATCTAAAAATGAAAACTGTTACTGCAAACTGTATTGAGTATAGTTTTACGACGCTAGCACAAACCGTGTTTGATTTAGAGTTTCAACTACATGTATCCAAATCTGAGAAAATAGAGTGAAACGCCAAAATGAAAATGGTTACTGCAAAAGAAAGGTTTTACATAGAAGAACGAAATTTGGTGAGACTAGTGGAATTGGTATCATCAAGATTGGGTGAAAAAATGTTTTCTGAGATTTCAGGAAACTCGTACTTTTTTGAAAGCTTGGCAAACTATTTTAATGAATGTGATTTTCCTCAGTCTCTGGTTGGGGCTTCATCAATAAGAAAAAAAAAATACATATAGAACTTGAAACTACTTTATTGTGCCAGATTTCAAGGAGCTAGATGAAACACTGTTTGATTTAAAGTTCCACCTACATGTATCCATATAAGAGAAAACAGAGTGAAACCTAAAAATGAAAACGGTTACTACAAACCAACGGTTTAACGTAGAAGAACAATATTAGTGAGCCAAGTGGGATTGGTGTCCTGATCATTACCATCAAGGCTTGGTGAAAAAATTATTGCTGAGATTTCAGTAAACTCGTAGATTTTTGAAGCTTGGCAATTCCTATCAATGAAAGTGATTTTTGTAAGTCTCTGCTTTGGGCTACATCAATAAAAAACAAACCATATAGAAAAACTTGGAACTACTTAATTATGCCAAGTTTCAAAGAGCTAGCACAAACAGTGTTTGATTTAGAGTTCCAACTACATGTATCCATATAGGAGAAAACAGAGTGAAACCTAAAAATCACAATGGTTACTGCAAAAAAACGGTTTAAACTAGAAGAACGAAATTTGGTGATCCAAGTGGGATTGGTGGACTGATCATTACCGGAAAGTATCCTCAAGATTGGATGAAAAAATGTTTGCTGAGATTTCAGAAAAGTCGTAGTTTTTTGGAAGTTTGGCAACACCTTTCAATGAAAGAGATATTCGTCAGTCTCTGCTTGGGGTTACATCAATAGGAAACAAAACGTTGAACTACTTTATTGTTTCAAGTTTTAAATAGCTCGCACAAATTGTGTTTGATTTAGAGTTCCATCTACATGTATTCATAAAGGAGAAAAAAGAGGGAAACCTAAAAATGAAAATGGATACTGCAAATGAATGGTTTAACCTAGAAGAACGAAATTTGGTGAGCCAAGTGGGATTGGTGGACTGATCATTACCTGAAAGTATCATCAAGATTGGATGAAAAAATGTTTGCTGAGATTTCAGGAAGCTCGTTGTTTTCTAGAAGATTAACAACTTCTTTCAATGAAAGTGATTTTCACCAGTCTCTACTCAGGGCTACATAAATAGGAATCTAACCACAGAGATAGTACTTGGAACTACTTTATTGTTTCAAGTTTACAATAGCTAGCACAAACTTTGTTTGATTTAGAGTTCCAATTACATGTATTCATATAGGAGATAACAGAGGGAAATCTAAAAATTAAAACTAATACTGCAAATGAACGGTTTAACCTAGAAGAACAAAATTTTGTGAGCCTAGTGGGATTGCTGTACTGATCATTACCTGAAAGTATCATCAAGTGTGGATGAAAAATTTTTGCTGAGATTTCAGGAAACTCGTAGTTTCCTGGAAGCTTGGCAACACCTTTCTATAAAAGTGATTTTTGCCAGTCTCCTTTTATTGCTACATCAATAGGAAACTAACAATAGAGATAGAATTTGAAACAACTTTATGGTGTCAAGATTTAAAAAGCTAGCAAAAACCGTGTTTGATTTATACTTTCAAATACATGTATCCATATAGGAGAAAACAAAGGGAAACTTAAAAATGTAAACTATTATGGTAAATGAACTGTTTAATCTAGAAGAAAAAAATTTGGTGAGTCAAATGATATTGGTGTAGTGATCATTACCTGAAAGTATCAACAAGATTGGGTGAAAAAATATTTGCTGAGATTTTAGGAAACTCGTAGATTTTTGTAAGCTTGGCAACCCCTTTCAATGAAAGTGAGTTTCGCCAGTCTCTGCTTAGGGCTACATCTATAGAAAACAAATCATAGAAATAGAACTTGGAACTACTTTATTGTGTCAAGTTTCAAAGAGCTAGCAAAAATCGTGTTTGAATTAGGGTTCCAACTACATGTATCCATATAGGAGAAAACAGAGTGAAATCTAAAAATGAAAACTTATACTGCAAATGAATGGTTTAACCTGGAAGACCGATATTTGGTTAGCCAAGTGGAATTGGTATACTGATCATTATCTGAAAGTATTATGAAGTTTGAGTGAAAAAATATTTGCTGAGATGTCAAAAAACTCGAAGTTTTCTAGAATCTTGTCAACCCATTTCAATCCAAGTGATCTTCGCCAGTCTCTGCCTAGGGCTACATCAATAGAAATCAAACCATAGAGATAGAACTTGGAACTACTTGATTGTGTCAAGTTTAAAAGAGCTAGCACAAACCATGTTTGATGTAGAGTTCCAACTACATGAATTTATACAGGAGAAAACAGAGTGAAACCTAATAATGAAAACGGTTACTGCAAACATACGATTCATCCTAGAAGAACTAAATTAGGTAAGCCAAGTGGGATTTGTGTACTGATCATTACCTAAAAGTATTATGAAGAATGGGTAAAAAAAAATGTTTGCTGAGATTTCTTAAAACCTGTAGTTTTTAGGGAGCTTGCTAACCCCTTTCAATGAAAGTGATTTTCTCCAGTCTCTCCTTAGGGCTACTTCAAAAGGAAACAAACCAATGAGATAGAACTTGGAACTACTTTATTGTGTCAAGTTTCAAAGAGGTAGCACAAACTGTGTTTGATTAGAGTTTCAACTATATGTATTTCTATATAAGAAAACAGAGGGAAACCTAAAAATAAAAACGGTTACTGCAAACGAACGGTTTAACCTAGAAGTATGAAATTTGATGAGCCAAGTGGGATTGGTGTAGTTATAATGAACTAAAGGTATCATCAAGATTGGGTGTAAAATGTTTACTGATATTTCAGGAAACTCATAGTTTTCTGGAAGTATAGAAACCTTTTTTAATGAAAGTGATTTTCACCAGTCTCTGCTTAGGACTACATCAATAGAAAAAAAAACAGAGAGACAGAACTTGAACTACTTTATTGTGTCAAATTTCAAAGAGCTAGCACAAACACTGTTTCATTTAGAGTTCAAACTATATGTATCCATATAGGAGTAAACAGAGTGAAACCTAATAATGAAAACAGTTACTGCAAACGAACGGTTTAACCTAGAAGAACAAAATTTGGTGAGCAAAGTGTGATTGGTGTACTCATCATTACCTGAAAGTATTATCAAGATTCAGTGAAAAAATGTTTCCTGAGATTTCAAGAAACTCGTATTTTTCTGGAAGCTTGGAAACAAATTACTATGAAAGTGATTTTCAGCAGTCTCTGCTTAGGGCTACATTAATAGGAAACAAAGCATAGAGATAGTACTTGGAACTACTTTATTTTTTCAGTTTCAAAGAGCTAGCACAAACCCTTTTTGATTTAGTGTTCCAACTACATGTATCCATTTAGGAGAAAACAGAGTGAAACCTAAAAATGAAAAGGGTTACTGCAAATGAATGATTTAAACTAGAAGCACGAAATTTGGTGAGCCAAGTGGGATTGGTGTACTTATCAATACCTGAAAGTATTATTAAGTTTGGTTGAAAAAATGTTTGCTGAAATTTCCAGAAAACTCATACTTTTCTGGAAGCTTGGATACAGCTTTCAATGAAAGTGATTTTTGCCAGTTTCTGCTTAGGACTACATCAATCGGAAACACACCATAGAGACATAACTTGAAACTACTTTATTGTGTCAAGTTTCAAAGAACTTGCACAAACCTTGTTTGATTTAGAGTTTAAACTACATGTATCCATATAGGAGAAAACAGAGTGAAACCTAATAATGAAAAGGGTTACTGCAGACGAATGGTTTAACCTAAAAGAACGAAATTTGGTGAGCCTAGTGTAATGGTGTACTGATCATTACCTGAAAGTATCATCAATCATTTGATTGGATTACTTGTTATCTTATTGTCTAATTTTTTGAGTTCTTTTAATATCCTTGATATTAGGGCTCTATCTGAAGTGTGAGGAATAAAGATTTCTTCCCAGGATGTAGGCTCCTTGTTTACCTCTCTTATTATTTCATTTGCTGAGAAAAAACTTTTTAGTTTGAGTAAGTCCCATTTGTTGATTCTATTTGTTAACTCTTGCGCTATGGGCGTCCCATTGAGGAATTTGGAGCCCGACCCCACAGTATGTAGATCATAGCCAACTTTCTCTTCTATCAGATTCAATGTCTCTGATGTAATATCAAGCTTCTTGATTTATTTTGAGTTAACTTTTGTGCATGGTGAGAGAAAAGGATTCAATTTCATTTTGTTGCATATGGATTTCCAGTTTTCCCAGCACCATTTGTGAAGATGCTATCCTTCCTCCGTTGCATGCTTTTAGCCCATTTATCAAATATAAGATACTTGTAATTTTGTGGATCAGTTTCTGTGTCCTCTATTCTTTACCATTGGACCACCCGTCTGTTTTGGTACCAGTACTATGCTGTTTTTGTTACTATTGCTCTATAGTATAGTTTGAAGTCTGGTATGGCTATCCCGCCTGATTCACACTTCCTGCTTAGCATTGCTTTTGATATTCTGGTCTTTTATTTTTGAATATGAATTTCATGATTGTTTTTTTCTATTTCTACAAGAAATACTGGTGGGATTTTGATTGGCATTGCATTGAACTTACAGAGAACTTTTCATAATATTGCCATTTTGATGATGTTAGTTCTGCCTATCCATGAACAGGGTATATTTTTCCATCTTCTAAGGTCTTCTATATCTCTCTTTAGGGTTCTGTAGTTTTAATTGAATAAATCTTTCACCTCTTTTGTTAAGTTGATTCCCAAATATTTTATTTTTTTTGAGGATATTGTGAATGCAGTGGTTGTCGGCATTTTCATTTCACAGGATTTGTCGCTCATATACAGGAATGTCTGATTTATGCATCTTGATTTTATATCATGCCACTTTGCTGAATTCATTTAATAGCTCTAATAGTTTCTTTGTAGACCCTTTTGGTTCTGCTAGGTATAGAATCATGTCATCTGCAATTAGTGATAACCTGAACAGACACTTCTCAGAGGAGGACATACAATCAATCAATAAGTACATGAAAAATTCTCACCATCGCTAGCAGTCAGAGAAATGCAAATCAAAACCACCCTAAGATACCTTCTTACTTCAGTAATATTGGCAGCCATTAGGAAGTCCAACAACAACAAGTGCTGGAGAGGATGTGGGGAAAAGTGTACACATGTTCATTGTTGGTGGGACTGCAAATTGGTGCAGCCAATTTGGAAAGCAGAATGCAGATTTCTTGGAAAGTTGAGAATGGAACCACCATTTGACTCAGCTATTCCCCTTCTCGGTCTATTCCCTAAAGACCTAATAAGAGCATGTTACAGGGACACTGCTACATCGATGTTTACAGCAGCACAATTCAAGATAGTAAGATTGTGGAACCAGCCTAGATGTCCTTCAATAGATGAATGGATAAAAAAAATGTGGCATTTATACACAATGGAGTATGACTCTGCATTAAGAAATGACAAAATCATAGAATTTGGAGGGACATGGATGGCATTGGAGAAGATTATGCTAAGTGAAGCTAGCCAATCCTTAAAAAACAAATGCCAAATGACTTCATTGATTTAAAGAGAATAAATAAGGACAGGGTAGAGAAGAAAAGCTAGAGAAAAAGATTAACATTAAACAGGAATGAGAGGTGGGAGGGAAAGGGAGAGAGAAGGGAAAATGCATGAAAATGGAAGTTTATCCTCAGGGTTATACAAAATTACAAATAAAAGGAAAGGAGGGGTAAGAGAAGTGGAAGAAATGATTTAAAGTAGAGAGGGTAGAGAGAGAAGAGGATAGGGGAGGGGAGAAGAGGGGGCACAGTAGAGAATAGGATAGACAGCTGAATACATTAGACACTAGAATGGCAATATGTAAATCAATGGAAGTGTAACTGATATGATACAGCAATCTGTATATGGGGTAAAAATGGGAGTTCATAACCTACTTGAATCAAACTGTGAAATATGATATATGAAGAAATGTGTAATGTTTTGAACTAACAACAATAAAAATAATTTTAAAAAAAAAGTATCATCAAGATTGGGTGAAAAAATGTTTGCTGAGATTTCAGGAAACTCATAGTTTCTGGACGCTTGAATACCCCTTTCAATGAAAGTGATTTTCACCAGTCTCTTCTTAGGGTTATATCAATAAGAAACTAACCATAGAAATACAAACAGGAACAACTTAATTGTGTCAAGTTTCAAAAAGATAGCACTAATCGTGTTTGATTTGGAGTTCCAACTACATATATCCATATAGGAGAAAACAGACTGAAACTGAAAAATGAAAAGGTTACTACAGACGAATGGTTTAACCTAGAAAAACGAAATTTGGTGAGCCAAGTGGAATTGAAGTACTGATCATTACCTGAAAGTATCATCAAGATTGGGTAAAGAAAGTTTGTAGACAACTCACGAAACTCATGGTTTCCTGGAAGCTTGGCAACTCCTTTCAATTAAAGTGATTATAAGAATTCTCTGCTTAGGGCTACATCATTAAGAAATTAAACATAAAGACGGAACTTAAAACTACTTTATTGTGTCAAGTTTCAAAAAGTTAGCACAAACCATGTTTGATGTAGATTCCAACTACATGTATCCATATAGGAAAAAAGAGAGAAAACCCTAAAAATGAAAACGGTTCTTGCAAACGAACATTTGAACTAGAAGAACAAAATTTGGTGAGCCAAGTAAGATTGGTGTAGTGATCATTACCTGAATGTATCATAAAGATTGGGTGAAAGGCATTTGCTACGATTTTAAAAGACTCGTAGTTTTTTGGAAGCTGGGCAACCCGGTTCAATGAAAGTGATTTTCGCCAGTATCTACATTGGGCTACATCAATAGGAAACAAATCATGGAGATAGAAATTGGAACTACTTAATTTGGCCAAGTTTCAAAGAGCTAGCACAAACCGTGTTTGATTTAGAGTTCCAACTACATGTATCCATATAGGAGAAAACTGAGTGAAATCTCAAAATAAAAACGGTTACTGCAAACGAACAGTTAAACGTAGTAGAACGAAATTTGGTGAGCCAAGTGGAATTGGTGTACTGATCATTACCTGAAAGTATCATCAAGATTCGGTGAAAAAACATTTGCTTAGATTTTAGAAGAGTCGTAGTTTTTTTGATGCTGGGTAACCCCTTTCAATGAAAGTGATTTTCGCCAGTCTCTGATTTAGGCTACATCAATCGAAAACAAACTATTGAGATAGAACTTGGAACTACTTTATTTTGCCAAGTTTCAAAGAGCTAGCACAAACCGCGTTTGATTTAGAGTTCCAAATACTTATGTCCATATAGTAGAAAACAGAGTGAAACCTCAAAATGAAAACGGTTACTGCAAAGGATCGATTTAACCTAGAAGAACGAAATTTGGTGAGAGAAGTGGGATTTGTGTACTGATCATTACCTGAAAGTATCATCAAGATTGGGTGAAAAAAATTTGCTAAGATTTCTGGAGACTCGTAGTTTTTTGGAAGCTGGGCAACCCGTTTCAATGAAAGTGATTTTCGCCAGTCTCTGCTTTGGGCTTCATTAATAGTAAACAAACAATAAAGATAGAACTTAGAACTACTTTATTTTGCCATGTTTCAAAGACCTAGCACAAACCGTGTTTGATTTAGGGTTCCAACTACATATATCCATAAAGGAGAAAACAGAATGAATCCTCAAAATGAAAACGTTTACTGCAAACAAACAGTTTAAAGGAGAAAAACGAATTTTTGTAAGCCAAGTGGGATTGGTGTGCTTATAATTACCTGAAAGTATTATCAAGATTGGGTGAAAAACATTTGCTGAGATTTCAGGAGACTCATAGTTTTTTGAAAGCTGGGCAAACCCCTTTCAATGAAATTTATTTTCGCCAGTCTCTGCCTTGGGCTTCACCAATAGAAAACAAACCATAGAGACAGAACATGGAAATACTATATTTTGCCAAGTTTCAAAAAGCTAGGACAATCCGTGTTTGATTTAGAGTTTCAAATACATGAAACCATATAGGAGAATACAGAGTGAAACCTCAAAATATTAACGATTACTGCAAATGAACAGTTTAAACTAGAAGAACAAAATTTGGTGAGTCAAGTTGGATTGGTGTACTGATCATTACCTGAAAATATAATCAAGACTGGGTGATAAAACATTTGATGAGATTTCAGGCGACTCGTTATTTTTTGGAAGCTTGGCAACACCTATAAATTAAAGTAATTTTCGCCAGTCTCTCCTTTGGGCTACATCAGTAGGAAACAAAGCATAGAGATTGTACTTGGAACTACTATATTGTGCCAAGTTTCAAAGAGCTAGCACAAACCGTGTTTGATTTAGAGTTCCAACAACATGTATCCATATAGGAGAAAACAGTGAAACCTCTAAATGGAAACAGTTACTGCAAACGAACGGTTTAACTTAGAAGAAAGAAATTTGGTGAGCCAAGTGAGATTGGTGTACTGATCATTACCTGAAAGTATCATCAAGATTGGGTAAAAAAAAATATTTGCTGAGATTTCAGGAGATTCCTAGTTTTTTGAAAGCTTGGCAACCCCTTTCAATAAAAGTGATTTTCGCCAGACTCTGCTTTGGGCTACATCAATAGGAAACAATCCATAGAGAAAAAACTTGAAAGTACTTTATTTTTTCAAGTTTCAAACACCTAGCACTAACCGTGTTTGCTTTAGAGTTTTAACTACATGTATCCATATAGGAGAAAACAGAGTGAAACCTCAAAATGAAAAGGTTTACTGCAAACGAATGGTTGAACGTAGGAGAACGAAATTTTGTCAGCCAAGTGAGATTGGTGTACTGATAATTACCTGGAAGGATCATCAAGATTGGGTGAAAAAACATTTGCTTAGATTTCAGGAGTCCTGTAGTTTTTTGGAAGCTTGGCAACCCCTTTCAATGAAAGTGATTTTCCACAGTCTCTGCTTTTGGCTATATCAATAAAGAACAAACCATAGATTTCGAACTTAAAACTACTTTATTTTGCAGAGTATCAAAGAGCTACCACACACAGTGTTTGATTTAGAGTTGCGCCTATATGAATCAATATGGAAGAAAACAGAGTGAAACCTCAAAATAAAAACGGTTACTTTAAACGAACGATTTAACCTAGAAGAACGAAATTTGGTGAGCCAAGTGGGATTTGTGTACTGATCATTACCTGAAAGTATCATCAAGATTCGGTGAAAAAACATTTGCTGAGATTTCAAAAGACTCATAGTTTTTTGAAAGCTGGCAAACCCCTTTCCATGAAAATGATTTTCGCCAGTCCCTGCTTTGGGCTACATCAATAGGAAACAAACCATAGAGATAGAACTTGAAACTTCTTTATTTTGCCAAGTTTCAAAAACATAGCAAAAACAGTGTTTGATTTAGAGTTCCACATACATGTATTCATATGGGAAAAAAAAGGGGGGAAACCTAAAAATGAAAACGGTTACTGCAAATGAACGCTTTAACCTAGAAGAACGAAATATGCTGAGCCAAGTGGGATTGGTCAACTGATCATTACCTGAAAGTATCATCAAGTTTTGGTGAAAAAACATTTGCTGAGATTTCAGTTGACTCATAGTTTTTTGGAAGCTGGGCAACCCCTTTCAATTAAAGTGATTTTTGCCAGTCTCTGCTTTGGGTTACATAAATAGAAAACAAACCATAGAGATGGAACATGGAACTACTTTATTTTGGGAAGCTTCAAAGAGCAAGCACAAACCGTGTTTGATTTAGAGTTCCAACTAAATGTATCCGTATGGGAGAAAACAGAGTGAAACCTCAAAATGAAAACAGTTACTGCAAACGAACGGTTAAACCTAGAAGCACAAAATTTGGTGAGCCAAGTGAGATTGGTGTACTGATCATTATCTGAAAGTATCATCAAGATTGGGTGAAAAAACTTTTGCAGAGATTTCAGGAGACTCGTACTTTTTTGGAAGCTGGGCTAGCCCTTTCAATGAAAGTGATTTTCGCCAGTCGTTGCTTTGGGCTACATCAATAGGAAACAAACTATAGAGATAGAACTTGAAACTACTTTATTTTGGCAAGTTTCAAAGAGCTAGCACAAACAGTGTTTTATTTAGAGTTCCAACTACATGTATCCATATAGAATAAAACAGAGTCAAACAACAAAATGTAAACGGTTACTGCCAACGAACTGTTTAACCTAGAGAAACGAAATTTGGTGAGCCAAGTGGGATTGGTCTACTGATCATTACCTGAAAGTATCATCCAGATTGGTTGAAAAAACATTTCCTGAGATTTCAGGAGATTCGTAGTTCTTTGGAAGCTGGGCAACCCCTTTCAATGAAAGTGATTTTCGCCAGTCTCTGCTTTGGGCTACATCAATACGACACAAACCATAAAGACAGAACATGGAACTACTTTATTTTGCCAAGTTTCAAAGCGCTAGCACAAACCATGTTTGATTTAGTGTTCCAAATACATGTATCCATAAGGAGAACACAAAGTGAAACCTCAAAATGAAAACGGTTACTTCAAACCAACGGTTCAACCTAGAAGAACGAAATTTGGTAAGCCAAGTAAAATTGGTGTACTGATCATTACCTGAAAGTATCATAAAGATTGGGTGAAAAAACATTTGCTGAGATTTTAGAAGATTCGTAGTTTTTTGGAAGCTGGGCAAGCCCTTTAAATGAAAGTGATTTTCACCAGTCGCTGCTTTGGGCTACATCAATAAAAAACAAACCATAGAGATCGAACTTGGAACTACTTTATTTTGCAGAGTATCAAAGAGCTACCACACACCGTGTTTGATTTAGAGTTCCACCTATATGTATCCATATGGGAGAATATAGAGTGAAACCTCAAAATCAAAACGGTTACTTTAAACGGACGGTTTGACCTAGAAAAACGAAATTTGGTGAGCCAATTGAGATTGGTGTACTGATAATTACCTGAAAGTATCATCAAGATTGGGTGAAAAAACATTTGTTGAGATTTCCAAAGACTCGTAGTTTTTTGGAAGCTGGCAAACCCCTTTCAATAAAAATGATTTTCGCCAGTCCCTGCTTTGGGCTACATCAATAGGAAACAAACCATAGAGATAGAACTTGGAACTTCTTTATTTTGCCAAGTTTAAAAAACCTAGCACAAACCGAGTTTGATTTAGATTTCCACATACATGTATCCATATGGGAAAAAACAGAGTGAAACCTCAAAATGAAAACGGTTACTGCAAATGAACACTTTAACCTAGAAGAACGAAATATGGTGAGCCAAATGGGATTGGTTTACTGATCATTACCTGAAACTATCATAAAGTTTTGGTGAAAAAACATTTGCTTAGATTTCAGGAGACTCGTAGTTTTTTGGAAGCTTGGCAACCCCTTTCAATGAAAGTGATTTTCACCATTCTCTGCTTTGGGCTACATAAATAGACAAAAAACCATAGAGATGGAACATGGAACCAATTTATTTTGGCAAGTTTCAAAGAGCAAGCACAAACCGTGTTTGATTTAGAGTTCCAACTACATGTATCCATATGGGAGAAAACAGAGTGAAACCTCAAAAGTGAAAACGATTACTGCAAACGAACGGATAAACCTAGAAGAACAAAATTTGGTGAGCCAAGTGAGATTGGTGTACTGATCATTACATGAAAGTATCATGAAGATTAGGTGAAAAAACCTTTGCTGAGATTTCAGGAGACTCGAACATTTTTGAAAGCTGGGCAAGCCCTTTTAATGAAAGTGGTTTTCGCCAGTCGCTGCTTTGAGGTACATCAATAGGAAACAAAAAATAGAGATAGAACTTGAAACTACTTTATTTTGGCAAGTTTCAAAGAGCTAGCACAAACCATGTTTGATTTAGAGTTCCAACTACATGTATCCATATAGCATAAAACAGAGTCAAACCTCAAAATGTAAACAGTTACTGCCAACGAACTGTTTATCCTCGAGAAACAAAATTTGGTGAGCCAAGTGAAACTGGTGTACTGATCATTACCTGAAAGTATCATCAAGATTGGGTGAAAAAACATTTGCTGAGATTTCAGGAGATTCGTAGTTTTTTGGAAGCTGGGCAAGCCCTTTCAATGAAAGTGATTTTCGCCAGTCTCTGCTTTGGTCTACATCAATAGAAAAAAAATCATAGACATACAACTTGAAACTACTTTATTTTGTCAAGTTTCAAAGAGCTAGCCTAAACGTGTTTGATTTAGAGTTCCACCTACATATATCCATAAGTGAGAAAACAGAGTGAAAACTCAAAATGAAAACGGTTACTGCAAACGAACAGTTTACCCAAGAATTACGAAATTCTGTTAGCCAAGTGGGATTGGTGTACTTATCATTACCTGAACGTATCATCAATATTGGTGAAAAAACATTTGCTGAGATTTCAGGAGACTGGTAGTTTTTTGGAAGCTGGGCAACTCCTTTCAATGAAAGAGATTTTCGCCTGTCTCTGCTTTGAGCTACATCAATAGGAAACAAACCATAGAGATAGAACTTGGAAGTTCTTTATTTTGCCAAGTTTAAAGAGCTAGCACAAACCGTGTTTTATTTAGAGTTCTAACTACATGTATCCATATAGAACACAGAATGAAACCTCAAAATATAAACGGTTACTGCAAACGAACAGTTTAACCTAAGATCGAATTTTGGTGAGCCAAGTGGGAATGGTGTACTGATCATTACCTGAAAGTATCATTAAGATTGGGTGATAAATCATTTGCTGAGATTTCAGGAGATTCGTAATTTTTTGGAAGCTGGGCAAGCCCTTTCAATGAAAGTGATGTTCACCATTCTCTGCTTTGGGATACATCAATAGGAAACAAACCATAGAGATAGAACCTGGAACTACTTTATTTTTCAAGTTTCAAAGACCTAGCCAAAACCGTGTTGGATTTAGAGTTCCAAATACATGTATCCATATTGGAGATAACCGACTGAAACTTCAAAATCAAAACAATTACTGCAAACGAATGGTTTAACCTAGTAGAACAAAATTAGGTGAGCCAACTTGGATTGGTGTACTGATCATTACCTGAAAGTATCATCAAGATTGTGTGAAAAAACATTTGCTGAGATTTCAAAAGTCTCATAGTTTTTTGGTAGCTGGACAGGCCCTTTCTATGAAAGTGAATTTGGCCAGTGTCTGCTTTGGGCTACATCAAAATGAAACAAACAATAGACATAGAACATAAAACTACATTATGTTGCGAGGTTTCAAAGAGCTAGCACAATCCGTGTTTAATTTAGAGTTCCAACTACATGTATCCATATAGGAGAACACAGAGTGAAACCACAAAATGAAAATGGTTACTGAAAACGAACGGTTAAACCTAGAAAAACGAAATTTGGTGAGAAAGTAGGACTGGTGTACTGATCATTTCTTGAAAGTATCATCAAGATTGGGTGAAAAAACATTTGCTGAGATTTCAGGAGAATCGTAGTTTTTTGGAAGCTGGGCGAGCCCTTTCAAAGAAAGTGATTTTCGCCAGTCTCTGCTTTGGGCTACATCAATAGGAAAAAAACCATAAAGACAGAACTTGGAACTACTTTCTTTTGCCAAGTTTCAAAGTGCTAGCACGAACCGTGTTTGATTTAGAGTTTCAACTACATGTATCCATATAGGAGAAAACAGAGTGAAAGCTCAAAATGAAAATGGTTACTTCAAATAAACGGTTTAACCTAGAAGAATGAAAATTGGTGAGCCAATTGGGATTGGTGTTCTGATTATTACTTGAAAGTATCATAAAGATTGGGTGAGAAAACCTTTGCTACGATTTCAGGAGACTCATAGTTTTTTTAAAGCTGGGCAACCATTCCAATGAAAGCGATTTTTGCCAGTCTCTGCTTTGGACTACATAAATATGAAGCAAATAATAGAGATAGATCTTGGAAGTATTTTATTTTGCCAAGTTTCATAGAGCTTGCACAAACTGTGTTTGATTTAGAGTTTCACCTACATGTATCTGTATAGGAGAAAACAGAGTGAAACCCCGAAGTAAAAAGGGTTACTGCAAACGAACGGTTTAACATAGAAGAACAAAATTTGGTGAGCCAAGTGGGATTGGTGTAGTGATCATCACATGAAATATCATCAATATTGGGTGAAAAAACATTTTCTGAGATTTCAGAAGACTCGTAGTTTTTTGGAAGCTGGCAAACCCCTTTCAATGAAAGTGATTTTCGCCAGTCTCTGCTTTGGGCTACATCAATAGGAAACAAACAATACAGATACAACTTGGAACTACTTTATTCTGCCTAGTTTCAACGAGCTAGCACAAACCGTGTTTGATTTAGAGTTCCAACTACATGTATCCATATAATACAAAACAGAGTGAAACCTCAAATGAAAACGCTTACTGCAAACGAACGGTTTAACCTAGAAGAAAGAAATTTGGTGTACCAAGTGGGATTGGTGTACTGATCATTACCTGAAGGTATCATAAAGATTGGGTGAGAAAACATTTGCTAAGATTTCAAGAGACTCGAAGTTTTTTGGAATCTGGGCAAGCCCTATTAATGAAAGTCATTTTCGTCAGTCTCTGTTTTAGCCTACATCATTAGGAAACAAACCATAAAGATAGAACGTGGAACTACATTATTTTGCCAAGATTTAAAGAGCTAGCAAAAACCGTGTTTGATTTAGAGTTCCACCTACATGTATCCATATAGGAGAAAACAGAGTGAAATCTCAAAATGAAAACGGTCACTGCAAACAAACGGTTTAAACTAGAAGAAGGAAATTTGGTAAGCCAAGTGAAATAGGTGTACTGATCATTACCTGAAAGTATCATCAAGATTGGGTGAAAACACATTTGCTGAGATTTCAGGAGACTCGTAGTTTTTTAGTAGCTGGGCAAGCCCTTTCAATGAAAGTGATTTTCGCCAGTCTCTGCTTTGGGCTACATCAACAGGAAACAAACCATAGAGATCGAACTGGGAACTACTGTATTTTGCAGAGTATCAAAGAGCTAGCACACACCGTGTTTTATTTAGAGTTCCACCTACATGCATTCATATGGGAGAAAACAGAATGAAACCTCAAAATGAAAACGGTTACTTTAAAAGAATGGTTAAACCTAGAAAAACGAAATTTGGTGAGCCAAGTGGGATTGCTGTACTGATCATTACCTGAAAGTATCATCAAGATTTGTGAAAAAACATTTGCTGAGATTTTAAAACACTCGTAGTTTTTTGGAAACTGGCAAACACCTTTCAATGAAAGTGATTTTCGCCAGTCCCTGCTTTGGGCTACATCAATAAGAAAAAAAAAACCATTGAGATAAAACTTGGAACTTTTTTGTTTTGCCAAGTTTCAAAAACCGTGTATGATTTAGAGTTCCACATACAGGTATCCATATGGGAAAAAACAGAGTGAAAGCTCAAAATGAAAACGGTTACTGCAAACAAACGCTTTAACCTAGAAGAACAAAATTTAATGAGCCCTGTGGGATTTGTGTAGTGATAATTACCTGAAAGTATCATCAAGATTGGGTTAAAAAACATTTGCAGAGATTTCAGGAGACTCATAGTTTTTGGAAGCTTGGCAACTTTTTTTAATTAAAGTGATTTCCACCAGTCTCTTGTTTGGGCTAAATAAATTGGAAACAAACCATAGAGATAGAATTTGGAACTACTTTATTTTGCCAAGATTCAAAAAGCTAGCAAAAACCGTGTTTGATTTAGCATTTCAACTACATGTATCCAGATAAGAGAAAACAGAGTGAAACCTCAAAATGAAAACGGTTACTGCAAACGAACGGTTTATCCTAGAAAAACAGAATTTGGTGAGCCAAGTCGGATTGGTGTACTTATCATTACCTGAAAGTATCATCAATATTGGGTGAAAAAACATTTGATGAGATTTCAGGAGACTCGAAGTTTTTTAGAATCTGGGCAAACCCTTTCAATGAAAGAGATTTTCGCCAATCTCTGCTTTGGGCTACATCAATAGGAAACAAACCATAGAGACAGAACTTGAAAGTACTTTATTTTGCCAAGTTTCAAAGAGCTAGCAAAAACCGTGTTTGATTTAGAGTTTCACCTTCAAGTATCCATATACAAGAAAACAGAGTGAAACCTAAAAATGAAAATATTACTACAAACGAACTGTTTAACCTAGAGGAACGAAATTAGGTGAGCCAAGTGGGATTGGTGTACTGATCATTACCTGAAGGTATCATCAAGATTGGAAGAAAAAACATTTGCTAATATTTTAAAAGATTTTTAGTATTTTGGAAGCTAGGCAACAATTTCAATGAAAGTGATTTTCGAGAGTCTCTGCTTTTGGCTACATCTATAGGAAAAAAAACACATTGATAGACCTTGGAAATACTTTATTTTGGCAAGGTTTAAGGAGATAGCATAAACCGTGTTTGGTTTAGAGTTCCACCTTCATGTATCCATATAGGAGAAAACAGAGTGAAAGTTCAAAATGAAAACGGTTAATGGAAACGAATGGTTTAACCTAGAAGAACGAAATTTGGTGAGCCAAGTGGGATTGGTGTACTGATCATTACCAGAAAGTATCATAAAATTGGGTGAAAACACATTTGCTAAGATTTCAGGAGACTCGTAGTTTTTTGGAAGCTGGGCAACCCCTTTTAATTAAAGTCATTTTCGCCAGTCTCTGCTTTGGGCCACATCAATAGAAAAGAAACCGTAGAGACAGAACTTTGAACTACTATATTTTGCCAAGTTTCAAAGAGCTAGCACAAACTGTGTTTTATTTAGAATTCCAACTATATGTATTTATATAGAAGAAAACAGAGTGAAACCTCAAAATGAATACGGTTACTGCAAACGAATTGTTTAACCTGAAAGAACGAAATTTGGTTAGCCAAGTGGCATTGGTGTACTGATCATTACCTGAAAATATCATCAAGATTGGGTGAAAAAACATTTGCTGAGATGTCAGAAGACTAATAAGTTTTTGGAAGCGGGCAAACCATTTCAATGAAAGTCATTTTTGCCAGTGTCTGCTTTGGGCTACATCAATAGGAAACAAACGATAGAAACAGAACTTGGTACTACTTTATTTTGCCAAGTTTCAAAGATGTAGCACAAACCGTGTTTGATTTAGAGTTCCAACTACATATATCCATATAAGAGAAAACAGAGTGAAACCTCAAAATAAAAATGGTTACTGCAATCGAACGGTTTTACATTGAAAAACGAAATTTGATGAGCCAAGTGGCATTGGTGTACTGATCATTATGTTTAAGTATCATCAACATTTGGTGAAAAAAATTTTGCTGAGATTTCAGGAGACTCTTATTTTTTTTTTTTTTTTTTTTGAAGCTGGGCAACTTCTTTTAATGAAAGTGATTTTCGCCAGTCTCTGCTTTTGGCTACATCAATAGGAAACAAGCCATAGAGATAGAACTTGGAACTAATTTCTTTTGCCATGTTTCAAAGAGCTAGCACAAACCGTGTTTGATTTAGAATTTCATCTACATGTATCCATATAGGAGAAAACAGAGTGAAAGCTCAAAATGAAAACAGTAACTGCAAACGAACGGTTTAACCTAGAAAAACGAAATTTGGTGAGCCAAGTGGCATTGGTCTACTGATCATTACCTGAAAGTATCTTCAAGATTGGGTGAAAAAACATTTGCTAAGATTTCAAGAGATTCGTAGCTTTTTGGAAGCAGGCAACCTGTTTTAATGAAAGTCATTTTTGCCAGTCTCTGCTTTGGGCTACATCAATAGAAAACATACCATAGAGAGAGAACTTGGAAGTACTTTATTTTGCCAAGTTTCAAAGAGGTAGCACAATCCGTGTTTGATTTAGAGTTCCAAATACAAGTATCCATATAGGAGAAAAAAGAGTGGAAGCTGAAAATTAAAACGGTTACTGCAAATGACCGGTTTAACCTAGACGAACAAAATTTGGTGAGCCAAGTGGGATTTGTGTACTGATCATTACCTGAAAGTATCATCTAGATTGGGTGAAAAAACATTTGCTATATTTTAGGAGATTCATAGTTTTTTGAAAGCTGGGCAAACCCTTTTAATGAAAGTCATTTTCGCCAGTCTCTGCTTTGGGCTACATCAATATGAAAAAAAAACATAGAGATAGAACTTCAAACTGCTTTATCTTGCCAAGTTTCAAAGAGCTAGTAAAAACCATTTTTGATTTAGAATTCCAACTACATATATCAATATAGGAGAAAACAGAATGAAACCTCAATATAAAAAAGGTTACTTTAAATGAATGGTGTAAACTAGAAAAACAGAATTTGGTGAGCCAAGTGGGATTGGAGTACTGATCATTACCTGAAAGTATCATCAAGATTGGGTGAAAAATCATTTGCTGAGAATTCAGGAGACTTGTAATATTTTGCAAGCTAGGCAATCCCTTTCAATTAAAGTGAGTTTTGCCAGTCTCTGCTTTAATCTACATCAATAGGAAACAAACCATAGTATAGAACTTGGAACTACTTTACTTTGCCAAGTTTCAAAGAGCTAGAAGAAAACCCTGTTTGATATACAGTTCCAACTACATGTGTTTTTATAGGAGAAAACAGAGTGAAACCTCAAAATGAAAACGGTTACTGCAAAAAAATGGTTTAACCAAAAAGAACGAAATTTGCTGAGCCAAGTGGGATTGGTGTACTGATCGCTACTGAAAGTATCATCAAGATTGGGTGAAAAAACATTTGCTGAGATTTCAGGAGACTTGTAGTTTTTTGGAAGCTGCACAAGCCCTTTCAAAGAAAGCGATTTTTGCCAGTCTCTGCTTTGGGCTACATCAATAAAAAACGAAACATATTATAGAAGTTGGAACTACTTTATTTTGCAAAGTTTCAAAGAGCTATCAAAAACCGTGTTTGATTTAGAGTTCCAACTACATGTATCCTTATAAGAGAAAACAGAGTGAAACCTCAATATTAAAATGGTTACTTCAAGTGAATGGTGTAACCTAGAAGAACGAAATTTGGTGAGCCAAGTGGGATGTGTGTACTGATCATTACCTGAAAGTATCATCAAGATTGGGTGAAAAAACATTTGCTAAGATTTTAGGAGACTCGTAGCTTTTTGGAAGCAGGCAACCTGTTTTAATGAAAGTCATTTTCGCCAGTCTCTGCTTTGGGCTACATCAATAGAAAACAAACCATAGAGATAGATCTTGGAACTACTTTATTTTGCCAAGTTTCAAAGAGGTAGCACAAACCATGTTTGATTTAGAGTTCCAACTACATGTATCTATATAGGAGAAAACAGAGTGAAAGCTCAAAATCAAAACGGTTTCTGCAAATGAACGGTTTAACCTAGAAGAACAAAATTTGGTGAGCCAAGTGGGATTGGTGTACTGATCATTACCTGAAAGTATCATCAAGATTGGGTGAAAAAACATTTGCTGAGATTTCAGGAGACTCGTAGTTTTTTGGAAGCTGGGCAACCCCTTATGATGAAACTCATTTTCACTAGTCTCTGCTTTGGACTACATCGATAAGAAAGAAACCATAAAGATAGAACTTGGAACTACTTTATTTTGCCAAGTTTCAAAGCGCTAGCACAAACCGCTTTTGATTTGGAATTCCAAATACTTGTATCTATATAGGAGAAAACAGAGTGAAAGCTCAAAATGAAAACGGTTACTGCAAATGAACGGTTTAACCTAGAAGTAAGAAATTTGGTGAGCCAAGTGCGAATGGTGTAGTGATCATTACGTGAAAGTATCATCAAGATTGGGTGAAAAAACATTTGCTGAGATTTCAGGAGACTCTTATTTTTCTTGAAGCTGGGCAACCCCTTTCAATGAAAGTGTTTTTCGCCAGTCTAGGCTTTGGGCTACAACAATAGGAAACAAACCATAGAAATAGAACTTGGAACTACTTTCTTTTGCCAAGTTTCAAAGAGCTAGCAAAAACCGTGTTTGATTTAGAGTTCAAACTACATGTATTTATACGGGAGAAAACAGAGTGAAAACTCAAGATGAAAACGGTAACTGCAAACGAAAGGTATAACCAAAAGAACGATATTTGGTGAGCCAAGTGGGATTGGTGTACTGATCATTACCTGAAAGTATCATGAAGATTGGGTGAAAAAACATTTTCTAAGATTTTAGGAGACTCATAGCTTTTTGGAAGCAGGCAACCCCTTTTAATGAAAGTGATTTTCGCCAGTCTCTGCTTTGGACTACATCATTTTGAAAAAAACCATACAGATAGAACTTGGAACTACTTTCTTTTGCCAAGTTTCAAAGAGCTAGCACAAACTGTGTTTTATATAATGTTCCACCTAAATGTATCCATATAGGAGTAAAGAGAGTGAAAGCTAAAAATGTAAATGGTTACTGCAAACGAATGGTTTATCCTAGAAGAACGAAATTTGGTGAGCCACGTGGGATTGGTGTCCTGATCATTACCTGAAAGTATCATCAAGATTGGGTGAAAAAACATTTGCTAGATTTTAGGAGACTCGTAGTTTTTTGGAATCTGGGCAACCCCTTTTAATGAAAGTCATTTTCGCCAGTCTCTGCTTTGGGCTACATCAATAGGAAACAAACCATTGAGATAGAACTTCTAACTGCTTTATCTTGCCAAGTTTCAAAAGCCAGCACACACCATGTTTGATTTAGAATTCCAACTACAGGTATTCATATAGGTGAAAACAGAGTGAAACCTCAATATACAATCGGTTAATTCAAACGAATGGTGTAACCTAGAAGAACGAAATTTGTTGAGCCAAGTGGGATTGGTGTACTGATTATTACCTGAAAGTATCATCAAGATTGGGTGAAAAAACATTTGCTAGATTTTAGGAGACTCGTAGTTTTTTGGAATCTGGGCAACCCCTTTTAATGAAAGTCATTTTTGCCAGTCTCTCCTTTGGGCTACATCAACAGGAAACAAACCATAGAGATAGAACTTCAAAATGCTTTATCTTGCGAAGTTTCAAAAGCCAGCACACACCATGTTTGATTTAGAATTCCAACTACAGGTATTCATATAGGTGAAAACATAGTGAAACCTCAATATAAAATCGGTTAATTCAAACGAATGGTGTAACCTAGAAGAATGAAATTTGGTGAGCCACGTGGGATTAGTTTACTGATAATTACCTGAAGGTACCATCAAGATTGGGTGAAAAAATATTTGCTGAGATTTCCAGTAACTCGTAGTTTTTTGGAAGCTTGGCGACCCCTTTCATTGAAAGTTATTTTCGCCAGTCTTTGCTTAGGTCTACATCAACAGGAAACAAACCATAGAGATAGAACATGAAACTGCTTTATTGTGTCAAGTTTCAAAGAGCTAGCACATACCGAGTTTTTTTTAGAGTTCCAAATACATGTATTCATATAGGAGAAAAAAGAGTGAAACCTAAAAATGAACACGGTTACTGCAAACGAACAGTTTAACCTAGAAGAACGAAATTTGGTGAGCCAAGTGGGATCGGTGAACTGATCATTACCTGAAAGTATCATCAAGATTGGGTGAAATATATTTGCTGAGATTTCAGGCAACTCTTAGTTTTTTGGAAGCTGGCAACCCCTTTCAATGAAAGTGATTTTCGCAGGTCTCTGCTTAGGGCTACATGAATAGGAAACACACCATAGAGATAGAACTTGAAACTGCTATATTGTGTCCAGTTTCAAAGACCTAGTACAAATCGTGTTTGATTTAGAGTTCCAATTACATGTATCCCTATAGGAGAAAACAGAGTGAAACCTAAAAATAATAATGGTTACTGCAAAAGAACGGTTTTACCTTGAAGAATAAAATTTGGTGAGCCAAGTGGGATTGGTGTTCTGATCATTATCTGAATGTATCATCAAGATTTGGTGAAAAAATGTTTGCTGAGGTTTCAGGAAACTCGTAGTTATTTGGAAGCTTGGCAACCCCTTTCAATGAAAGTGATTTTCACCAGTCTCTGCTTAGGGCTACATAAAAAAGAAACAAACTATACAGATGGAACTTGGAACGACTATATTGTGTCAAGTTTCAAAGAGGTAGCAGAAACCGTGTTTGATTTAGAGTTCCAACTATGTATATCCATATAGGATAAAAAGGAGTACAAACTGAAAATTAAAATGGTTACTGCAAACGAACGGTTTAACCTAGAAGAACGAAATTTTGTGAGCCAAGTGGCCTACTGATTGGTCTACTGATCATATTCTGAAAGTATCATCAAGATTGGGTGAAAAAATGTTTGCTTAGATTTCAGGCAACTCGTAGTTTTTTGGAAGCCTGGCAACCCCTTTCAATGAAAGTGATTTTCGTCAGTCTCTGCTTAGGGCTACATCAACAGAAATAAAAACATAAAGATAAAACTTGAAACTGCTTTATTGTGTCAAGTTTCAAAGACCTAGAAAAAAACGTGTTTGATTTAGAGTTCAAAATACATGTATCTCTATAGGAGAAAACATAGTGAAACCTCAAAATTAAAACGGTTACTGCAAAAAAACGGTTTAACCTAGAAGAAAAAAATTTAGTGATCCCAGTGGGATTGGTGTACTGATCATTACCTGAAAGTATCATCTAGATTGGGTGAAAAAATGTATGCTGAGATTTCAGGGAATGCGTAGTTTTTTGGAAGCTTGGCAACCCTTTTCAATGAAAGTGATTTTCGCCAGTCTCTGCTTAGGGCTCATCAACAGGAAACAAACCATAGAGATAGAAAGTGAAAATGCTTTATTGTGTCACGTTTCAAAGAGATAGCACAAACCGTGTTTTATTTAGACTTCCAAATACATGTACCTATATAGGAGTAAACAGAGTGTAACCTAAAAATAAAAACGGTTACTGCAAACGAACGGTTTAACCTTGAAGAAAGAAATTTGGTGAGCCAAGTGGGATTTGTGTAGTGATCATTACCTGTAAGTATCATCAAGATTGGGTGAAAAAACATTTGCTGAGATTTCAGGAGACTCATTTTTCTTGAAGCTGGGCAACCCGTTTTAAAGAAAGTGTTTTTTGCCAGTCTCTGCTTTGGGCTACATCAATAGGAAACAAAACATAGAGATAGAACTTGGAACTTCTTTCTTTTGCCAAGTTTCAAAGAGCTAGCACAAACCGTGTTTGATTTAGAGTTCCAACTACATTTATCTATATAGGATTAAACAGAGTGAAAGCTCAAAATGAAAACGGTAACTGCAAGTGAACAATAAAACCTAGAATAACGAAATTTGGTGAGCCAAGTGGGATTGGTGTACTGATCATTACCTGAAAGTATCATCAAGATTGGGTGAAAAAAACATTTGCTAAGATTTCAGGAGACTCGTAGCTTTTTTGAAGCAGGCACCCCTTTTAAAGAAAGTCATTTTCGCCAGTCTCTGCTTTTGGCTACATCAATAAAAAAAAAAAAAAAAAACATAAAGACAGAACTTGGAACTACTCTATTTGCCAAGTTTCAAAGAGCTAGCATAAACTGAGTTTGATTTAGAGTTCCAACTACATGTATCCATATAGGAGAAAACAGAGTGAAACTTCAAAAAGAAAATGGTTACTGCAAACGAACGGTTTAACCTAGAAAAAGGAAATTTGGTGAGCCAAGTGGGAATGGTGTACTGATCATTACCTGATACTATCATCAAGATTGTATGAAAAATCTTTTGCTGAGATGTCAAGATACTGGTAGTTTTTTGGAAGCTGTGCATCCCCTTTCAATTAAAGTGATTTTCACCCATCTCTGCTTTGGTCTACATCAAGGAAACAAACCATCGAGACAAAACTTGGAACTACTTTCTTTTGCCAAGTTTCAAAGTGCTATCACAAACCGCACTTGATTTGGAATCAAAATACATGTATCCATATAGGAGAAAACAGAGTGAAAGCTCAAAATGGAAATGGATACTGCAAACGAACGGTTTAACATAGAAGAACAAAATTTGGTGAGCCAAGTGGCATTTGTGTACTGATCATTACCTGAAAGTATCATCAAAATTGGGTCAAAAAACATTTGCTGAGATTTCCGGAGACTCGTAGTTTTTTGAAAGCTGGGCAACATCTTTTAATGAAAGTGATTTTCGCCAGTCTCTGCTTAGGGCTACATCAATAGGAACCAAACCATAGAGATACAACTTGGAATTACTTTATTGTGTCAAGTTTCAAACAGATAGCAAAAGCCGTGTTTGATTTAGAGTTCCACCTACATGTATCCCAATAGGAGAAAACAGAGTGAAAACTGAAAAATAAAACGGTTACGGCAAACGATTGTTATAACCTAGAAGAACGAAATTTGGTGAGCTAAGTGGGATTGGTTTACTGATAATTACCTGAAGGTACCATCAAGATTGGGTGAAAAAATATTTGCTGAGATTTGCAGTAACTCGTAGTTTTTTGGAAGCTTGGCGACCCCTTTCAATGAAAGTTATTTTCACCAGTCTTTGCTTAGGTCTACATCAACAGGAAACAAACCATAGAGATAGAACATGAAACTGCTTTATTGTGTCAAGTTTCAAAGAGCTAGCACAAACCGTGTTTATTTTAGAGTTCCAAATACATGTATCTGTATAGGAGAAAAAAGAGTGAAACCTAAAAATGAACACGGTTACTGCAAACGAACGGTTTAACCTAGAAGAACGAAATTTGGTGAGCTAAGTGGGATCGGTGAACTGATCATTACCTGAAAGTATCATCAAGATTGGGTGAAATATATTTGCTGAGATTTCAGGCAACTCTTAGTTTTTTGGAAGCTGGCAACCCCTTTCAATGAAAGTGATTTTCGCAGGTCTCTGCTTAGGGCTACATGAATAGGAAACACACCATAGAGATAGAACTTGAAACTGCTATATTGTGTCCAGTTTCAAAGACCTAGTACAAATCTTGTTTGATTTAGAGTTTCAATTACATGTATCCCTATAGGAGAAAACAGAGTGAAACCTAAAAATGATAACGGTTAGTGCAAAAGAATGGTTTTACCTAGAAGAACAAAATTTGGTGAGCCAAGTGGGATTGGTGTTCTGATCATTATCTGAAAGTATCATCAAGATTTGGTGAAAAAATGTTTGCTGAGGTTTCAGGAAACTCGTAGTTATTTGGAAGCTTGGCAACCCCTTTCAATGAAAGGGATTTTCACCAGTCTCTGCTTAGGGCTACATAAAAAGGAAACAAACTATACAGATGGAACTTGGAACGACTATGTTGTGTCAAGTTTCAAAGAGGTAGCAGAAACCGTGTTTGATTTAGAGTTCCAACTATGTATATCCATATAGGATTAAACAGAGTACAAACTGAAAATTAAAATGGTTACTGCAAACGAACGGTTTAACCTAGAAGAACGAAATTTCGTGAGCCAAGTGGCCTACTGATTGGTCTACTGATCATAATCTGAAAGTATCATCAAGATTGGGTGAAAAAATGTTTGCTGAGATTTCAGGCAACTCGTAGTTTTTTGGAAGCCTGGCAACCCCTTTCAATGAAAGTGATTTTCGTCAGTCTCTGCTTAGGGCTACATCAACAGAAATAAAAACATAAAGATAAAACTTAAAACTGCTTTATTGTGTCAAGTTTCAAAGACCTAGAAAAAAACGTGTTTGATTTAGAGTTCAAAATAGATGTATCTGTATAGGAGAAAACATAGTGAAACCTCAAAATTAAAACAGTTACTGCAAAAAAACGGTTTAACCTAGAAGAACGAAATTTGGTGATCCCAGTGGGATTGGTGTACTGATCATTACCTGAAAGTATCATCTAGATTGGGTGAAAAAATGTATGCTGAGATTTCAGGGAATGCGTAGTTTTTTGGAAGCTTGGCAACCCTTTTCAATGAAAGTGATTTTCGCCAGTCTCTGCTTAGGGCTCATCAACAGGAAACAAACCATAGCGATAAAAAGTGAAAATGCTTTATTGTGTCACGTTTCAAAGAGATAGCACAAACCGTGTTTTATTTAGACTTCCAAATACATGTACCTATATAGGAGTAAACAGAGTGAAACCTAAAAATAAAAACGGTTACTGCAAAAGAACGGTTTAACCTAGGAGAATGAAATTTGGTGAACCAAGTAAAATTGGTGTACTGATGATTACCTGAAAGTATCATCAAGATTGGGTGAAAAAACATTTGCTGAGATTTCAGGAGACTTGTAGTTTTTTGGAAGCTTATCAAACCCTCTCAATGAAAGTGATTTTCACCAGTCTCTGCTTTGGACTACATCAATAGGAGACAAACAATAGAGATAGACATGGAACTACTTTATTTTGCCGAGTTTCAAAGAACTAGCACAAACCGTGTTTTATTTAGAGTTTCAACTACATTCATCTATATAGGAGAAAACAGAGTGAAACCTCAAAATGAAAACGGTTACTGCAAACGTACGGTTTAACTTAGAAGAACAAAATTTGGTTATCCAAGTGGAACTGGTGTACTGATCATTATCTGAAAGTATCATCAAGATTGGGTGAAAAAACTTTGCTGAGATTTGAGGAGACTCGTAGTTTTTTGGAAGCTGGGCAACCCCTTTCAATGAAAGTGATTTTCGCCAGTGTCTGCTTTGGGCTACATGAATAGAAAACAAACCATATAGATAAAAATTGGAACTACTTTATTTTGCCAAGTTTCAAAGAGATAGCCAAAACCATGTTTGATTTAGAGTTCCAAATACATGTATCTATATAGGAGAAAACAGTGAATTCTCAAAATGAAAACGGTAACTGCAAACGAACGGTTTAACCAGAATAACGAAATTTGGTGTGGCAAGTGGGATTGGTCTACTGATCATTACCTGAAAGTATCACCAAGATTGGTTGAAAAAACTTTTGCTGAAATTTCAGGAGCCTCGTAGTTTTTTGGAAGCTGGGGAAACCCTTTCAATGAAAGTGATTCTCACAAGCCTCTGCTATGGGATACATCAATAGGCAACAAACCATGGATATAGAACTTGGAACTACATTATTGTGCCAAGTTTCAACGAGATAGCAACAACCGTGTTTTATTGAGAATTCCAACTACATGTATCCATATAAGAGAAAAGAGAGTGAAACCTCACAATGAAGACGGTTACTCCAAATGAATGGTTTAAGTTAGAAGAACGAAATTTGGTGAGCCAAGTGAAATTGGTGTACTGATCATTACCTGAAAGTATCATCAAGATTGGGTGAAAAAACATTTGCTGAGATTTCAGGCAACTTGTAGATTTTGAAAGCTTGGCAACCCCTTTTAATGAAAGTGATTTTCGCCATTCTCTGCTTAGGGCTACATAAACAGGAAACAAACCATAGAGATAGAACTTGAAACTGCTTTATTCTTTCAAGTTTCAAAGAGCTAGCATAAACCGTGTTTGATTTAGTGGTCCAACTACATGTATCCATATAGGAGAAAACAGAGTGAAACCTAAAAATGAAAACGGTTACTGCAAACGAACGGTTTAACCTAGAAGACCAAAATTTGGTGAGCCAAGTAGGATTTGTGTACTGATCATTACGTGAAAGTATTATCAAGTTTGGGTGAAAAAATGTTTGCTGAGATTTCAGGTAACTCGTAGTTTTTTGGAAGCTTGGCAACCCCTTTCAATGAAAGTAATTTTCACCAGTCTATGCTTAGGGGTACATCAACAGGAAACAAACCATAGAGATAGAACTTGAAACTGCTTTATTGTGTCAGGTTCCAAAAAGCTAGCAAAAGCCATGTTTGATTTAGAGTTCCAACTACATGTATCCATATAGGAGTAAACAGAGTGAAACCTAAAAATGAAAACGGTTATTGCAAACGAACGGTTTAACCTAGGAAAACGTAATTTCGTGAACTAAGTGGGATTGGTGTACTGATCATTACTTGAACGTCATGATAGTACACCAATCTAGACCAATAATAAAACAATGTCAAAATTGTGTGACCTTTTTACCACAAGTTAATCTTGGAGTCAATCCTAGAGGATTGATACCTAACCATATTTGGCAGATGGACGTCACACACTTGCCAGAATTTGGAAAATTAAAATATTTGCATGTTACAGTTGATACTTCTTTTGGATTTTCGATGGGCTCACTTCATGCCGGAGAAAAAACTAAAAATGTTATATTTCATTGCTTACAAAATTTTGCCACTGTGGGCATTCCAAAACAGTTAAAAACAGATAATGCCCCTTGTTATACGTCTACTTCTTTTAAACAATTTTGCTTATCATTTGGCATTACTCATATAACAGGAATCCCATACAATCCACAGGGACAAGGCATAGTTGAAAGAGCTCATCAAACTATTAAAATGTACTTATTAAAGCAATAAGACGGAATTGGGAAGGGGTATATATTCCCCAAAGATAAACTTAAAATAACCCTTTTTACTCTAAACTTTTTAAATTTGGATTCATCAGGACTTAGTGCTGCAGAAAGGCATATGTGTCCAAAAAATGTACATAAGCCCAAGGTACTTTGGAAAGATATTCTAACAGGACAATGGAAAGGTCCTGACCCAGTAATTGTCTGGAGTCAGGGGTCTATTTGTGTGTTTCAACAGGAAGAACAACAGTCGATTTGGATTCCAGTTAGATTAACCAAGGTTCTGACCCAGTGATTGTCTGGAGTCAGGGGTCTGTTTGTGTGTTTCCACAGGGAGAACAGCAGCCGATTTGGATTCCAGAGAGATTAAATAAAGCGATTTCTACAGACCAAAAAGAAGATGATTTAGCTCAAATCCATAACAGCTGATATCCAAAACTCCAATTTGGTTATCCTTACATCTGCGACAGAACCAGGATGCTTTTTTCAATATCTATTTTATTATTGCCCTTTCCCATATCATGAAGTTCTATTTTGGTTTTTTTTTGAGCTCATATTGACCTAGGTTAATGTTTTGCTGATCAGTTCTATTTTTTTTGACTATATAGAGTTTTTAAACATTGCAATAGAGATTTTACCACTAAAAAGTTCTAAGGCCTTTATGATTATGTTATGTGTTGTATGTATTATATTATGTGTGCACACTTGTGTTTTGTGTTATATGTTTGAATTTACGTATGTCCATATATCATATATGATGAGCACTCATGAAAAAATGGATCCAAATATTTTTTTTTATTTCACGTGATTTAAATGGTTTAGTTTAAATTGGGTAAATTTAAAACTGTTAAGAATTGTTTTAATATGTAACAAAAAAGGAGGTTAACAGATCTGTTTGTTTACTTTCACCTTTCCTTTTCATTATATTTAATAATTCTCTTCAAGATAATGTAAATTGTTAAGAAAATTGTTTTCTTTTAGTGCCTTCTGGAATGTTACACAATTTTTCTTTAGCCATCATTGCCAGAATTCCTATCTTCATCACAGTGCCGGTGAAGACAATGTAAATTGTTAAGAAAATTGTTTTCTTTTAGTGCCTTCTGGAATGTTACACAATTTTTTCTTTAGCCATTATTGCCAGAATTCCTAGCTTCATCCTAGTGCCAGTGAAGACAAAGATAAAGCTAATCTACAGCTTCTGCAATAGCCATCACTGAACTGCTTGCAAAACTTTCCTAGACTATGTGTCATTTGTATGCATTGTGAACTCACTTGTATGGATTGTGAACTATCTGTTAGTGCATCAACTTTTGGTAGTGTTGGGGTATTTTTGCTCGTATTCTTGACGACAAGAGCCGTCAATTGGCTTGGTGTATCTTCCTCCTTTCTGCTTGTCATGATCATTCAGGTAAAATTTGGGGGCCAACAGAGGTGAGGCAAAGAACCTCACCCCCCCACCGGTACAAAGACCTCTCCACAGGTGTGGCTGTATACTGGACTGGTAGTCAATGACGGGTAAGATCCAATTACAATGGTACCAACCTAAGACAGGAGGCTGACGCCCTGAGGTCAGCTCATCCAAAGACGGGTAAGGACCATATGTAGTATTGGACAACCTAAGGCAGGCACAGTCCCTAAGCCACATGCTTGTTGTTTAAACAGAGAGGGGGAGATGTTGAGAGCCACAGCCAAAGGGGCCCCAGCAAACTTCTAGCTGCCAGCAAACTTGCAGCTGCCGGCTGATGATCCAGCTGCCAGCAAACTTCCAGCTGCCGGCTGATGTTTGGCTCACAGCGGCCCTAGCAACATCTAGCTGATTGGCTCCTCTGCAGTGATGTTCATTGGGCTGTTTCCCTGCCCTTCAGACAGCCAGCTGATGATTGGCTCACAGCGGCCCAAGAAACATCTAGCTGATTGCCTTCTCCATGGAGCTGCTCATCGGGTGACTTCTTTGGCTCTGCCCATGCAACCCAGCCAAACGGCCTCAAGAGCAGGAGGATTGTGGGAGGTGGAGAGGCTGGTGTGGGGGTGAGAGGCATGTGGAAGCCATGGTGGCAGTAGGGCTCTGAGGGTTTTTTTCCCTGAGGAGCTGTTTTGTTTGGCGTTTGTAGTTCTAAAAATAAACTTAGTTTCTTTTGACAAGTGGCTCCTGATTTGTGCCAAGCCAGATTTCAGCAGAACGTATAATCAAGATTTCGTGAAAAAATATTTGCTGAGATTTCAGGAAACTCAGATTTTTTTGGGCTACATCAACAGGAAACAAACCATAAAGATAGAACTTGAAACTTCTTTATTGTGTCAGGTTTCAAAGAGCTAGCGCAAATCGTGTTTGATTTCAAGTTCCAACTACATGTGTCCATACAGGAGAAAACACAGTGAAACCTAAAAATGAAAATGGGTACTGCAAACGAACGGTTTAACCTAGAAGAACTAAATTTAGTGAGCGAAGTGGGATTGGTGTACTGATCATTACCTGAAAGTATCATCATGATTGGTGAAAAAATGTTTGCTGAGATTTCAGGCAACTCGTATTTTTTTGGAAGCTTGGAAACCCATATCAATGAAAGTGATTTTCTTAAGTCTCTGCTTAGGGCTACATCAACAGGAAACAAACCATAGAGACAGAACTTGAAACTGCTTCATTCTTTCAAGTTTCAAAGAGCTAGCACAAACCGTGTTTTCTTTAGTGGTCCAACTAAATGTATCCATATAGAAGAAAACAGAGTGAAACCTAAAAATGAAAACGGTTACTGCGAAGGAACGGTTTAACCTAGAAGCACGAAAATTGGTGAGCCAATTGGGGTTGGTGTACTGATCATTACTTGAAAGTATCATCAAGATTGGGTTAAAAAATGTTTGCTGAGATTTCAGGCAACTGGTACTTTTTTGGAACCTTGGCAACCCCTTTAAATGAAAGTGATTTTCGCCAGCCTCTGCTTAGGGCTACATCGACAGGAAACAAATCATAGAGATAGAACTTGAAACTGCTTTTTTGTGTCAGGTTTTAAAGAGCTAGCACAAACGGAGTTTGATTTAGAGTTCCAACTACATGTATCCATATAGAAATAAACAGAGTGTAACCTAAAATGAAAACAGTTACTGCAAACGAACGGTTTTACCCAGAAGCTCGAAATTTGGTGAGACAAGTGGGATTGGTGTACAGATCATTACCTGAAAGTATCATCAAGATTGGGTGAAAAAATGTTTGCTGACATTTCAGGCAACTCGTAGTTTTTTGGAAGCTTGGCAACCCCTTTCAATGAAAGTGATTTTCGCCATTCTCTGCTTAGGGCTACATCAACAGGAAACAAACCATAAAGATAGAACTTGAAACTGCTTAATGATGTCAAGTTTCAAAGAGCTATCAGTAAACGTGTTTGATTTAGAGTTCCAACTACATGTATGCATACAGGAGAAGACAATGTGAAACCTAAAAATGAAAAAGGTTACTGCAAACGAACGGTTTAACGTAGAAGCACGAAATTTGGTGAGCCAATTGGGATTGGTGTACTGATCAAGATTGGTGTACTGATCAAGTATCATCAAGATTGGGTGAAAAAATATTTTCTGAGATTTCAGGCAACTTGTAGTTTTTTTGAAGCTTGGTAAGCTTTTTTAATTAAAGTGATTTTCGCCAGTCTCTGCTTAGGGCTACATTAACAGGAAAAAAACCATAGAGATAGAACTTGAAGCTAATTTATTGTGTCAAGTTTCAAAGAGCTAGCACAAACCGTGTTTGATTTAGAGTTCCAACTACATGTATCCATATAGGAGAAAACAGAGTGAAACCTAAAAATGAAAACGGTTACTGCAAATGAATGGTTTAACCTAGAAAAACGAAATTTGGTGAGCCCAGTGGGATTGATGTAGTGATCATTACCTGAAAGTATTATCAAAATGGGGTGAAAAAATGTTTGCTGAGATTTTAGGCAACTCATAGATTTTTGGAATCTTGTCAACACCTTCCATTGAGAGTGATTTTTTTAAGTCTCTGCTTAGGGCTACGTCAACAGGAAAATAACCATAGAGATAGAACTTGAAACTGCTTTATGGTGTCAAGTTTCAAAGAGCTAACAAAAACCGTGTTTGATTTAGAGTTCCAACTATATATATCCATATAGGAGAAAACAGAGTGAAACTTACAAATAAAAACAGTTACTGCAAGCGAACGGTTTAGCCTAGAAGAACGAAATTTGGTGAGCAAAGTTGGATTGGTTTACTGATCATTAGCTGTAAGTATCATTAAGATTAGGTGAAAAAATGTTTGCTGAGATTTAAGGCAACTCGTAGTTTTTTGGAAGCATGGCAACCCCTTTCAATGAAAGTGATTTTGGCCAGTCTCTGTTTAGTTCTACATCAACAGGAAAAAAAGCCATAGAGATAGAACTTGAAACTGCTTTATTGTATCAAGTTTCAAAGATCTAGCAGAAACCGTGTTTGATTTAGAGTTCCAACTACATGTATCCATATAGGAGAAAACAGAGTGAAACCTGAAAATGAAAACGGTTACTGCAAACGAACGGTTTAACCTAGAAAAACGAAACTTGGTGAGCAAAGTGGGATTGGTGTACTGATCATTACCTGAAAGTATCATCAAGATGGGGTGAAAAAATGTTTGCTGAGTTTTCGGGCAACTCGTAGTTTTTTGGAAGCTTCTCAACCACTTCCATTGAAAGTTTTTTTCTTAAGTCTCTGCTTAGGGCTATGTCAACAGAAAACAAACCATACACATAAAACATGAAACTTCTTTATTGTGTCAAGTTTAAAAGAGCTAGCACAAACCGTGTTTGATTTAGAGGTTCAAATACATGTATCCATATAGGAGAAAACAGAGTGAAACCTAAATATGAATCTAGTTACTGCAAACGAACGATTTAACCTAGAAAAACGAAATTTGGTGAGTCAATTGGGATTGGGGTACTGATCATTACCTGAAAGTATCATCAAGATTGGGTGAAAAAATATTTTCTGAGTTTTCAGGCAACTTGTAGTTTTTTTGAAGCTTGGTAAGCCCTTTTAATTAAAGTGATTTTCGCCAGTCTCTGCTTAGGGCTACATTAACAGGAAAATAACCATAGAGATAGAACTTGAAGCTGCTTTATTGTGTCAAGTTTCAAAGAGCTAGCACAAACCGTGTTTTATTTAGAGTTCCAAGTACATGTATCCATATAGGAGAAGACAGAGTGAAACCTAAAAATGAAAACGCTTACTGCAAACGAACGGTTTAACCTAGAAGAACGAAATTTGGTGAGCCAAGTGGGATTGGTGTAGTGATTATTACCTGAAAGTATCATCAAAATAAGGTAAAAAAATGTTTGCTGAAATTTCAGGCAACTCGTAGTTTTTTGGAAGCTTGTCAACCCCATCCATTGAAAGTGATTTTTTTAAGTCTCTGCTTAGGGCTACGTCAACAGGAAAATAATAATAGAGATAAAACTTGAAACTGCTTTATGGTGTCAAGTTTCAAAGAGCTAACAAAAACCGTGTTTGATGTAGAGTTCCAACTACATGTATCCATATAGGAGAAAACAGAGTGAAACCTAAAAATGAAAACGGTTACTGCAAATGAATAGTTTAGCCTAGAAGAACGAAATTTGGTGAGCAAAGTTGGATTGCTGTACTGATCATTAGCTGTAAGTATCATCAAGATTGGGTGAAAAAATGTTTGCTGAGATTTAAGGCAACTCGTAGTTTTTTGGAAGCTTGGCAACCCCTTTCAATGAGAGTGATTTTCGCCAGTCTCTGTTTAGTTCTACATCAACAGGAAAAAGCCATAGAGATATAATTTGAAACTGCTTTATTGTATCAAGTTTCAAAGATCTAGCAAAAACCGTGTTTGATTTAGAGTTCCAACTACATGTATCAGTATAGGAGAAAACAGAGTGAAACCTAAAAATGAAAACGGTTACTGCAAATAAACGGTTTAACCTAGAAGAACGAAATTTGGTGAGCCAAGTGAGATCGGTGTACTGATCATTACCTGAAAGTTTCATCAAGATGGGGTGAAAAAATGTTTGCTGAGTTTTCAGGCAACTCGTAGTGTTTTGGAAGCTTCTCAACCCCTTCCATTGAAAGTGATTTTTTTAAGTCTCTGCTTAGGGCTACGTCAATAGAACACAAACCCTAGAGATAGAACATGAAACTGCTTTATTGTATCAAGTTTCAAAGAGTTAGCACAAACCGAGTTTGATTTAGAGTTCCAAATACATGTATCCATATAGGAGAAAACAGAGTGAAACCTAAAAATGAAAAGGGTTACTGCAAACGAACGGTTTAACCTAGAAAAACGAAATTTGGTGAGTCAATTGGGATTGGTGTACTGATCATTACCTGAAAGTATCATCAAGATTGGGTGAAAAAATGTTTTCTGAGCTTTCCGGCAACCCGTAATTTTTTGGAAGCTAGGCAAGCCCTTTCAAAAAGTCATTTTCGCCAGTCTCTGTTTAGGGCGACATTAACAGGATACAAACCATAGAGAGAGAACTTGAAACTGCTTTATTGCTTCAAGTTTCAAAGACCTAGCACAAACTGTGTTTGATTTAGATTTTCAAATAAATGTAAACATATCAGAGAAAACAGAGTCAAACTTAAAAATGAAATCCGTTACTGCAAACGAATGGTTTAACCTAGAAGAACAAAATTTGGTGAGCCAAGTAGGATTGGTGTACTGATCCTTACTTGAAAGTATCATCAAGATTGGGTGAATAAATGTTTGCTTAATTTTCAGGCAACTCGTAGTTTTTTGGAAGCTAGGCAACCCCTTTCAATGAAAGGGATTTTCGCCAGTCTCTGCTTAGAACTACATTAACAGGAAACAAACCATAGAGATAGAACTTGAAACTGCTTTATTGTGTCATGTTTCAAAGAGCTAGCACAAACCTTGTTTGTTGTAGAGTTCCAACTATATGTATCTATATAAAAGAAAACAGAGTGAAACCTAAAAATTAAAACGGTTAGTGCAAATGAACGGTTTTACCTAGAAGAACAAAATTTGGTGACCCAAGTGGGATTGGTGTACTGATTATTACCTGAAAGTATCATCAAGATTGGGTGAAAACATGTTTGCTGAGATTTCAGCGAACTCTTAGTTTTTTGGAAGCTTGGCAACCCCTTTCAATGAAGGTGATATTCGCCAGTCGCTGCTTAGGGCTATATAAACAGGAAACAAAACATAGAGATAGAACATGAAACTGCTTTATTATGTCAAGTTTCAAAGAGCTAGAACAAACCGTTATGATTTAGAGTTCCAACTAAATGTATCTATATAGGAGAAAATAGAGTGAAACCTAAAAATGAAAACGGTTACGGCAAACGAACGGTTTTACCTAAAGTAAAGAAATTTGTTGAGCCAATTGGGATTGGTGTACTGATCATTACCTGAAAGTATCATTAAGATTGGGTTAAAAAAATGTTTGCTGAGATTTCAGGCAACTTGTAGATTTTTGGAAGCTTGGAAGCCCCTTTCAATGAAAGTGATTTTCTTCAGTCTCTACTTAGGGCTACATCAACAGGAAACAAATCATAGAGATATAACTTGAAATTGCTTTATTGTGTCAAGTTTCAAAGAGCTAGCACAAACCGTGTTTGATTTAGAGTTCCAACTACATGTATCCATATAGGAGAAAACAGAGTGAAACCTAAAAATGAAAATGGTTACTGCAAACGAACGGTTTTACCTAGAGTATAGAAATTTGGTGAGCCAACTGGAATTGGTGTACTGATCATTACCTGAAAGTATCATCAAGATTGGGTGAAATGTTTTTCCTCTCCGTCCCATATTAACTCGAGTTGGAAGTGGCGAGTCTGGTCTCAAAATTGAGGTAAAACCGCTGCCCGGTCGCCCCTGCCCCACTCCGGCAGTTGCCGCCGCCCCCGGGGGGAGGAGGGTCAGGATCCAAAGGAACCAGAGCAATTGAGGAAGCTGTTTATTGGTTATCTGAGCTTTGAAACTACAGATGATAGTTTAAAAGAACATTTTGAGAAATGGGGCACACTCACAGATTGTGTGGTAATGATAGACCCCCTAACAAAACGTCCCAGGGGCTTTGGTTTTGTGACTTACTCTTGTGTTGAAGAGGTGGATGCAGCAATGTGTGTTTGGCCACACAAGGTTGATGGGCAAGTAGTGGAACCAAAAAGAGCTGTTTCTAGAGAGGAATCTGTAAAGCCTGGTGCCCATCTTACAGTGAAGAAAATTTTTGTTGGTGGTATTAAAGAAGATACAGAAGAATATAATTTGAGAGATTACTTTGAAAAGTATGGCAAGATTGAAACCATAGAAGTTATGGAAGACAGGCAGAGTGGAAAAAAGAGAAGATTTGCTTTTGTAACTTTTGATGATCATAATACAGTTGACAAAATTGTTGTTCAGAAATACCACACTATTAATGGGCATAATTGTCAAGTGAAAAAGGCCCTTTCTAAACAAGAGATGCAGTCTGCTGGATCACAAAGAGGTCGTGGAGGTGGATCTGGCAACTTTATGGGTCGTGGAGGAAACTTTGGAGGTGGTGGAGGTAACTTTGGCCGTGGTGGCAACTTTGGTGGAAGAGGAGGCTATGGTGGTGGAGGTGGTGGCAGCAGAGGTAGTTACGGAGGAGGTGATGGTGGATATAATGGATTTGGAGGTGATGGTGGCAACTATGGTGGTGGTCCTGGTTATAGTAGTAGAGGAGGTTATGGTGGTGGTGGACCAGGATATGGAAACCAAGGTGGTGGATATGGTGGTGGAGGAGGATATGATGGTTACAATGAAAGAGGAAATTTTGGTGGTGGTAACTATGGTGGTGGTGGGAATTATAATGACTTTGGAAATTACAGTGGACAACAGCAATCAAATTATGGACCCATGAAGGGGGGCAGTTTTGGTGGAAGAAGCTCTGGCAGTCCCTATGGTGGTGGTTATGGATCTGGTGGTGGAAGTGGTGGATATGGTAGCAGAAGGTTTTAAAAACAGCAGAAAAGGGCTAAAGTTCTTAGCAGGAGAGAGAGCGAGGAGTTGTCAGGAAAGCTGCAGATTACTTTGAGACAGTCGTCCCAAATGCATTAGAGTAACTGTAAAAATCTGCCACAGAATGAACGATGATCCATAGTCAGAAAAGTTACTGCAGCTTAAACAGGAAACCCTTCTTGTTCAGGACTGTCATAGCCACAGTTTGCAAAAAGTGCAGCTATTGATTAATGCAATGTAGTGTCAATTAGATGTACATTCCTGAGGTCTTTTATCTATTGTAGCTTTTTCTTTTTCTTTTTCTTTTCATTACATCAGGTATATTGCCCTGTAAATTGTGGTAGTGGTACCAGGAATAAAAAATTAAGGAATTTTTAACTTTTCAATATTTGTGTAGTTCAGTTTTTCTACATTTTAGTACAGAAACTTTAACAAAATGCAGTTTTGAAGGTGTTTCCTTGTGAGTTAACAGTAAAGAAGATCATTGTTAATTACTATTTTGTATGAATTTTGCTAAAGTTAACTGTAAAGAAACACCTGCTGACTTGCAGTTTAAGGGGAATCTATTCTCCCCATTTCCAAACCATGATATGAATGGGCGCTGACATGTGGAGAGAATAGATATTTGTATGTTTGAAATGTGTGTTTTAGATAAATAGGATTGGGTATTTAAATTATCGTATTTGTGAATTTAATAGCACTAAGATTATCTTCAAATGAAATATCTCAAAATTCCTATTTGGTTTTTGTGCATTTTCTTTCACAATGTAATCATGATTTTAGTGTGTTAGATTTGCCGAGTCTTAGCAGTGTTTAGAACATCTCCGTTCTACATTTACCTTGGTCACATTTAAACTGCTGCCATAGTTTTTGGGTGTAAAGGATGTCTGCTGCCCTCTATTTAAATTCTGAAAAAGGGTAGTGGATGTTCTCCCCCTCCCAGCTTAAAAAAACATTGTTAATTTATTTAAGATAAGGTACACTAAGCCTGCTACATTGGAGTAAATAAGTGGGTATCTGTTTTGTTTTCTTTTTAAAGCACATGAGGCCCATATATTTTGATTTATTTTCCTTGGTTTAATTTTTCCTTCTTGCTAAAGCTTTCATAGCAAGAGAATAAAAATCATGCTACTTAACCCTCAAATGGCTGGCATACTTTCCTGATTTTGCCCTATACATTTTGCTGAATAAAACCAAGGATAGTTCAGGTATAATTGTTGAAAATAACTCAATGCAGCAGAAATGTAGCACAGTTGCTCAGTACAAGCTTCTCACTTCCCAAAGACCTGAATTCCAAATTTGGATAGCCTGAGTTTTTTTTTGAATTCCCAAAGAACACATTGTTATTCTTTATGTATATTTCAACCTAAATTATGTTGGTGTGAGTTATCAATTTGTTTGGAAGACCATGATTGAGAAGAGTTATAGATGATAACAAGGTCATATATACAGAAACCAATGTTTACTGTTTAGCGCCAGCTAGTGCTTAAAATTTCATTCAAGCCCTAAGTATGTGCCCTTCTGTTATTCTTTCTTTGGTAGTTGAACATTGAATTCAAGATTTTTACTTGGTTTTAAAAGTACTAAGCAAAACAAGCAATAAAAAGGGGAATGGGGCGTGCTTGTGTTTGAATATGCTCTCTTGTTGCTCTAAATCTGTGCCTCTGTGCATTATTAATATTTGGATGCATGCAATGCCAGCATGGAAATCGGTCTTCAGAGATACTGCAGTTTTCCAGAAAACACTCACAAACCAATAAATGTAACAGACAACATTCCATTTGTTAATGGGCATATGTGAATAAGCAGTGTAGAGAATAGGCTAATATTAAAAAATGGTTAAGTCCTTAATAACTTCAAGTGTGGTTATATAAATGGACACTGTAAATATTCATAACTTAAAACCTTGGGTACCTGGTCAAACTAATGCTTGGGAAACATTTTATTACAATTGAGCGAAATTTAAAAAAAAAAAAAAAGATTGGGTGAAAAAATGTTTCCTGAGATTTCAGGCAACTCGTAGTTTTTTGGAAGCTTGGCAACCCCTTTCAATGAAAGTGATTTTCGCCAGTCTCTGCTTAGGGCTACATCAACAGGAAACAAACCATAGAGATAGAACTTGAAACTGCTTTCTTGGGTCAAGTTTCAAAGAGTTAGCACAAACCGTGTTTGATTTAGATTTCCAACTAAATGTTACCATAGAGAAGAAAAAACAGTGAAACCTAAAAATTAAAATGGTTACTGCAAACGAAGGTTTTACCTAAAAGAACCAAATTTGGTGAGCCTAGTGGGATGTGTGTACTGATCACAACCTGAAAGTATCATCAAGATTTGGTGAAAAAATATTTGCTGAGATTTCAGGCAACTCGTAGTTTTTTGGAATGTTGGCTGTTCTTTTCAATGAAAGTGATTTTCACCAGTCTCTGCTTAGGGCTACGTAAACAGAAAACAAACCATACAGAAAAAACTTGAAACTGCTTTATTGTGTCACGTTTCAAAGAACTAGCTCAAACCGTGTTTGATTTAGAGATCCAATTACATGTATCCATATAGGAGAAAAAAGAGTGAAACCTAAAAATGAAAACGGTTACTGCAAACGAACGGTTTAAAATAGAAGAATGAAATTTGGTGTGCCAAGTGGGATTGAGGTACTGATCATTACCTGAAAGTATCATGAAGATTGGCTGAAAAAATGTTTGCTGAGATTTCAGGCAACTCGTAGTTTTATGGAAGCTTGGCTACCCTTTTCGAATAAAGTGGTTTTCGCCAGTCTCTGCTTAGGGCTACGTCAACAGAAAACAAACCATACAGATAGAACTTTAAACTGCTTTATTGTGTCACGTTTCAAAGTACTAGCTAAAACCGTGTTTGATTTAGAGTTCCAACTACATGTATCTATATAGGAGAAAAGAGAGTGAAACCTAAAAATGAAAATGGTTACTGCAAATGAACGGTTTAACCTAGAAGAACGAAATTTGGTGAGCAAAGTAGGATTGGTTTATCATAACCTGAAAGTATCATCAAGATTGTGTGAAAAAACAGTTTGCTGTGATTTCAGGCAACTCCTAGTTTTTTGGAAGCTTAGCAACCCCTTTCAATGAAAGTGATTTTCTTAAGTCTCTGCTTAGGGCTACATCAAGAGAAAACAAACCATAAAGATAGAACTTGAAACTGCTTTATTATGTCAAGTTTAAAAGACCTCTCTAAAACCGTGTTTGATATAGAGTTCAAACTACATGTATCCATATAGGAGAAAACAGAGTGAAACCTAAAAATGAAAACGGTTACTGTAAACAAACTGTTTATCCTAGAAGAACGAAATTTGGTGAGCCAAGTTGAATTGGTGTACTGATCATTATCTGAAAGTATCATCAAGGTTGGGTAAAAAAATGTTTGCTGAGATTTCAGGCAACTCGTAGTTTTTTGGAAGCTTGGCAACCTGTTTCAATGAAAGTGATTTTCGCCAGTCTCTGCTTAGGTCTACATTAACAGAAAACAAACCATAGAGGTAGAATTGAAACTACTTTATTGTGTCACGTATAAAAGAGCTAGAAAAAACCATGTTTGGTTTAGAGTTCCATCTACATGTATCCATATAGTAGAAAACAGAGTGAAACCTAAAAATGAAAATGATTACTGCAAACGAACGGTTTAACTTAGATTTTCGAAATTTGTAGAGCCAAGTGGTATTGAGGTACTGATCATTTCCTGAAAGTATCATCGAGATTGGGTGAAAAAATTTTTGCTGAGATTTCTGGCAACACGTAGTTTTATAAAAGCTTGGCTACCCTTTTCATAGAAAGTGGTTTTCGCCAGTCTCTGCTTAGGGGTACGTCAACAGAAAACAAAGAGTACAGATAGAACTTTAAACTGCTTTATTGTGTCACGTTTCAAAGAACTAGCTAAAACCGTGTTATATTTAGAGTTCCAACTACATGTAAGCATATAGGAGAAAACAGAGTGAAACCTAAAAATGAAAACGATTACTGCAAATGAACGGTTTAACTTAGAAGATCGAAATTTGGTGAGCCAAGTGAAATTGAGGTACTTATCATTACCTGAAATTATCATCAAGATTGGGTAAAAAAATGTTTTCTGAGATCTCAGGCAACTAGTAGTTTTTTTGGAAGCTTGGCAACCTCTTTCAATGAAAGAGATTTTCGCCAGTCTCTGCTTAGGGCTACATCAACAGGAAACAAACCATAGAGATAGAACTTGAAATTGCTTTATTGTGTCAGGTTTCAAAGAACTAGCACGAACCATGTTTGATTTAGAGTTTCAACCATATGTATCCATATAGGAGAAAACAGAGTGAAACCTAAAAATGAACAAGGTTACTGCAAACGAAGTGTTTAACCTAGAAGAACGAAATTTGGTGAGCCAAGTGGAATTGGTGAACTGATCATTACCTGAAAGTTTCATCAATATTGGGTGAAAAAATGTTTTCTGAGATTTCAGGCTACTCGTAGTTTTTTTTGGAAGCTTGGCAACCCACTTCAATTAACGTGATTTTCGCCAGTCTCTGCTTAGGGCTACATCAACAGAAAACAAACGATAAATATAGAACATTAATCTGCTTTATTGTGTCAGGTTTCAAAGAGCTAGCACAAACCCTGTTTGATTTCGAGTTCCAACTACATGTATCCATTTAGGAGAAAACAGAGTGAAACCTACAAATTAAAACGGTAACTGCAAACGAACGGTTTAACCTAGAAGAATGAAATTTGGTGAGCCAAGTGGGATTGAGGTACTGATCATTACTTGAAAGTATCATCAAGATTGGGTGAAAAAATGTTTGCTGAAATTTGAGGCAACTCGTAGTTTTTTAGAAGCTTGGCAACCCCTTTCAATGAAAATGATTTTCACCATCTCTGCTTATGGCTACATCAACAGGAAACAAACCATGAACATAGAACTTTAAACTGCTTTATTATATCGAGTTTCAAAGACCTACCATAAACCGTGTTTGATTTAGAGTTCCAAATACATGTATCCATATAGGAGAAAAGAGAGTGAAACCTAAAAATGAAAACGGTTACTGCAAACGAACGGTTTAACCTAGAAGAACGAAATTTGGTAAGCTAAGTTGGATTTGAGTACTGATCATTACCTGAAAGTATCAGAAAGTTTGGGTGAAAAAATGTTTGCTGAGATTTCAGGCAACTCGTAGTTTGTTGGAAGCGTGGCAAGACCTTTCAGTGAAAGTAATTTTCGCTGTCTCTGCTTAGGGCTACATCAGCAGGAAACAAACGATAGAGATAGAACTTTAAACTGCTTTATTGCGTCAAGTTTCAAAGAGCTAGCACAAGCCCTGTGATTTAGAGTTCCAACTACATGTATCTATATAGGAGAAAACTGAGTGAAACCTAAAAATGAAAAGGGTTACTGCAAAAGAACGGTTTAACCTTGAAGAACGAAATTTGGTGAGCCAAGTGGGATTGGTGTACTGATCATTACCTAAAATTATGATCAAGATTGGGTGAAAAAATGTTTGCTGAGATTTCAGGCAACTCGTAGTTTTTTGGAAGCTTGGCAACCCCTTTCAATGAAAGAAATTTTCGCCTGTCTCTGCTTAGGGCTATATCAACAGGAAACAATCCATAGAGATAGAACTTGAAACTGCTTTATTGTGTCAAGTTTCAAAGAGCTAGCACAAACCGCATTTAATTTAGAGTTCCAACTATATGTATCCATATAGGAGGTAAGAGAGTGAAACCTAAAATTGAAAACGCTTACTTCAAACGAACGGTTTAACCTATGAGAACGAAATTTGGTTAGCCAAGTGGCATTGGTGTATTTATCATTACCTGAAAGTATCATCAAGATTAGGTAAAAAAAAAATGTTTGCTGAGATTTCAGGCAACTCGTAGTTTTTTGGAAGCTTGGCAACCCCTTTCAATGAAAGAGATTTTCGCCAGTCTCTGCTTAGGGCTACATCAACAGGAAACAATCCATAGAGATAGCTCTTGAAATTGCTTTATTGTGTCACGTTTCAAAGAGCTAGCAAAAACCGTGTTTGATTTCAAGTTCCAAATACATGTATCCATATAGGAGAAAACAGAGTGAAACCTACAAATGAAAAGGGTTACTGCAAACGAACGGTTTCACGTAGATGATCGAAATTTGGTGAGCCAAGTGGGATTGAGGTATTGATTATTACCTGTAACTATCATCAAGATTGGTTGAAAAAATGTTTGCTGAGATTTCAGGCAACTCGTAGTTTTTTGGAAGCTTGGCTACCCTTTTCAATGAAAGTGGTTTACACCAGTCTCTGCTTAGGGCTACGTCAACAGAAAACAAACCATACCGATAGAACTTGAAACTGCTTTATTATGTGAAGTTTCAAAGAGCAAGCACAAACCGTGATTGATTTATAGTTCCAAATACATGTATCCATATAGGAGAAAACAGAGTGAAACCTAAAAATTAAAATGGTTACTGCAAACGAATGCTTTAACCTAGAAGATCGAAATTTGGTGAGCGAAGTGGGATTGCTGTACTGATAATTTCCTGAAATTATTATCAAGATTGGTTGAAGAAATGTTTGCTGAGATTTCAGGCAACTGGTAGTTTTTTGGAAGGTTGGCAAACCCTTTCTATGAAAGTGATTTTTGCCAGTGTCTGCTTGGGGCTACATCAACAGGAAACAAACCATAGAGATAGAACTTGAAACTGCTTTATTGTGTCAAGGTTCAAAGAGCTAGCACAAACCGTGTTTGATTTAGAGTTCCAACTACATGTATCCATATAGGACAAACCAGAGTGAAACCTAAATTGAAAAGATTTACTGCAAACGAACGGTTTCACCTACACGATGGAAATTTGGTGAGCCAAGTGGGATTGAGGTACTGATCATTACCTTATACTGTCATCAAGATTGGGTAAAAAAAAAGTTTGCTGAGATTTCAGGCAACTCGTAGTTTTATGGAAGCTTGGCTACCCTTTTCTATGAAAGTGGTTCTAGCCAGTCTCTGCTTAGGACTATTGCAACAGAAAACAAACCATACAGATAAAACTTGAAACTGCTTTATTGTGTCACGTTTCAAAGAACAAGCTAAAACCATGTTTGATTTAGAGTTCCAACTACATGTATCCATATAGGAGAAAAGAGAGTGAAACCTAAAAATAAAAAGGGTTACTGCAAACGAAGTGTTTCACCTAGACGATCGAAATTTGGTGAGCCATGTGGGATTGAGGTATTGATCATTACCTGAAACTATCATCAAGATTGGTTGAAAAAATCTTTGCTGAGATTTCAGGCAACTCGTAGTTTTTTGGAAGCTTTGCAAGACCTTTCAGTGAAAGTAATTTTTGCTGTCTCTGCTTAGGGCTACATCAGCAGGAAACAAACGATAGAGATAGAACTTTAAACTGCTTTATTGTGTCAAGTTTCAAAGAGCTAGCACAAGCACTGTGATTTAGAGTTCCAACTACATGTATCTATATAGGAGAAAACTGAGTGAAACCTAAAAATGAAAAGGGTTACTGCAAAAGAACGGTTTAACCTTGAAGAATGAAATTTGGTGAGCCAAGTGGGATTGGTGTACTGATCATTACCTAAAAGTATCATCAAGATTGGGTGAAAAAATGTTTGCTGAGATTTCAGGCAACTCGTAGTTTTTTGGAAGCTTGGCAACCCCTTTCAATGAAAGAAATTTTCGCCTGTCTCTGCTTAGGGCTACATCAACAGGAAAAAAAGCATAGAGATAGAACTTGAAACTGCTTTATTGTGTCAAGTTTCAAAGAGCTAGCACAAACCGCATTTAATTTAGAGTTCCAACTACATGTATCCATATAAGAGGTAAGAGAGTGAAACCTAAAATTGATAACGGTTACTTCAAACGAACGGTTTAACCTACGAGAACGAAATTTGGTTAGCCAAGTGGCATTGGTGTACTTATCATTACCTGAAAGTATCATCAAGATTAGGTAAAAAAAAATGTTTGCTGAGATTTCAGGCAACTCGTAGTTTTTTGGAAGCTTGGCAAACCCTTTCAATGAAAGAGATTTTCGCCAGTCTCTGCTTAGGGCTACATCAACAGGAAACAAACCATAAAGATAGAACTTGAAACTGCTTTATTATGTCAAGTTTCAAAGAGCTAGAAAGAACCGTGTTCGATGTAGAGTTCCAACTACATGTATCCATATAGGAGAAAAGAGAGTGAAATCTTAAAATGAAAACAATTACTGCAAACGAATGGTTTAACCTAGAACCATGAAACTTGCTGGGCGAAGTGGGAATGGTGTACTTATCATTACCTGATAGTATCATCAAGATTGGGGGAAAAAATGTTTGCTGAGATTTCAGGCAACTCATAGTTTTTTGGAAGCTTGGCAACCCCTTTCAATGAAAGTGATTTATGCCAGTCTCTGCTTACAGCTACATCAACAGGAAACAAACCTTAGACATAGAAATTGAAACTGCTTTATTGTGTCAAGTTTCAAAGAGCTAGAATGAACCATGTTTGATTTGGAGTTCCAACTACATGTATACATATTGGAGAAAAGAGAGTGAAACCTAAAAATGAAAACGGTTACTGCAAACCAATGGTTTAACCTAAAAGAACGAAATTTGGTGAGCCAAGTGGGACTGGTGTACTTATAATTACCTGAAAGTATCATTAAGATTGGGTGAAAAAATATTAGCTGAAATTTCAGGAAACTCGTAGTTTTTTTGAAGCATGGCAACCCCTTTAAATAAAGTGATTTTCGCCAGTCTCAGCTAAGGGCTACATCAACAGGAAACAAACCATAGAGATAGAACTTGAAACTGCTTTATTGTGTAATGTTTTAAACAGGTACCACAAACCGTGTTTGATTTAGAGTTCCAACTATATGTATTCATATAGGAGATAACAGAGTGAAACCTAAAAAAAAAAAAAAAAAAAAAAAAAAAAAAAAAAAAAGGTTAATTCAAACGAACTGTTTAAACTAGAAAAACGAAATTTGGTGAGCCAAGTGGGATTGGTGTACTGATCATTATCACAAAGTATCATAAAGATTGGGTGAAAAAATATTTGCTGAGATTTCAGGAAACTCCTAGATTTTTGGAAGCTTGGCAACCCCTTTCAATTGAACTTATTTTCGCCAGTCTCTGCTTAGCGTTATGTCAAGAGAAAACAAACCATACATATAGAACTTGATACTGCTTTATTGTGTCTAGCTTAAAAGATCTAGCACAAACCGTGTTTGATTTAGAGTTCCAACTACATGTATCCATATAGGAGAAAACAGAGTGAAACCTAAAAATGAAAACGGTTACTGCAAACGAATGGTTTAACCTAAAAAATCAAAATTTGGTGAGCCAAGTGGAATTGAGTGACTGATCATTACCTGAAAGTATCATCAAGATTGGGTGAAAAATGTTTGCTGAGATTTAAGGCAACTCGTAGTTTTTTGAAGATTGGCAACCCTTTTCAATGAAAGAGATTTTCACCAGTCTCTACTTAGGGGTACGTCAACAGAAAACAAACCATACAGATAGAAAATGAAACTGCTTTATTGTGTCACGTTTCAAAGAACTAGCTCAAATCGTGTTTGATTTAGAGTTTCAACTACATGTATCCATATAGGAGAAAACAGAGTGAAACCTAAAAATGAAAAAGGTTACTTCAAACGAACGGTTTAACCTAAAAGATCGAAATTTTTTTAGCCAAGTGGGGTTGGTGTACTGATCAATACTGGAAAGTATCATGAAAATTGGGTAAAAAAATGTTTGCTGAGATTTCAGGCAACTCGTAGTTTTTTTGTAGCTTGGCAACCCCTTATAACGAAAGTGATTTTCACCAGTCTCTTCTTAGGGCTACGTCAACAGAAAACAAATTGAACAAATAGAACTTGAAACTGTTTTATTGTGTAAAGTTACAAAGAGCTAGCACAAATCGAGTTTGATTTAGAGTTCCAACTACATGTATCCATATAGAAGAAAACAGAGTGAAACCTAAAAATTAAAACGATTACTACAAACGAACGTTTAATCTTGAAGAACGAAATTTGGTGAACAAAGTGGGATTGGTGTACTGATCATTACCTAAAAGTATTATCAAGATTGGGTGACAAAATGTTTGCTGAGATTTCAGGCAACTCGTAGTTTTTTGGAAGCTTGGCAACCCCTTTCAAAGAAAGTGATTTTCGCCAGTCTCTGCTTAGGGCTACATAACAGGAAACAAACCATAGAGATAGAACTTGAAACTACTTTATTGTGTCAGGTTTGAAAGAGCTAGCACAAACAATGTTTGATTTAAAGTTCCAACTATATGTATTCATATAGAAGAAAAAGGAATGAAACCTAAATATAAAAACGGTTACTGCAAACGAAAGGTTTAACATAGAAGCACGAAATTTGGTGAGCCAAGTGGTATTGGTGTACTGATCATTACCTGAAAGTATCATCAAGATTGGGTGAAAAAATATGTGCTGAGATTTCAGGAAACTCGTAGTTTCTTTGAAGCTTGGCAAGCCGTTTCAATTAAAGTGATTTTCGAAAGTCTCTGCTTAGGGCTACATCAACAGGAAACAAATCATAGAGATAGAACTTGAAACTGCTTTATTGTGTCAAGTTTAAAAGAGCTAGCACTTACCGTGTTTGATTTAGAGTTACAAATACATGTATCCATATAGGAGAAAACAGAGTGAAACTAAAAATGAAAACGGTACTGCAAACGAAAAGATTAACCTAGAAGCACTAATTTTGGTGAGCCAATTGGGATTGGTGTCCTGATCATTACCTGAAAGTATCATCAATATTGGGTGAAAAAATGTTTGCTGAGGTTTCAGGCAACTCGTAGTTTTTTGGAAGGTTGGCAGCCCCTTTCAATGAAAGTGATTTTCTTAAGTCTCTGCTTAGGGCTACATCAAAAGGTAACAAACCATAGAGTTAGAACTTTAAACTGCTTTATTGTGTCAAGTTTCAATGAGATAGCAAAAACCGTGATAGATTTCGCGTTCCAACTACATGAATCTATATAAAAGAAAACAGAGTGAAACCTAAAAATAAAAACGGTTATTGCAAACGAACAGTTTAACCTAGAAGCACGAACTTTGTTGAGCCAAGTGGGATTGGTGTACTGATTGTAACCTGAAAGTATCATCAAGATTTGGTCAAAAAATATTTTCTAAGATTTCAGGCAACTCGTAGTTCTTTTGGAGCTTGGCAAGCCCTTTCAATGAAAGTGATTTGCGCCAGTCTCTGCTTAGGGCTACATCAACAGGAAACAAACCATAGAGATAGAACTTGAAACTGCTTTATTACATCATGTTTCAAAGAGCGAGCACAAACCGTGTTTGATTTAGAGTTCCAAATACATGTATCCATATAGGAATAAACAGAGTAAAACCTCAAAATGAAAACGGTTACTGCAAACAAACAGTTAAACCTAGAAGAACGAAATTTGGTGAGCAAGTTGAATTGGTGTACTTATCATTACCTGAAAGTATCATCAAGATTCGGTGAAAAAACATTTGCTGAGATTTCAGGAAATTCGTAGTTTTTTGGAAGCTGGGCAAGCCCTTTCAATTAAAGTGATTTTGGCCAGTCTCTGCTTTGGGCTAAATCAAGTGCAAAAAAACCATAGAGATAGAACTTGGAACTATTTTTTGTGCCAAGTTTCAAAGAGCGAGCAAAAACCGTGTTTGATTTAGAGTTCCAACTACATGTATCCATATAGGAGAAAACAGAGTGAAACCTCGAAATAAAAACGGTTATTGCAAACGAACGGTTTGACCAAAAAGAACGAATTCGGTGACCAAAGTGGGACTGGTGTACCGATCATTACGTGAAAGTATCATCATGATTGGTTGAAAAAACTTTGGCTGAAATTTCAGGAGATTCGTAGTTTTTTGGAAGCTGGGCAAGACTTTTAAATGAAAGTTATTTACACCAGTCTCTATTTCAGTAGCAAACAAACCACAGAGATAGAACTTGGAACTACTTTATTGTGGAAGGTTTCAAAGAGCTAGCACAAACAGTGTTTGATTTAGTGTTTCAACTACATGTATCCATATAGGAGAAAACAGAGTGAAACCTTAAAATGTATACGGTTACTGCAAATGAACGTTTTGACCTAGAAGAACGAAATTTGGTGAGGCAAGTGAAACTCGTATACTGATCATTACCTGAAAGTATCATCATGATTGGGTGAAAAAAAAATTGCTGAGATTTCAGGTGATTCATACTTTTTGGATGCTGGGCAAGCCCTCTCAATGAAAGTGATTTTCCCAAGTCTCTGCTTTGGGCTACACTAATAGCAAAAAAACCATAGAGATAGAACTTGGAACTACTTTATTGTGCCAAGTATTAAAGAGCTAGCACAAACCGTGTTTGATTTAGAGTTCAAACTACATGTATCCATATAGGAGAAAACAGAGTGAAACCGCAAAATGAAAACGGTTACTTCAAACGAAAGGTTTAACCTAGAAGAACTAAATTCGGTGACCCAAGTGGGAATGGTGTACTGATCATTACCTGAATGTATCATCAAGATTGGGTGAAAAAACATTTGCTGAGATTTCAGGAGATTCGTAGTGTTTTGGAAGCTGGGCAAGCCCTTTCAAAAAAGTGATTTTCGCCAGTCTCTTCTTTGGGCTACATCAATAGCAAAAAACCATAGAAATAAAACTTGGAACTACTTTATTGTGCCAAGGTTGAAAGAGCTAGCACAAACCGTGTTTGATTTAGAGTTCCAACTACATGTATACATATAGGAGAAAGCAGAGTGAAACCTCAAAATGAAAACAGTTACTGCAAACGAACTGTTTGACCTAGAAGAACAAAATTTGGTGAGCCAAGTGGGACTGGTGTACTGATCATTAACTGAAAGTATCATCAAGATTGGGTGAAAAAACATTTGCTGAGATTTCAGGAGATTCGTAGTTTTTTGAAAGCTGGGCAAGCCCTTTCAATGAAAGTAATTTTCGCCAGTCTCTGCTTTAGGCTACATCAATAGCAATCAAATCATAGAGTTAGAACTTGGAACTACTTTATTTTGCCAAGTTTCAAAGAGCTCGCACAAACCGTGTTGGTTTTAGAGTTCCAACTACATGTATCCATATAGGAGAAAACAGAGTGCAATCTCAAAATGAAAACGGTTACTGCAAACGAACGGTTTTACCAAGAAGAACGAAATTTGGTGAGCCAAGTGGGAATGGTGTACTGATGATTACCTGAATGTATCATCAAGATTGGGTGAAAAAACATTTGCTGAGATTTCAGAAGATTCGTACATTTTTGGAAGCTGGACAAGACGTTTCAATTTAAGTGATTTTCGCCAGTCTCTACGTTGGGCTAACATCAATAGCAAACAAACCATAGAGATAGAACTTGGAACTACTTTATTTTGCCAAATTTCAAAGAGCTAGCACAAACCGTGTTTGATTTAGAGTTTCAACTACATGTATCCATATGGGAGAAACAAGTTTGAAACCTCAAAATGAAAACGGTTACTGCAAAGGAATGGTTGAACCTAGAAGAACGAAATTTTGTGAGCCAAGTGGGACTGGTGCACTGATCATTACCTGAAAGTATCCTCAAGACTGGGTGAAAAAACATTTGCTGAAATTTCAGGAGATTTGTACATTTTTGAAAGCTGGACAAGCCATTTCAATGAAAGTGATTTTCGCCAGTCTCTGCGTTGGGCTACATCAATAGCAAACAAACCATAGAGATAGAACTTGGAACTAATTTATTGTGTCAAGTTTCAAAGAGCTAGCACAAACCTTGTTTGATTTAGATTTCCAACTACATGTATCCATATAGGAGAAAACAGAGTGAAACCTCAAAATGAAAACGATTAATGCAAACGAATGGTTGGACCAAAAAGAACGAAATTTGGTGAGGCAAGTGGGACTGCTGTACTGATCATTACCTGAAAGAATCATCAAGATTGGGTGAAAAAACAGTTGCTGAGATTTAAGTAGATTCCTAGTTTTTTTGGAAGCTGGGCAAGCCCTTTCAATGAATGTGATCGTCAAAAGTCTCTGCTTTGGGCTACATAAATAGCAAAAAAACCATAGAGATAGAACTTGGAACTGCTTTATTGTGCCAAGTTTCAAAGAGCTAGAACAAACCGTGTTTGATTTAGAGTTTCAACTACATGTATCCATATGGGAGAAACAAGTTTGAAACCTCTAAATGAAAACGGTTACTCCAAAAGAAACGGTTGAACCTAGAAGAACGAAATTTGGTGAGCCAAGTGGGACTGGTGTACTGATCATTACCTGAATCTATCATCAAGATTGGGTGAATAAACATTTGCTGAGATTTCAGAAGATTCATAGTTTTTTAGAAGCTGGGCAAATCCTTTCAATGAAATTGATTTTCGCCATTCTCTGTTTTGGGCTACATCAATAGTAAACAAAACATAGAGATAGAACTTGGAACTACTTTATTGTACTAAGTTTTAAAGAGCTAACACAAACCATGTTTGTGTTAGAGTTCCAACTACATGTATCCATATAGGAAAAAACAGAGTGAAACCTCAAAATGAAAACTGTTACTGCGAAAGAACGGATTACCTAGAAGAATGAAATTTGGTGAGCTAAGTGAGACTGGTGTACTAATCATTACCTGAAAGTATAATCAAGATTGGGTGAAAAAATATTAGCTTTGATTTCAGGAGATTCTTAGTTTTTTGGAAGCTCTGCAAGCCCTTTCAATGAAAGTAATTTTCGCCAGTCTCTGCTTTAGGCTACATCAACAGCAAACAATCCATAGAGATAGAACTTGGATCTACTATATTATGCCAAGTTTCAAAGAGCTAGCACAAACCGTGTTTGTGCTATCCACATAGGAGAAAACAGAGTGAAACCTCAAAATGAAAACGGTTACTGCAAAGGAACGGTTGAACCTAGCAGAACGAAATTTATTAAGCCAAATGATACTGGTGTACTGATCATTACCTGAAAGTATCATCAAGAGTGGGTGAAAAAACATTTGCTGAGATTTCAGGAGATTAGTACATTTTGGGAAGCTGGAGAAGCCGTTTCGATGAAAGTGATTTTCGCCAGTCTCTGCGTTGGGCTACATCAATAGCAAACAAACCATAGAGATATAACTTTGAACTACTTTATTGTGCCAAGTTTCAAAGAGCTAGCACAAACCATGTTTTATTTAGAGATCCAACTACATGGATTTATATAGGAGAAAACAGAGTGAAACCTCAAAATGAAAACGGTTACTGCGATCGAACGGTTTACCTTTTAAGAACGAAATTTGGTGAGCCAAGTGGGACTGGTGTACTGATGATTACCTGAAAGTATCATCAAGATTGGGTAAAAAAACTTTTGCTGAGATTTCAGGAGATTCTTAGTTTTATGGAAGCTGGGGAAGCCCTTTAAATCAAAGTGATTTTCGCCAGTCTCTGCTTTGAACTACATCAATAGCAAACAAACGATAGAGATAGAACTTGGAACTCCTTTATTGTGGCAAGTTTCAAAGAGCTAGCACAAACCTTTTTTGATTTACAGTTTCAAGTACATGTATCCACATAGGAGAAAACAGAGTGAAACCTCAAAATGAAAACGGTTACTGCAAACGAATGGTTCAACCGAGAAGAACAAAATTTGGTGAGCCAAGTGGGACTGGTGTACTGATCATAAGCTGAAAGTATCATCAAGATTGGGTGAAAAAAATATTTTCTGAGATTTCAGGAGATTCGTGGTATTTTGCAAGCTGGGTAAGCCATTTCAATAAAAGTGATTTTCGCCAGTCTCTGCTATGGTCTACATCAATAGCAAACAAACCATAGAGATAGAACTTGGAACTACTTTATTGTGCCAAGTTTTAAAGAGCTAGCACAAACCGTATTCGATTTAGAGTTCCAACTACATGTATCCATATAAAAGAAAACAGAGTTAAACCTCAAAATGAAAATGGTTACTGTAACAAACGATTTGACCAAGAAAAACGAAATTTGGTGAGCCAAGTGGGACTCGTGTACTGATTATTACCTGAAAGTATCATCAAGGTTGGGTGAAAAAGCATTTGCTGATATTTCAGGATATTCGTATTTTTTTGGAAGCTGGACAATCCCTTTCAATGAAACTGATTATCGCCAGTCTCTGCTTTGGGCTACATCAATAGCAAACAAACCATAGAGATAGAACTTGGAACTACTGTATTGTGCCAAGTTTCAAAGAGTTAGCACAAACCTTGTTTGATTTAGAGTTCTATCTACATGTATCCATATAGGAGAAAACAGTACAACCTTGAAATGAAAACGGTTACTGGAAACGAATGGTTTAACCTAGAAGAAAGAAATTTGGTGAGCCAAGTGAGACTTGTGTAATGATCATTACCTGAAAGTACCATCAAGATTGGGTGAAAAAACATTTGCTGAGATTTCAGGAGATTCATAGTTTTTTGGAGGCTGGGCAACCCTGTCAATTAAAGTGATTTTCTCCAGTCTCTGCATTGGACTACATCAATAGCAAAGAAACCATAGAGATAGAACTTGGAAATACTTTATTTTGCCAAGTTTCAAAGAGCTAGCACAAACCGTGTTTGATTTAGAGTTCCAACTACATGTACTTATATAGGAGAATTAAGAATGAAACCTCAAAATGAAAACGGTTACTGCAAAGAAATGGTTGAACCTATAAGAACGACATTTTGTGAGCCAAGTGCGACTGGTGTACTGATCATTACCTGTAAGTATCATCAAGATTGGGTAAAAAAACATTTGCTGAGATTTCAGGAGATTCGTACATTTTTGGAATCTGGACAAGCCATTTCAATGAAAGTGATTTTCTCCAGTCTTTGCGTTGGGCTACATCAATATCAAACAAGCCATAAAGATAGAACTTGGAACTACTTTATTGTGCCAAGTTTCAAAAAGCTAGCACAAACCGTGTTAGATTTAGAGTTCCAACTACATGTATCCATATAGGAGAAAACAGAGTGAAACCTCAAAATGAAAACGATTAATGCAAACGAATGGTTGGACCAAAAAGTACGAAATTTGGTGAGGCAAGTGGGACTGATGTACTGATCATTACCTGAAAGTATCATCAAGATTGGGTGAAAAAACCGTCGCTGAGATTTCAGGAGATTCGTAGTTTTTTGGAAGCTGGGCAAGCCCTTTCAATGAATGTGATTTTCGCCAGTCTCTGCTTTGGGCTACATCAATAGCAAACAAACCATAGAGATAGAACTTGAACTGCTTTATTGTGCAAAGTTTCAAAGAGCTAGCACAAACCGTGTTTGATTTAGAGTTCCAACTACATGTATCCATATAAGAGAAAAAAGCGTGAAACCTCAAAATAAAAATGGTTACTGCAAAGGGACGGTAGAACCTAGAAGAACGAAATTTGGTGAGCCAAGTGTGACTGGTGTACTGATAATTACCTGAAAGTATCATCAAGATTGGGTGAATAAACATTTGCTGAGATTTCAGGAGATTCGTACATTATTAGAAACTGGACAAGCCGTTTCAATGAAAGTGATTTTCGCCAGTATCTGCGTTGGGCTACATCAATAGCAAACAAACCATAGAGATAGAACTTGTAACTACTTTATTGTGCCAAGTTTCAAAGAGCTACCACAAACCGTGTTTGATTTAGAGTTCCAAATACATGTATCCATATAGGAGAAAACAGAGTGAAACCTCAAAATGAAAACAATTAATGCAAACGAATGGTTGGACCAAAAGAACAAAATTAGTTGAGGCAAGTAGGACTGGTGTACTGATCACTACCTGAAAGTATCATCAAGATTGGGTGAAAAAACAGTTGCTGAGATTTCAGTAGATTCGTAGTTTTTTGGAAGCTGGGCAAGCCCTTTCAATTAATGTGACTTTCGCCAGTCTCTGCTTTGGGCTACATCAATAGCAAACAAACCATAGAGATAGAACTTGGAACTGCTTTATTATGCCAAGTTTCAAAGAGCTAGCTCAAACCATGTTTGATTAAGAGTTCCAACTACATGTATCCATATAAAAGAAAAAAGAGTGAAACCTCAAAATGAAAACGGTTACTGTGAACGAACGGTTTACCTTTTAAGAACGAAATTTGGTGAGCCAAGTGAGACTGGTTTACTGATCATTACCTGAAAGTATCATCAAGATTGGGTAAAAAAACATTTGCTGAGATTTCAGGAGATTCTTAGTTCTTTGGAAGCTGGGCAAGCCCTCTAAATCAAAGTGATTTTCGCCAGTCTCTGCTTTGGGCTACATCAATAGCAAACAAATGATAGAGATAGAACTTGGAACTATTTTATTTTGCCAAGTATCAAAGAGCTAGCACAAACCCTTTTTGATTGACAGTTCCAGGTACATGTATCCACATAGAAGAAAACAGAGTGAAACCTCAAAATTAAAACGGTTACGGCAAACGAATGGTTCAACCGAGAAGAACGAAATTTGTTGAGCCAAGTGGGACTGGTGTACTGATCATAACCTGAAAGTATCATCAAGATTGGGTGACAAAATATTTTCTAAAATTTCAGGAGATTCGTGGTATTTTGCAATCTGGGTAAGCCCTTTCAATGAAAGTGATTTTTGCCAGTCCCTTCTTTCGGCTACATCAGTAGCAAACAAACCATAGAGATAGAACTTGGAACTACTTTATTGTGCCATGTTTTAAAGAGCTAGCACAAACCGTGTTGGATTTAGAGTTCCAACTACATGTATCCATATAGGAGAAAGCAGAGTTAAACCTCAAAATGAAAATGGTTACTGCAAACGAACGGTTTGACCAAGAAGAACGAAATTTGGTAAGCCAAGTGGGACTCGTGTACTTATCATTACCTGAAAGTATCATCAAGGTTGGGTGAAAAAGCATTTGCTGAGATTTCAGGATATTCGTAGTTTTTTGGATGCTGGGCAAGCCCTTTCAATGCAAGTGATTTTCGCCAGTCTCTTCTTTGGGCTACTTCAATAGCAAAGAAAACATAGAGATAGAACTTGGAACTACTTTATTGTTTCAAGTTTCAAAGAGCTTGCAAAAACCGTGCTTGATTTAAAGTTCCAAATAGGGATTTCACCTTTTGGGTCCTCTTCTTTTTCCGTGAGCAGTCTTTTCTTCTGTCCTTTAGTAAATTTCTAATTTCTACTCTGACCTTGCCTCGGCGTGCTTCTTTGGTGTTATTCTTCAAAATCGGGGAGCAAGAACTCGTCACCAGTCAACAGCCTTAACATATTGGTGGTCCCACCGAGATATCCTACACCGAGGTAAGCGCCTCTCTATGCACCCCATGTGTGTTCGAGGTGCATCTTTTCTCTTTCTTTCTGGACGGTAAGGTGGGCACCCGTTGGCTACTTAAATGCAACTAGTGCAGCCGCCACTCTACAAGACTCATGTGAGAGGTTTCTCGGCCTAAGCAGCTTTCAATCACCTGTTCGGTACAGAGCAGGAATGTTGGGTTCTGCCAAAGCCGTTTCCAACTTTTCTATCTGTGCCTGGAGAGCAATTGGCGTGAGTACACAGTGTCCTGAATCCCGATCTGCCTCGGATGCGTGGAGGTGGAGGAAGGAATTTGGAACAACTGGGGAATCCCGGTCTGGGCTACTCTCAGACGTTTTCAAAGGTTCCTTTCTGTTGAGCCCCCTTCCGACAGCCCCCAGGGGTATCTAGGGTGATCGGTAGATGAATGGCACTGAGAGAAAGCCCCAATCACATTTGCCTCCGTATGGGCCATGCAACACTCCCAACCCCGCATCCATTCTTCCTGGATGCTTCCCTTCCTTCGCAGGTCAGAAACATTAGCAATTCAGGTTGCAGGACTGAGAAAGGCATGAGATAATTAGTAAAATATGCCCAGGATTCCCTAAGGTGTATAGGTAACTTTCAATAGTCTGTTTTACCACCCAATGTTTAAAATGTGCTGTGGTCCTTAAGCTGCTAAGAGAAGCATTTTTTTTAAAATCAACTCTGGTAATCTGCTAGTCTACAGAGCAAAGGCGGCAAAGAGCACACGATTCAATGGGTTTTTAGTGGTTGGGAGGAAAGCAGTAAGGCCCTTAAGTCTGAATCTTCCCAGGGTCTTTGGCACAGGGCAAACTGAGACCCTAGCACTTTGCTAAAGGAGACCAGAAACCCCTTGGCAAAAGCCAGGTGAGAGACGGGTTTTCTGGACCGTTTAGGAGGCTCAAGGTTAGGGAGACGTCCCTAAGGAGAACAGTTTTCTCCGGCGCAGCATGGGCGCCTGAGTCCTGTTTTCCTCACTCAGACAGGAGCTTCTCTCTCTCCAATACGCTAGGTGCACCACTAGACGGCGTATTGAAAAATTGGGATAAATTTGAACCTCAGACGCTCAAGAACAAGCGCCTCATTTTCTTGGTCTGGCCTCAATACAAACTCTCTGATGGAGAAACCTGGCCACCAGAGGAAAATACCTTTTTACAGTTTGATAAAATTTACAAAAAAGGAAATGATGTGAGGTGTTGTATGTTCAGATTTTTTTTTCTAAGGGAAAATCCTAAATTATGCCAACAATGTAAAGTAGACTTAGCTATGATATCTGCCATGGAGAGAAAAAATCTTGGACTCACTGAGGAAAAAGAATCAAAAAATTTGGGCCGATACATACACCCTTCCCCCTTCAAGACCTAAGGAAAATAAAAACTGACTCTACTGGAAGGTTAGGAGATAAGCCAGATTTCCTGGCATTGGATCTATTCAAAGGAGCTAATCCTGCAAGTGAAAGGGAAACTAAGGAATTCCCAGCAGCTGCCAAAGCCATTTTCGCTTTGGGGAAATTTCCTCATAATTACCCTGCACTGTAAGGATTACTCCACCTAAATGCAGTAAAGTCAGTCACACTGAGACCCTTGATTTTACACCTATAGTTGCCCCTATGTGAGAACATCTGGTCCACTCATGGGAAATCTAAGGTGCCACTCATAGGAGTCATAATTAAATGAAGGTTCCAAAACCTGGAGAGATATTTTCTTATCTGGTCTGTTTTAAAGGTTATAGATTGTTTCTTGGAATGTTTTGGCTAAATGTGCTTTTTTTGTAACAATCTGGTATCTGAATGGGTTTCTGAAGCATTGCACAATCTTGCAGTTAAAAGTTGGGTTTAAGTAATTGTTTAGTTTGTGATTTCAGATAGTTCATACCAGAGAACTTTAAATACTTAGGATAGAAAATTAAAAGAACTCTACTTCCAAGTTGGCAAGTAACTCCCAATCATTGTTTTATTTTTTCATCAATTTTTGAACTGGGTAGCCTAAAGAGATTTCACTAGGTATACAGTGCATTGATTTGGGCAAGGATAGTAAATTATGATTCGGTATCTGTTTCTCTCAGTGTGTAGGATTTAGGAAAAGTGTTGAATTAAAACATTGGTCTGGCTTACTAAAATGACATTAATTAGCAACAGTCTTGGAAATTTTCAAAGCTTAATTTTAGATATATATGGTAGTGTGTGGATTTTTTCCAGGTGATTTAATGTAACTTTAGAAACTTCAGAACAAAGAAAGTAGCTTAATGATCCTGAAGAAACTTCTTCTGATGGTGGCTTTTATATTATCAAGAAAGATCCTATTTTCAGTTTTGTGTGAGCAAGTTTTTCTAGTGTAGGAAGATATAAAGATGAAATTTTGTAAATTGTATCTTATTTCTACTTCCAAACCTAAAAATTGTGACTTATGGTTAAAATGCCTTAGGCATAAAATTTCTGCTCAGAATTCCGGTTTTCCAGGTCCTTCCAGACCTCAGCCAGGGCTTACGCTGATATGCAAACAGAAGCAGTTTGGAGCTCAGGCCCAAGAAAAAAAAAGAGTAAAAGTGTCTTTTTATGGGAACTCAAACTGGATTAAACCAAAGAGTAAATTGTATGGCATTTACTAATTACTGGCCGGTCAATTTTTTCTAGGACTTTTGCCTTTTTTTAGATTCTATATTCTTTTGAGCTCATGATTTTGTTCCTACAGACAAGTTCTATTTTTGATCAACTGGAGTTTTTTTTTTTAAACATTGCAATGAGATTTCACCTGAGAAATCTGCAAGGCCTTTTGTGTTATGTGTTACATTTGTGTTAGTATTGTATGTCGGTATGTCTGTGTGTATGTCCATATATCATGCAGTGATATGACAATTGGCAGATGAGGAGCCCTCATGAAAAATTAAAAATGGATCCAAATATCTTTGATTTATGTGATTCAAATGGCTCAATTTAAATTTGGTAAATAGATTTAAAAAAGGAGATCTTAAATTAAGCTTATAAGTTATTCTAGGTGTTCAAAAAAAGGCCCTAATAAATGCCTATGAAATAATCTGCTCAGATTCAAAAGTTTACAAATATTGTTTCAAGATGTGAACAGAAGGAGGTTAACAGATGAAAGAGAAACTAGAAGGTTCTAGATATGGATTTAATAGAGGGAAAATGTGTTTCTGGATTGAGTAATTAAGAGGGTTTAAGTAAGTGATAAAGAAGGTCTGTGCAAGTTGGTTATTAGTGTAAGTTTTTGAGCAAAGTAATATTAAAGAATTTAAACAGCTGGTTAAACAAGTGCTGTTGTTTTAGAGAATTGTGCTATGTTATTCATTTAAAAGCTAAACTTGATTAATATAAAACCATCAATGTAATTGGTGCCATTAATGTGTTCATATCTTCCAAATATACAAGTCAGTAAGGTAGAAGCTTTAAAAAGAGCATTATATCAAGCAGGTATTCTCAAATTGTATGGTAATTTTAGGCTTAAAAGAACATGTTGAAAGTTTATCATTTGTGTTCTATAACTGGACTTGTTATCAATAAGTTATGTAAAGTTCCATGTTACTTTTCACAGAGATACAATTTAAATGTATTTTTAAGTTAATAAGAGCCTAATCTATGTGAAGGTTTTATTGCAAAACACAAAAGTACTTTGCTACTTTTCTACAAAAGGTTAAAAGCTTTCAGCCTTTCTTTAATTCATATTTTAGATGTGATATTATGTTGTGTTAGCTAATATTCATGTAAACTTGAGCAGCAATTTATGTAGGCTTTTAAAATAATGTCTAAAAAGCAGAGATCAGCTTCAGAACTATAGTATTTAAGACTGTTTCTGTCAAGTGTGTCTGTTTCTGCCAAGAGACTGCATGAAGAGCCCCACCGTGAGATAAGGCTCTATATCCCATCTCACTGTATGTGAAAGTGACTATGAAAGAAGTAGGCCAGATTTCAGTGCATTTAAGGTTGTGTCCAAAAGTTGGTTTTTGTCACGATTGCCAGGATCTCAAACAGGGGATTATAATATATAACTCTGCCAGAATTCAAGGTAGCTATTACATAAACTAAATATGTTATTATCCTAGTTAGTTTTGTTTTGTGGTTTGCTTTTAGATGGTCTAAGGATTGCCTGTTAATGTTTTAAAGAGGTACTGCTTTAAGAACTCACAACCTGGGTTAACTTAAGATAAGGAATTATCACCTACGGGATAGAGAGATAAGTACTAAAGTCCAGTACTCTTAGTATAAGGCTGTTGAAAAATATTTGCTGGATGTTTAAGATTAAGTTTTGAAGTTAAAGTTAAAAGGGGCCAAGAAAACCAATGTTTGGCTCTTGCCCTCTGAGTCAGTCTGAATCAGGGATAGGGTCTTCTCCAAAAGGGCTATGCAACTCTAGGCCACATAACCTCCTGATCAGGGAGATTAATGAGACCAGTGGAGGACAGAAAGCCAATCAGTGCATTTGCTGTGAAGAGGAGGGTCATCAGAGAAGGGAGACATCCCTGATGCTTCTGAGGGAAGCCACATGGTCAAACAAGGCCTGGACCCATCCTAGCGCAAATGGCACTAGCAGAACTGAGAAGCTGCTGTGAAGTTCCCGAGGATTCCCAGAGACTCAGCTGACTGTTAACAATAGATGGAAACAAAGTCAGTTTGACTTGCTTCATCTTAAACACTTAGCAAAGACAGTCAAAGCCAAAACATAGCTATTCCTGGACATTTTAAATAATTATAATAATTAAATGTAACCTCCAACAATAAGTAAAACTGGAGGCTACAAAAGAGATTCTTAGAAATGCCTGATAACTATCAAAAGGAACTGCAAGGGTAGTTTTTAGTTTAAGGCCTACATATATTTCTAACCTACACAGGTAGGCTTGGTGTTTGCTAGTATGGTTATCCAGCCCTAGGTAACAAAATTTAATAGACACAGGTCATACTAGTAAAAGGATTTTGCAAGATCAAATGATATAGTTTGTAACCTAAAATGATATAGTTTGTAACCGAAAAGTTAAATGTTGTGTTTACATCACTGACATTTCTGGCAATGTGACAAATATCTTTAAAGATTTACATGCTCAGATATAAGTCATATCCTCAGCAACTTTGTCATAGAAACAATATCTTAGCTTCTGGTTCTTGGTACTTCCTGGTGGTAAACATTGTTAGTCTTTCTCTTTGCCATAATACTCATTGGCATATTCCTCTGCTATGACATTTATTGCTGTATCAATATGGTTCCAGTACTAATGAATTGTTGTTTCTCTTATAGACCACCCATCATTCTAATGGCCCTCCAGCCTATCATGTACCACTCGATAGACCCGATTTTTAAAGGGGACTCCAAACTGCTTGCCCCAACATCGCGCCCTTTTGTCAGCCTGAAGAAGCCAAAAAGATTTTCTTTGCCCCATTTCCTTACAGCAGAAAGGAGTTCTCAAATTAGAGGGGGGAATGAAGCCAGATTTAAAGTTAGGTAGTTAGTGTAGTTAGGTAAATCAGGTCTAATACCAAGTGAAATCTAAAATGGAGGCCATGCTGAGAATGACTCAGGGAAAACACAGAAAAATTCATGGAATGTTAATGAATTTCCCAAAAGGCCCTAGGCCAAACTCAACCTGGAAGTATTAATGAACATCCCCCAACAGATTTGAAAAAAGCCCATCCCAAAGAAATGTTAATGTAAGCCCAGGATACAGCCCCCAACAGATTTGAAGATAAGCCCATCACAAAGAAGTGATAATGAAGTCCTTCCAGCTCAGACTACTTCTTTGGCCCACCTGTGTCCCACCCCTCGGGCCTTAGAAACTACATTCCATCACTGAAAGAACTATAAAAAGGGGAAACAACCTCACTTCCACGGATTCCACATTTTGGGTCCCCTTCTTCCTCCGGGAGAAGTCATTTCTTCTGTAGTTTAATAAATTTCTAATTTCTACTCTGAAAAAAAAATAAAGTTCCAACTACATGTATCCATACAGGAGAAAACAGAGTGAAACCTCAAAATAAAAACGGTTACTGAAAACAAACGGTTTAACCTAGAAGAACAAAATTTGGTGAGCCAAGTGGGACTGGTGTACTGATCATTACCTGAAAGTATCATCAAGAATGGGTGAAAAAACATTTGCTGAGACTTCAGGAGATTTGTAGTTTTTTGGAAGCTGAGAAAGTCCTCTCAATAAAAGGGATTTTCGCCAGTCTCTGCTTTGGGCTACGTCAATAGCAAAGAAACCATAAAGATAGAACGTGGAACTACTTTATTGTGCCAAGTTTCAAAGAGCTAGCACAAACCGTGTTTGATTTAGAGTTCCAACTACATGTATCCATATAGGAGAAAACAGAGTGAAACCTCAAAATGAAAACGGTTACTGCAAACGAACGGTTTGACCTGGAAGAACGAAATTTGGTAAGCCAAGTGGGACTCGTGTACTGATCATTACCTAAAAGTATCATAAAGATTGGGTGAAAAAACATTTGCTGAGATTACAGGAGATTCGTAGTTTTTTAGAAGATGGGCAAGCCCTCTCAATCAAAGTGATTTTTGCCAGTCTCTGCTTGGGTCTACATCAATAGCAAAAAAATTATTGAGATAGAACTTGGAACTACTTTATTGTGCCAGGTTTCAAAGAGTTAGCACAAACCGGGTTTGATTTCGAGTTCCAACTACATGAATTTATAAAGTAGAAAACAGAGTGAAAACTCAAAATAAAAACGGTTACTGCAAATGAACGGTTTGACCTAGAAGATGGAAATTTGGTGAGACAAGTTGGACTGGTGTACTGATCATTAACTGAATGTATCATCACGATTGGGTGAAAAAACATTTGCTGAGATTTAAGAGATTCTTAGTGTTTTGGAAACTGGGCAAGCCCTCTCAATAAAAGTGATTTTCGCCAATCTCTGCTTTGGGCTACATCAATAGCAAATAAACCATAGAGATAGAACTTGGAACTACTTTACAGTTCCAAGTTTCAAAGAGCTAACAAAAACCGTGTTTGATTTAGATTTCCAAATACATGTATCCATATAGAGGAAATCAGAGTGAAACCTCAAAATGTACACGGTTACTGCAAACGAACGGTTTGACCTAGAAGAACGAAATCTGGTGAGGCAAGTGGGACTGGTGTACTGATCATTACCTGAAAGTATCATCAAGATTTGGAGAAAAAACTTTTGCTGAGAGTCAGGAGATTCGTAGATTTTTGGAAGCTGGGCAAGCCCTCTTAATGAAAGTGATTTTTGCTAGTCTCTCCTTTGGGCTACATAAATAGCAAACAAACCATAAAGATAGAACTTTGATCTAATTTATTGTGCCAAGTTTCAAAGAGCTAGCACAAACCGTGTTTCATTTAGAGTTCCAACTACATGAATCCATATAGGAGAAAACAGAGTGAAACCTCAAAATGAAAATGGTTATTGCATACCAACGATTTGACCTAAAAGAACGAAATTTGGTGATCCAAGTGTGACTGGTGTACTGATCATTACCTGAAAGTATCATCAAGATTGGGTGAAAAAACATTTGCTGAGATTAAAGGCGCTCGTAGTTTTTTGGAAGCTAAGCAAGCCCTTTCAATGAAAGTGATTTTCGCTAGTCTCTGCTTTGGGATATATCAATAGCAAACAAACCATTAATATAGAAATTTGAACTTCTTTATTGTGCCATGTTTCAAAGAGCTATCACAAACCGTGTTTGATTTGAGTTCCAAATACATGTATCCATATAGGAGAAAACAGAGTGAAACCTCAAAATAAAAACGGTTAGTGCAAACGAACGGTTTAACCTAGAAGAACGAAATTTGGTGAGCCAAGTGGGACTGGTGTACTCATCATTGCCTGAAAGTATCAACCAGATTGGGTGAAAAAACATTTGCTGAGATTTCAGGAGATTAGTAGTTTTTTTGAATCTAGGCAAGCCCTTTTAATGAAAGTGATTTTCACCAGTCTCTGCTTTGGGCTACATCAATAGAAAACAAACCATGGAAATAGAACTTGGAACACCTTTATTGTGCCAAGTTTGAAAGAGCTAGCACAAACTGTGTTTGATTTAGAGTTCCAACTACATGTATCCATATAGGAGAAAACAGAGTGAAACCACAAAATGAAAACGGTTATTGCAAACGAACGGTTTTACCTAGAAGAACGAAATTGTGTGAGGCAAGTGGGACTGGTGTACTGATCATTACCTGAAAGTATCTTCAAGATTTGGTGAAAAAACTTTTGCTGTAATTTCAGAAGATTCGTTGTTTTTTGGAAGCTGGTCAAGCCCTCTCAATAAAAGAGATTCTCGCTAGTCTTTGCTTTTGGCTACATCAATACCAAACAAACCATAGAGTTACAACTTGAAACTTTTTTATTGTGACAAATTTCAAAGAGGTAGCACAAACCATGTTTGATTTAGAGTTCCAACTACATGTACCCATATAGGAGAAAACAGAGTGAAACCTCAAAATGAAAAAGGTTAATGTAAATGAATGGTTTAACCTAGAAGAACGAAATTTGGTGAGACAAGTGGGACTGGTGTACTGATAATTACCTGAAAGTATCATCAAGATTGGGTGAAAAAACATTTGCTGAGATTTCAGGAGATTCGTAGTTTATAGGAAGCTCTGAAAGCCCTCTAAATGAAAGTGATTTTCGCCAGTCTCTGCTTTGGGCTACATCAATAGCAAACAAAACATAGTGATAGAAGTTGGCACTACTTTATTGTGCCCAGTTTCAAAGAGCTAGCACAAACCGTGTTTGATTTAGAGTTCCAACTAAATGTATCCATATATAAGAAAACAGTGTGAAACCTCAAAATGAAAAGGGTTACTGAAGACGAACGGATGGAACAAGAAGAACGAAATTTCGCAAGCCAAGTTGGACTGGTGTTTTGATCATTACCTGAAAGTATCATCAAGATTGGGTGAAAACACATTTGCTGAGATTCCAGGAGATTCGTAGTTTTTTGGAATTTGGGCAAGCCCTTTCAATAAAAATGATTTTCGCCAGTCTCTGCTTTGGGTTCTATCAATAGCAAACAAACCATAGAGATAAAACTTGGAACTACTTTATTGTGCCAAGATTCAAAGAGCTAGCACAAACCGTGTTTTATTTAGAGTTCCAACTACATGTATCCATATAAAAAAACAGAGTGAAATCTCAAAATAAAAATGGTTACTGAAAACGAATGATTTGCCCTAGAAGAAGAAAATTTGTTGAGCCACGTGGGACTGGTGTACTGATCATTACCTGAAAGTATCATCAAGATTGGGTGAAAAAACATTTGCTGAGATTTCAGGAGATTCGTAGTTTTTTAGAAGCCTGGCAAGCCCTCTAAATTAAAGTGATTTTCACCAGTCTCTGCTTTGGGCTACATCAATAGTAAACAAACCATAGAGATAGAACTTGGAACTACTTTATTGTGCCAAGTTTCAAAGAGCTAGCACAAACCGTGTTTGATTTAGAGTTCCAACTACATGTATCCATAAAGGAGAAAACGAAGTGAAACCTCAAAATGTAAACGGTTACTGCAAACGAAGGGTTTGACCTAAAAGAACGAAATTTGGTAAGAAAAGTGGGACTGGTGTATTGATCATTACCTGAAGCATCATCAAGATTGGGTGAAAAAACATTGGCTGAGATTTCAGGAGATTTGTAGTTTTTTGGAAGATGGGCAAGCCCTCTCAATGAAAGTGATTTTTGCAAGTCTCTGCTTTAGGCTACATCAATAGCAAACAAACCATAGAGGTAGAACTTGGAACTACTTTATTGTGCCAATTTTCAAAGAGCTAGCACAAACCGTGTTTGATTTAGAGTTCCAACTACATGTATCCATATAAGAGAAAACAGAGTGAAACCTCCAAATGAAAACGGTTACTGCAAACGAAGAGTTGACCTAGAAAAACGAAATAAGGTGAGCCAAGTGAGACTGGTGTACTGATAATTACCTGAAAGTATCATCATGATTGTGTGAAAAAACATTTGCTGAGATTTCAGGAGGTTCGTAATTTTTTGGAAGCTCGGCAAGCCCTTTCAGTGAAAGTGATTTTCGCCAGTCTCTGCTTTGGGCTACATCAATAGCAAACAAACCATTGAGATAGAACTTGGAACTACTATATTGTGCCAAGTTTCAAAGAGCTAGCACAAACCGTGTTTGATTTAGAGTTCCAACTACATGTATCCATATAGGAAAAAACAGAGTGTGTAGAGAATCAAATGTAACTGCGTTACTATTACTGCTTTTGATGGAGTCTGCCTGCAAACGTGATATTCTGTCAAGGTATAGATAAGTAACAGCGGACATGCTTGCAAATGAGGTGTCTTCTGTCCTTGCGAGGGCCTGCTTGCAAAAGAGAGGCTTCTTCAAGATTTAAATTGGTAACAATAAACATGCTTGAAAACGAGGTGTCTGCTGACCTTGGGAGAACTTGCCTGCAAAAGGGATGTTCTGCCAAGTGGGGTAGGAGGGCTCTGAGAAAAAGTTTTTATCTGTTGTAAACAAAGAGCAGAGCTCAGCATACTGCATTCCGAGTGTAGATTAGCCATGAGAAGCGGGTCACTTCTTATTAGAAAGTAAAACTTCTGTGTGCTATGTTTAATTAGCTGAAAGACCTGATTTATTGAAGTTGGAAGGCTGCGTTTTTTATTCACAATACTATAAAAAGATTGTTTGTGCACAATAAAGGCCTTTTTTTTCTGCTGCTGCTTTGCTTGCTCTGCTTCTTCTTCTTCTTTGTTTTCCCATGCTGACCTTCAAGTGAATTACTGCAACAATTGGCGTAGTCGGCAGGATCCAGCACCGAAAGGGTAAGCACCCCGGGTTTAGAAAACGAAAGGGGGACTTTTGGGATTCACAAAATATCGAAAGGTATCGCCCCAAGTTAAAAGAAACTTTAGGGGGAACTTTCAGAACTAACAAATATCGAGAGGTATCGCCCCAAGTTGTAAGAAATTTTAGGGGGAACTTTCAGAACTAACAAATATCGAAGGGTATCGCCCCAAGTTGAAAGTAACTTTAGGGGGAACTTTCAGAACTAACAAATATCGAAAGGTATCGCCCCAGGTTGAAAGAAACTTTGGGGGGAACTTTCCGAACTAACAAATATTGAAAGGTATCTTCCCAGGTTGAAAGAAACTTTAGGGGGACTTTCAGAACTAACATGGGAAACTCCCAGTCTTTAAAGGAACAATATGTGGAGTTACTACAAGGATTATTATATTCCATTGGTGTGAAAACATCTCATAAGAGACTCAAGGAGTTATTTAAATTATAGAATGTCATTGTCACTCGTTCCAATATCAAACTAAGATGCAGTTAAATTTAGGAAAATAGAAATTGGTTCAAAAAGCTCCGTAAGCAGCATCAGGCTGGGAATGTTATTTCTTTGAAGATTTGAACATTGTGTAGCGCTATTACTCAAACATTACAATTATTAGACATCAACAATAAAAAGGGCTCTCTTTGTGAAAGACAAGTTAATACATCAGAATCTGATAATAAGGTTAACAAAACGGAGCCCAAAGAAAATATTTGTGATACTATAGATGACTCTCCTAAATCAGATCTGAGTGATGAGGAAGATTCAGAAAGTTCAGATAGTGACTCCAGTATGAAAGAAATTATGGAGGGCCTTAGTGGATAATATGAAATTTAAAAAGGTCCTCTTTTAAACCTACTACTCCTTCTAATATTTCTCTCTCTCCAATGACAGAGTATAGAGTTAATGTGGGTAGAAAACAACAATGTTTTTCATTTCCTCTTACTATGATACATGATGATGATGATGATCTTGCAGCCCCTCCTGGTTGTTTTGTTGATCCACCACATTTGTTTCCTATAACTAAACAACAAAACCTTCAAAATCCCCCAATGATTGATGTTCACTATACTGCTATGGAATACAAGTTTATAAATGAGCTACAGCCTTTCAATATGGCCCTCAGTCTCCCTTTGTGCTAGGGATGTTAGAAAATTTGGGAACTTCTAAATTACTTATTCTTTTGGATTGGGAGGGATTAGCCAAAAAAGTTTTGGAGGGATTTCAATTGGTTACAATTGAGAAGTTGATGGGAAGATGAGGAACAAAAACAAGTTGGAGAGAGTGAAGCTCAAAATCCCCTGGGACCAAAGGAGGATAAGTTAATGGGGGAAAGTAATTACCCTGCCTTTAGAGACAGGCTCTATATACAGATCCAGATCTTCAACAAGTTTAGAGACAGGCTCTATATACAGATCCAGATCTTCAACAAGTTTGACAGGTTTTCTTAAGAGCTTAGAGATGTGTGATACCCACTGGTCAGGCACAACCTTCCTTTACTAAATCTATACAAGGGGCTACTGAAACTTACACTGATTTTCTTGCAAGACCGCGTACTTTTGTTATGAAGGCAATGGGTCAAGATCAAATAGCACAGGTATTATTAGAAACATTAACATTTGAAAATGCAAATCTTAAATGTAAGCATATTTTGGGACCATTAAAAGGGAAAAACGCCTCATTGAGTAAATATGTGAGAGCTTGTGCTGGAGTGAGAGAAATTGAATATCAAAGTTTCTGTTTTTACTGCAGCCATTGCTGGAGCCCTTAAACCCAATAAATCAGGAACTTGTTTCAATTGTGGATAAGCAGGTCATTTTAAAAGGGATTGTAAAAGATAAAATAAAATATATAAATAAAATTTTATGATACTTTCTAATTACTGGCCGGTCATTTTTCTAGGACTCTTACTTTTTCCTAGATTCTGAATTTTTTGAGCTCATAATTTTGACCCTACAGACCTAAGTTAATGTTTTTCTGATTAGTTCTATTTTTGATCAACTGTGGAATATTTAAACATTACAATGGAAATTTCACCTAAAATAGCTACAAGGCCTTTATTGTGTTATGTGTGCACATTTGTATTATATGTTGTCTGTCTGTTTGTGTGTATGTCCATATGTAATGTACATAATATAAAGATTGATATATATGTAAAGAGCACTCATAAAAATTAAAAAAATGAATCCAAATATTTTTAATTCACTGATTTAAATGGTTCAATTTAAATTGAGTAAACAGGTAAAAATAAGACGTCTTTAACATGTTAATGATTGATATGCTTTGGTTCTAGGATTTTTTTTTCAACAACAACAAAAAAAATGGCTAACACGGTTCATTATACTTGTCTAATGTTTTGATAAAATAAGTAAATTAATTAAACATAAGATTATTTGTTTATGAATATTTGTTAAATATCTGATTGATTTAAAAAGTTAATATGCTAAATGTTAAATATACCATTAAATGCTTTTAACACCTTAAATTACATTAGATAACATTATTAATAATTTTTTAAGTTGGTAAATAATATAAATAAATAAATAAATAAATAAATGGTTCTTTATCATCCCTAATATTTAGACACTATATTTTCATAATATGGTAAACAAATGTGATTAATTGTGTACTACAAATAACAAAATATCTCTTATTAAAATGAAATAATTTGCCTAAATTCAAAAATTTACAAAGATTATTTCGAAGTATAAATAAAAAAGGGGTTAAATAAATAAATAAATAAATAAAAGTTTCTAGATATAGATTTAATAAAAAAAAGTGTTTCCGGAAGTGAGTAAATAAAAGGATTTAAACAAGTGATAAAAAAGATCTATGTATATTGACTATATAGTTTTAAGTAAGTGATAAAGAAGGTCTGTGTACGTTGGCTATATATGTAAATTTTTGAACAAATAATCTTGACAAAAATAAGGATTATACAGATATGGTTAAACAACAACTGTTATTTTGCAATATTCTAATATGTTATTTCTTTAAGAGCTAAACTTAATTAATATAAAATCATCAATAGTAATTATGGTACTATTACTCTTTTTTGTATATTAAATGTGTTCATATTTTCCAGGCATACAAGTCATTAAGATAAAAGCTTTAAAAAAAATTACATCAAGCTGGTGTTCTCCAAAAGGTTGCATGGTAATTTTAGCTTATAAAAATAACATACTGGAGAATATTTATATCGTTTAATGTTCTATAACTGGGCCTATTATCAATAAGATATATAAAGTTTAATGTTACTTTTTACAACACTGAGGTACAATTTAAATGTATTTTTTAAATTAATGAGAGCCTTATCTACATAAAGGTTAATATTATAAAAGAACATTTTTCTATTTTTCTAAATAAGGCTAAAAGCTTTCAGCTTTTCTTTATTTCATGTTTTAGATGTGTTATCATATTCTGTTAGTTTTTACTCAAATAAACTTAAACAATTATTTACATATAAAATTTATAATATAATATTTAAAAAAATAAATATAAAATAAAATAAACTTTAAAACTACAACACTTTACTTAATTTATAAATATAGCCCTACTTATCTAAGATAAGACTCTATGTCCTATCTGACTATATGTAAAAATAACAACAAAATTAGTAGGACAAATTTCAGTATATTTTACTCATATTAGAGCACATTCTACACTGCCAGGACCATTAACTAGAAAAAATCAAAATATTGATTAACTATTATTCCCTTTACAAAAGGCTCATCTAGAACACACTTTACTTCATATAAACACTAAAGGACTTTATAATAAATACAAAATAACTGTTCATCATGTGCTTCTTTTAATATCCCTTACTGTCCTCCTGGTGTTAATCCAAGGGGACTCCATCCTTATGCCCTTTAACAAATGGATGTTGTTATAATTCAGTCATTTGGAAAACTAAGATATGTACATCACACTATTGACACTAATACTCATTTTCTTGGGCCACAGTTTATCTTAAAAAAAAAAAAAGCTGATGCAATCATTTTTCATTTATTATCTTGTTTTTCTACCATGGGAATTCCTTAAGAACTTAAACTGACAATGCACCTGCATATACCTCACAAAAATTACATTCATGACATTACACATACATTTGGCATACCTTGTAATAGTCAGAGTCAAGCTATTATAGAAAGGACAAATCATACGTTAAGAAAATATATACTAAAAATAAAAAGGGGGGATATGGCTATGGCTTATATACCTCAAAATATACTCCATAAAACTTTACTAACTTTAAATTTTTTAAATGTCTGGTCAACTTCCAAGGTTCCTGCAGCCCAGCAACATTTCTCTACATTTACATCTTAGCCATTATTTCTACAAATTGGAAATACCTATGTGGAACAGGGATGAAAATAAAGAATGGATTTCTAGGTTGTTGCACCACATGGGAAGGGGGTTTGCTCTTATTTCTACAGGTAAAACACCTTTCTAGGTACCTTCAAGACTTATCAAATTGCAGAATGAGCGACCCATTTGTCAGACAATTTCAGGAGCTGGCAATGCAGAGAACTTCTACGATGGCAACGAGAACAGCAGACCCCCCAACATGGAGACAGATAAAAAAAGTTGATTCAAGAAGCTGAAAAAAAAAACACTTCAAAAGGCAAATCAGCCTTTAAATCCTGTTAATCTTTTATTAGCTATGCTTGCCATTATTAATTGCCAGGTAAGTATAGTTTCTGCTCATTCTTTTGCTTATTGGGCCTATGTTCCTAACCCTCCTTTGGTGCAGTGTTTCCTGGGGAAAACCTGAAGTTCGTGTGTGTATTAATAATACTAATTTTCCCCCCTAATTTATGTGGGGGAATTAAAAATATTCCATTCTATAAAAATCTGTATAATATTTCTAATATAACTGTAGCTGTTGACGGAGTCCCATTGTGTATAGGGGCTCGTACTTTCTGTTTGCCTCTTATAGCACATAACAACTCTTTCTTATATTAGTTGGGGAGTTAATTATCATAGTTACCCTACTGCTGTTTTTACTGTCATATCTTCCCGAGGATTTAATACCTCTAGTATGTATCTTAATCAATCATGACTATTATCTGAAGAATGTTTTGTCAGAACTCCTCTTTCTTTATGTTCAGCTAAATATTTTGAAACATTTTTAACTCATAAAAGTGAAAAAAATGTCATGATCATCACCCTAAAACAGTAGTCAAATATCAAAATATCACTATAGTTGGGTAGAGTCCTAATCATTCTAAATTTATAAAAAGTTGGTCAAATCGTTCTTTAAGATGGCATCGACATAATGGGACAATAAATGCTTGGGGTAATGAGACAAAATGCAACATTATGCTTTGGTCTCTCCAATGTTACAGGATATAAGGTTTTCCAATACTCAAGGGGATATATGGAAACTATGGGCAGTATCTGGGAAACTCACTGTATGGACTGGAAATTTCAAGTTAGATGTATCCCATTCCTTTCCTTTTGAAGTACATCTACATAATAATCTGACTTATTTTTCTACATATGTTAAATTCCCTTATTCTCTTATGATTAAAAACTGAGAATGGAATGTGACTTGGGGAACAATATACATGTATAGACTGTTATCTTACTCAATGTGAAAATAGAACTAATTAGAAATTAATAGAAATTAATAATTATTATTTAGTTATTATTAAAGCTTGCACAAAATTGTGGGTGCCTGTTAAGTTGACTCATCCTTGCTCTGATTCATTGTCTGTTACTCATTTGTACAATGCTGTTCAAGTTTTGTTATATTGCTCACTACAATTAATAGGAATAGTTACAGCTTCATTCCTTGCAGTTGCTTCTGTAACTGCCATTGCTGCGATAGCTAGTGTTGCTTTACATCAAGACATTCAAACTGCGAATTTCATGAGAACATGGCATCAAGATGCTCATTTAATATGGCAAAAACAAAAGGACTTAAACTCTCAATTAACTACAGATGTGATCAATTTACAACATACTGTTTCCTGGCTTGGTGATCAAGTGACTATCTTGGCTACCAGAAGTGTACTAAAGTGTGACTGGAATTCTTCTCATATTTGTGTGACTTCTGTGCCATATAATACCACTGATTCCTGGGAAATTGTTAAAGGATGGTTAAATGGACATCAAAATTTAACTTTAGAAATTATGAATTTGTAAAAGACTATTGTGGTCACCTTTAGTAAGACATTACGTGAACTAACAGGATCTGATATTTTACAAAAATTGTCTTCAAGTATTGCTAATTTAAATCTTTTAAGTCATTTCTCTACCTTGTTGTCAACTTCTTTAGGAAACACTGTAATAATTTTTGTTTTATGTTTTGTTTTGTATATAGTCATCTAATTCTGGAAAAAGCAAAAGCAACTGAAACATAAAACCTCTCTTGTCGCTTCTGCTAATGCTCATTTACAAAAACAAAAAGAGAGAGATGTAGAGAATCAAATGTAACTGCGTTACTATTACTGTACTTGATTGAGTCTGCCTGCAAACGGGATATTCTGTCAAGGTATAGATAAGTAACAGTGGACATACTTGCAAAAGAAGTGTCTGCTGTCCTTGGGAGGGCCTGCTAGCAAACCAGAGGCTTCTTCAAGGTTTAGATAGGTAACAACAAACATGCTTGAAAACGAGGTGTCTGCTGACCTTGGGAGAACTTGTCTGCAAAGGGATGTTCTGCCAAGTGGGCTAGGAGGGCGCTGAGAAAAAAAATTTATCTGTTCTAAACAAAGAGCAGAGCTCAGCATACTCCAGGCCGAAAATAGATTAGCCATCAGAAGCGGGTCACTTCTGATTAGAAAGTAAAACTTCTGTGTGCTATGTTTAATTAGCTGAAAGACCTGATTTATTGAAGTTGGAAGGCTGCCTTTTATATTCACAATACTATAAAAAGATTGCTTGTACACAATAAAGGACTTTTTTTCTGCAGCTGCTTTGCTTGCTCTGCTTCTTCTTTTTCTTTGTTTTCCCATGCTGAACTTCAAGTGAATTACTGCAACAGAGTGTAACCTCAAAATGAAAACTGTTACTGCAAACGAACGGTTTCACCTAGAAGAACGAAATTTGGTTAGCCAACTGAGACTGGTGTACTGATAATTACCTGAAACTATCATTGAGATAGGATAAAAAAACATTTGTAGATATTTCAGGAGATACGTAGTTTTGGGGAAGCTGGGCAAGCCCTTTCAATGAAAGTGATTTTCGCCAGTCTCTGCTTTGGGCTACATCAAAAGCAAACAAACCATAGAGAGAGAACTTGAAACTACTTTATTGTGCCACGATCCAAAGAACTAGCACAAACCGTGTTTGATTTACAGTTCCAACTACATGTATCCAAATAGGAAAAAACAGAGTGAAACCTCAAAATGAAAACAGTTACTGCAAACGAACGGTTTGACCTGGAAGAACAAAATTTGGTAAGGCAAGTGGGACTGGTGTACTGATCACTACCTGAAAGTATCATCAAAATTGGGTGAAAAACTTTTGCTTAGATTTAGGAGATTCGTAGATTTTTGGAAGCTGGGCAAGCCCTCTAAATGAAAGGGTATTTCTCCAGACTCTGCATTGGGCTATATCAATAGCAAACAAGCCGTAGAGATAGAACTTGTAACTACTTTATTGTGCCAAATTTCAAAGAGCTAGCACAAACCGAGTTTCATTTAGAGTTCAGACTACATGTATTCATACAGGAGAAAAAAGAGTGAAACCTCAAAATGAAAACGGTTATTGCAAACGAACGGTTTGACTTAGAAGAAGAAAATTTGGTTAGGCAAGTGGGACTGGTGTACTGATCATTACCTGAAATTATCATCAAAATTGGGTGAAAAAACATTTGCTAAGATTTCAGGAGATTTGTAGTTTTTTGAAAGCTGGGCAAGCCCTTTCAATGAAAGTGATTTTCGCCAGTCTCTGCTTTTGGCTACATCAATAGCAAACAAACCATAGAAATAGAACTTAGAACACCTTTATTGTGCCAAGTTTCATAGAGCTAGCACAATCCAAGTTTAATTTAAAGTTCCAACAACATGTGTCCTTATAAGAGAAAACAGAGTGAAACCTCAAAATGAAATCGGTACTGCAAATGAAAGATTTGAACTAAAAGAACCAAATATAGTGAGCCAAGTGGGACTGAAGGACTGATCGTTACCTCAAAGTATCATCAAGATTGGGTGAAAAAACATTTGCTGAGATTTCAGGAGATTCGTAGTTTTTTGGAAGCTCGGAAAGTTCTTTCAATGAAAGTGATTTGCGCAAGTCTCTTCTTTGGGCTACATCAATTGCAAACAAACCATAGAGACAGAACCTGGAACACCTTTATTGTGCCAAGTTTCAAAGAGCTAGCACAAATCGAGTTTGATTTAGAGTTCCAAGTACATGTATCCATATAGGAGAAAACAGAGTGAAACCTCCAAATGAACACGGTTTCTGCAAACGAACGGTTTGACCTAGAAGAACGAAATTTGGTGAAGCACGTGAGACTAATGTACTGATCATTACCTGAAAGTATCATCCAGATTGGGTGAAAAAACATTTGCTGAGATTTCAGGAGATTCGTAGTTTTTTGGAAGCTTGGCAAGCCCTCTAAATGAAAGTGATTTTCGCCAATCTCTGCTTTGGGCTACATCAATTGCAAACAAACCATAAAGATAGAACTTGGAACACCTTTATTTTGCCTAGTTTCAAAGAGCTAGCACAAACCGAGTTTGATTTAGAGTTCCAAATACATGCATCCATATAGGAGAAAACAGAGTGAAACCTCTAAATAAAAACGGTTACTGCAACAGAATGGTTTGACCTAGAAGAACGAAATTTGGTGAGCCATGTGGGACTGGTGTACTGATCATTACGTGAAAGTATCATCAAGATTGGGTGAAAAAACGTTTGCTGAGATTTCAGGAGATTCGTTGTTTTTGGATGCTGGGCAAGCCATTTCAATCAAAGTGATTTTCGCCAGTTTCTGCTTTTGGCTACATCAATAGCAAACAAACGACAGAGATAGAGCTTGGAACACCTTTATTGTGCCATGTTTCAAGGAGCTAGCACAAACAGAGTTTGATTTAGAGTTCCAAGTACATGTATCCACATAGGAGAAAAAAGAGTGAAACCTCAAAATGAAAACTGTTACTTCAAACGAATGGTTTTACCTAGAAGAACGAAATGTGGTGAGCCAAGTGGGACTGGTGTACTGATCATTACCTGAAAGTATCATCAAGATTGGGTGAAAAAACATTTACTGAGATTCCAGAAGATTTTATAGAATCTGGGCCAGCCCTTTCAATGAAAGAGATTTTTGCCAGTCTCAGCTTTGGGCTACATCAATAGCAAACAAACCATAGAGATAGACCTTGGAACTACTTTATTGTGCAAAATTTCAAAGAGCTAGCACGAACCTTGTTTGATTTAGAGTTCCAACTACATGTATCCATATAGGAGAGAAAAGAGTGAAACCTCAAAATAAAAACGGTAACTGCAAACGAACGTTTTAACCTAGAAGAACAAAATTTGGTGAGCCAAGTGGGACTGGTGTATCGATCATTACCTGAAAGTATCATCAAGATTGGGTGAAAAAACTTTTGCTGAGATTTCAGGAGATTCGTAGTTTTCTGGAAGCTGGGAAAGCCCTTTAATTTAAAGTGATTTTCGCCAGAATCTGCTTTGGGCTACATCAATAAAAAACAAACCATAGAGATAGAACTTGGAAATACTTTATTGTGCCAAGTTTCAAAGAGCTAGCACAAACCGTGTTTGATTTAGATTTCCAACTACATTTTCCATATATGAGAAAACAGAGTGAAACCTCAAAATGACAACAATTAGTGCAAACGAACGATTTGACCTAGAAGAACGAAATATGGTGAGCCAAGTGAGACTGCTGGACTGATCATTACCAGAAAGTATCATCAAGATTGGGTGAAAAAACATTTGCTGAGATTTCAGGATATTCGTAGTTTTTTGGAAGCTGGGCAAGCCCTTTCAATGAAAGTGATTTTCGCCACTCTCTGCTTTGGGCTACATCAATTGAAAAAAAACCATAAAGATTGAACTTAGAACAACTTTATTGTGCCAAGTTTCAAAGAGCTAGCACAAACCGAGTTTGATTTAGAGTTCCAACTACATGCATCCATATAGGAGAAAACAGAGTGAAACCTCAAAATGAACACGGTTACTGCAAACGAACGGTTTGACATAGAAGAACGAAATTTGGTGAGGCAAGTAAGACTGATGTACTGATCATTACCTGAAAGTATCATCAATTTTCTATGAAAAAACATTTGCTGAGATTTCAGGACATTCGTAGTTTTTTGGAAGCTGGGCAAGCCCTTTCAATTAAAGTGGTTTTCGCCAGTTTCTGCTTTGGGCTACATCAATAGCAAACAAACTATAGAGATAGAACTTGGAACACCTTTATTGTGCATAGATTCAATGAGCTAGCACAAACCGAGTTTAATTTAGAGTTTCAACAACATGTATCCATATAGGAGAAAACAGAGTGAAACCTCAAAATGAAATCGGTACTGCAAACGAACGGTTTGAACTAGAAGAACGAAAAATGGTGAGTCATGTGGGACTGGTTTACTGATCATTACCTGAAAGTATCATCAAGATTGGTGAAAAAACATTTGCTGAGATTTCAGGAGAATCGTAGTTTTTTGGAAGCTGGGCAAGCCCTTTCAATGAAAGTGATAATCGCCAGTCTCTGGTTTGGGTTAAATCAATTGCAAACAAACCATAGAGATAGAACTTGGAACACCTTTATTTTGCCAAGTTTCAAAGAGCTAACACAAACCGAGTTTGATTTAGAGTTCCAATTACATGTATCCATATAGGAGAAAACAGAGTGAAACCTCAAAATGAACACGGTTACTGCAAACGAACGGTTTGACCTAGAATAACGAAATTTTGTGAGGCAAGTGAGAATAATGTACTGATAATTTTCTGAAAGTATCATCAAGATTGGTGAAAAAACATCTGCTGAGATTACAGGAGATTCATAGTTTTTTGGAAGCTGGGCAAACCCTTTCAATGAAAGTAGTTTTCGCCAGTCTCTGCTTTGGGTTACATCAATAGCAAACAAAACATAGAGATAGAACATGGAACACCTTTATTGTCCCAAGTTTCAAAGAGCTAGCCCAAACCGAGATTTATTTAGAGTTCCAACTACATGTATCCATATAGAAGAAAACAGATTGAAACCTCAAAATGAAAACGGTTACTGAAAACGAATGGTTTAACCTAGAAGAACGAAATTTGGTGAGCCAAGTGAGACTAATGTACTGATCATTACCTGAAAGTATCATCAAGATTGGGTGAATAAACATTTGCTGAGATTTCAGGAGATTCGTAGTTTTTTGGAAGCTGGGCAAGCCCTTTCAATGAAAGTGATTTTCGCCCGTCTCTGCTTTGGGCTTCATCAACAGCAAACAAAGCATAGAAATAGAACTTAAAACAGCTTTATTTTGATAAGTTTCAAAAAGTTAGCACAAACCGAGTTTGATTTAGAGTTCCAACTACATGTATCCATATAGGAGTAAGCAGAGTGAAACCTCAACATGAAAACGGTTACTGAAAACGAACGTTTGACCTAGAAGAACGAAATTTGGTGAGCCAAGTGGGACTGGTGTACTGATCATTACCTGAAAGTATCATCAAGATTGGGTGAAAAAAGATTTGCTGAGATTTCAGAAGATTCATAGTTTTTGGAAGCTGCCCAAGCCCTTCCAATGAAAACATATTTTCTCCTGTCTCTGCTTTGAGCTACATCAATTGCAAACAAACCATAAAGACAGAACTTGGAACACCTTTATTGTGCCAAGTTTCAAATAGCTAGCATAAACCGAGTTTGATTTAGAGTTCCAACTACATGTATCCATATAGAGGAAAACAGAGTGAAACCGCAAAATGAAAACGGTTACTGCAAACGAACAGTTTGATCTAGAAGAACGAAATTTGGTGACGCAAGTGAGACTAATGTACTGATCATTACCTGAAAGTATCATCAAGATTGGGTGAAAAATCATTTGCTGAGATTTCAGGAGATTCGTAGTTTTTTGTAAGCTGGGCAAGCCCTTAAAATGAAAGTGATTTTCGCCAGTCTCTGCTTTGGGCTACATCAATTGCAAACAAACTATAGAGATACAACTTGGAACACCTTTAATTTGCCAAGTTTCAAAGAGATACCACAAATCGAGTTGAATTTAGAGTTCCAAAAACATGTATCCATATAGGAGAAAACAGAGTGAAACCTCAAAATGAAATCGGTACTGCAAACGAACGGTTTGAACTAGAAGAACGAAATATGGTGAAAAATGTGGGACTGGTTGACTGATCATTACCTGAAAGTATCATCAAGATTGGGTGAAAAAATATTAGCTGAGATTTCAGAAGATTCCTAGTTTTTTGGAAGCTGGGCAAGCCCTTTCAATGAAAGTGATTTTCGCCAGTCTCTTCGTTGGGCTACATCAATTGCAAACAAACCATACAGTTAGAACTTTGAACAACTATATTGTGCAAAGTTTCAAAGAGCTAGCACAAACCGAGTTTGATTTAGAGTTCCAACTACATGTATCCATATAGGAGAAAACAGAGTGAAACCTCAAAATGAACACGATTACTGCAAACGAACGGTTTGACCTAGAAGAACGAAATTTTATGAGGCAAGTGAGACTAATGTACTGATAATTACCTGAAAGTATCATCAAGATTGGGTGAAAAAACATCTGCTGAGATTTCAGGAGATTCGTAGTTTTTTGGAAGTTGGGCAAGCCCTTTCAATGAAAGTGGTTTTTGCCAGTCTCTGCTTTGGGCTACATCAATAGCACACAAACCATAGAGATAGAACTTTGAACACTTTATTGTCCCAAGTTTCAAAGAGCTAGCACAAACCGAGTTTAATTTAGAGTTCGAACTACATGTATCCATATAGGAGAAAACAGTGAAACCTCAAAGTGAAAACGGTTACTGAATACGAATGGTTTGACCTAGAAGAAAGAACTTTGGTGAGCCAAATGAGACTAATGTACTGATTATTATCTGAAAGTATCATCAAGATTGGGTGAAAAAACATTTGCTGAGATTTCAGGCCATTCGTAGTTTTTAGAAGCTGGGCAAGCCCTTTCAATGAAAGTGATATTCGCCAGTCTCTGCTTTTGGCTTCATCAATAGCAAACAAAGCATACAAATAGAACTTGGAACACCTTTATTTTGCCAAGTTTCAAAAAGTTAGCACAAACCGAGTTTGATATAGAGTTTCAACTACATGTATCCATATAGGAGAAAACAGAGTAAAACCACTAAATGAACACGATTACTGCAAACGAAGGGTTTGACCTAGAAGAACGAAATTTTGTGAGGCAAGTGAGACTAATGTACTGATAATTACCTGAAAGTATCATTAAGATTGGGTGAAAAAACATCTGCTGAGATTTCAGGAGATTCGTAGTTTTTTGGAAGTTGGGCAAGCCCTTTCAATGAAAGTGGTTTTCGCCAGTCTCTGCTTTGGGCTACATCAATAGCACACAAACCATAGAGATAGAACTTTGAATACTTTATTGTCCCAAGTTTCAAAGAGCTAGCACAAACTGAGCTTTATTTAGAGTTCGAAATACATGTATCCATATAGGAGAAAACAGAGTGAAACCTCAAAGTGAAAACGGTTACTGAAAACGAATGGTTTGACCTAGAAGAACGAACTTTGGTGAGCCAAATGAGACTAATGTACTGATTATTATCTGAAAGTATCATCAAGATTGGGTGAAAAAACATTTGCTGAGATTTCAGGAGGTTCGTAGTTTTTAGAAGCTGGGCAAGCCCTCTCAATGAAAGTGATTTTCGCCAGTCTCTGCTTTTGGCTTCATCAATAGCAAACAAAGCATACAAATAGAACTTGGAACACCTTTATTTTGCCAAGTTTCAAAAAGTTAGCAAAAACCGAGTTTGATATAGAGTTTCAACTACATGTATCCATATAGGAGAAAACAGAGAAAAACCACAAAATGAACACGGTTACTGCAAAAGAACGATTTGATCTAGAAGAACAAAATTTGGTGAGGCAAGTGAGACTAATGTACTGATCATTACCTGAAAGTATCATCAAGATTGGGTGAAAAATCATTTGCTGAGATTTCAGGAGATTCCTAGTTTTTGGAAGCTGGGCAAGCCCATTTCAATGAAAGTGATTTTCGCCAGTCTCTTATTTGGGCTACATCAATTGCAAACAAACCATAGAGATGGAACTTGGAACACATTTATTGTGCCAAGTTTCAAAGAGCTAGCACAAATCGAGTTGAATTTAGAGTTCCAAAAACATGTATCCATATAGGAGAAAACAGAGTGAAACCTCAAAATTAAATCGGTACTGCAAAAGAACGGTTTGAAGTAGAAGAGGGAAATATGGTGAGCCAAGTGGGACTGGTGGACTGATCATTACCTGAAAGTATCATCAAGATTGGGTGAAAAAACATTTGCTGAGATTTCAGGAGATTCATAGTTTTTGGAAGCTGGGCAAGCCCTTTCAATGAAAGTGGTTTTCCCCAATCTCTGCTTTGGGCTACATCAAAAGCAAACAAACCATAGAGATAGAACATGGAACAACTTTATTTTGCCAAGTTTCAAAAAGTTAGCACAAACCGAGTTTGATTTAGAGTTCAAACTACATGTATCCATATAGGAAAAAACAGAGTGAAACCTCAAAATGAAAACGGTTACTGCAAACAAATGGTTTGCCCTAGAAGAACTAAATTTGGTGAGCCAAGTGGGACTGGTGTACTGATCATTACCTGAAAGTATCATCAATTTTGTATGAAAAAACATTTGCTGAGATTTCAGGACATTCGTAGTTTTTTGGAAGCTGGGCAAGCCCTTTCAATGAAAGTGGTTTTCGCCAGTCTCTGCTTTGGGCTACATTAATAGAAAACAAACCATAGAGACAGAACTTGGAACAATTTTATTCTGCCAAGTTTCAACGAGCTAACAAAAACCGAGTTTAATTTAGAGTTCCAACAATATGTATTCTTATAAGAGAAAACAGAGTGAAACCTCAAAATGAAATCGGTACTGCAAACGAACGGTTTGCAGTAGAAGAACGAAATATGGTGATCCAAGTGGGACTGGTAAACTGATCATTACCTGAAAATATCATCAAGATTGGGTGAAAAGACATTTGCTGAGATTTCAGTAGATTCGTATTTTTTTGAAGCTGGGCAAGCCCTTTCAATGAAAGTAATTTTCGCCAGTCTCTGTATTGGGCTACATCAATTGCAAACAAACCATAGAGATAGAACGTGGAACACCTTTATTGTGCCAAGTTTCAAAGAGATAGCACAAACCGAGTTTGATTTAGAGTTCCAAATACATGTATCCATATAGGAGTAAACAGAGTGAAACCTCAAAATGAAAACAGTTACTGCAAACGAACGGTTTTACCTAGAAGAACGAAATTTGATGAGCCAAGTGGGACTGGTGTACTGATCATTACCTGAAAGTATCATCAAGATTGGGTGAAAAAACAGTTGCTGAGATTTCAGGAGATTCGTAGTTTTTGGAAGCTGGGCAAGCCCTTTCAATTAAAGTGATTTTCGCAAGTCTCTGCTTTGAGTTTCATCAATAGCAAACAAACCATAGAGATAGAACTTGGAACACCTTTATTTTGCCAAGTTTCAATGAGTTACCTCAAACCGAGTTTGATTTAGAGTTCCAACTACATGTATCCATATAGGAGTAAGCAGAGTGAAACCTCAAAATGAAAACGGTTACTGAAAACGAATGGTTTGCCCTAGAAGAACTAAATTTGGTGAGCCAAGTGGGACTGGTGTACTGATCATTACCTGAAAGTATCATCAATTTTGTATGAAAAAACATTTGCTGAGATTTCAGGACATTCGTAGTTTTTTGGAAGCTGGGCAAGCCCTTTCAATGAATGTGGTTTTCGCCAGTCTCTGCTTTGGGCTACATTAATAGAAAACAAACCATAGAGATAGAACTTGGAACAATTTTATTGTGCCAAGTTTCAACGAGCTAGCACAAACCGAGTTTAATTTAGAGTTCCAACAACATGTATTCTTATTTGAGAAAACAGAGTGACACCTCAAAATGAAATCGGTACTGCAAACGAAGGGTTTGCAGTAGAAGAACGAAATATGGTGATCCAAGTGGGACTGGTAAACTGATCATTACCTGAAAATATCATCAAGATTGGGTGAGAAAACATTTGCTGAGATTTCAGGAGATTGGTAGTTTTTTGGAAGCTTGGCAAGCCGTTTTAATGAAAGTGATTTTCGCCAGTCTCTGCTTTGGGCTACATCAATTGCAAACAAACCATAGAGATAGAACATGGAAAAACTTTATTGTGCCAAGTTTCAAAGAGCTAGCACAAACCGAGTTTTATTTAGAGTTCCAACTACATGCATCCATATAGGAGAAAACAGAGTGAAAGCTCAAAATGAACAAGATTACTGCAAACGAACGGTTTGACCAAGAAGAACGAAATTTTGTGAGGCAAGTGAGACTAATGTACTAATGATTTCCTGAAAGTATCATCAAGATTGGGTGAAAAAAACATTTGCTGAGATTTCAGGAGATTCGTAGTTTTTAGAAGTTGGGCAAGCCCTTTCAATGAAAGTGATTTTCGCCAGTCTCTACTTTTGGCTTAATCAATAGCAAACAAAGCATACAAATAGAACTTGGAACACCTTTATTTTGCCAAGTTTCAAAAAGTTAGCACTAACCGAGTTTGATATAGAGTTTCAACTACATGTATCTATATAGGAGAAAACAGAGTGAAACCTCAAAATAAAATCGGTACTGCAAACGAACGGTTATACCTAGAAGAACGAAATTTAGTGAGCCGAGTGGGACTGGTGTACTGATCGTTACCTGAAAGTATCATCAAGATTGGGTGAAAAAAAATATTTGCTAAGATTTCAGGAGATTTGTAGTTTGTTGAAAGCTGGGCAACCCCTTTCAATGAAAGTGATTTTCGCCAGTCTCTGCTTTTGGCTACATCAATAGCAAACAAACCATAGAGGTAGAACTTGGAACACCTTTATTGTGCCAAGTTTCAAAGAGCTAGCACAAATCGAGTTTAATTTAGAGAGCCAACAACTTGTATCAATATAGAAGAAAACAGAGTGAAACCTCAAAATAAAATCAGTACTGCAAAAGACCGGTTTGAAGTAGAAGAACGAAATATGATGAGCCAAGTGGGACTGGTGCACTGATCATTACCTGAAAGTATCATCAAGATTGGGTGAAAATACTTTTGCTGAGATTTAAGGAGATTCGTAGTTTTCTGAAAGCTGGCCAAGCCCTTTCAATGAAAGTGATTTTCGCCAGTCTCTGCTTTGGGCTACATCAATTGCAAACAAACCATAGAGATAGAACGTGGAACACCTTTATTGTGCCAAGTTTCAAAGAGCTAGCACAAATCGAGTTGAATTTAGAGTTCCAAAAACATGTATCCATATAGGAGAAAACAGAGTGAAACCTCAAAATTAAATCGGTACTGCAAAAGAACGGTTTGAAGTAGAAGAACGAAATATGGTGAGCCAAGTGGGACTGGTTGACTGATCATTACTTGAAAGTATCATCAAGATTGGGTGAAAAAACATTTGCTGAGATTTCAGAAGATTCGTAGTTTTTTGGAAGCTGGGCCATCCCTTTCAATGAAAGTGATTTTCGCCAGTCTCTTCGTTGGGCTACATCAATTGCAAACAAACCATAGAGATAGAACATGGAAAAACTTTATTGTGCCAAGTTTCAAAGAGCTAGCACAAACCGAGTTTTATTTAGAGTTCCAACTACATGCATCCATATAGGAGAAAACAGAGTGAAACCTCAAAATGAACACGATTACTGCAAACGAACGGTTTGACCTAGAAGAACGAAATTTTGAGAGGCAAGTGAGACTAATGTACTGATAATTACCTGAAAGTATCATCCAGATTGGGTGAAAAAACATCTGCTGAGATTTCAGGAGATTCGTAGTTTTTAAAAAACTGGGCAAGCCCTTTAAATGAAAGTGGTTTTCGCCAGTCTCTGCTTTGGGCTACATCAATAGCAAACAAACCATAGAGATAGAACTTGGAACACCTTTATTGTGCCAAGTTGCAAAGAGCTAGCACAAACCGAGTTTTATTTAGAGTTCGAACTACATGTATCCATATAGGAGAAAACAGAGTGAAACCTCAAAGTGAAAACGGTTACTGAAAAGGAATGTTTTGACCTAGAAGAACGAACTTTGGTGAGCCAAGTGAGACTAATGTACTGATGATTATCTGAAAGTATCATCAAGATTGGGTGAAAAAACATTTGCTAAGATTTCAGGAGATTCGTAGTTTTTAGAAGCTGGGCAAGCCCTCTCAATGAAAGTGATTTTCGCCAGTCTGTGCTTTTGGCTTCATCAATAACAAACAAAGCATACAAATAGAACTTGGAACACCTTTAATTGCCAAGTTTGAAAAACTTAGCACAAACCGAGTTTGATATAGAGTTTCAACTACATGTATCCATATAGGAGAAAACAGAGTAAAACCACAAAATGAACACGGTTACTGCAAAAGAACGATTTGATCTAGAAGAACGAAATTTGGTGAGGCAAGTGAGACTAATGTACTGATCATTACCTGAAAGTATCATCAAGATTGGGTGAAAAAATCATTTGCTGAGATTTCAGGAGATTCATAGTTTTTGGAAGCTGAGCAAGCCCTTTCAATGAAAGTGATTTTCGCCAGTCTCTACTTTGGGCTACATCAATTGCAAACAAACCATAGAGATGGAACTTGGAACACCTTTATTGTCCCAAGTTTCAACGAGCTAGCACAAATCGAGTTGAATTTAGAGTTCCAAAAACATGTATCCATATAGGAGAAAACAGAGTGAAACCTAAAAATGAAATCGGTACTGCAAAAGAACGGTTTGAAGTAGAAGAAGGAAATATGGTGAGCCAAGTGGGACTGGTGGACTGATCATTACCTGAAAGTATCATCAAGATTGAGTGAAAAAACTTTTGCTGAGATTTCAGGAGATTCATAGTTTTTGGAAACTGGGCAAGCCCTTTCAATGAAAGTGATTTTCCCCAATCTCTGCTTTGGGCTACATCAAAAGCAAACAAACCATAGGGATAGAACTTGGAACACCTTAATTTTGCCAAGTTTCAAAAAGTTAGCACAAACCGAGTTTGATTTAGAGTTCAAACTACATGTATCCATATAGGAAAAAACAGAGTGAAACCTCAAAATGAAAATGGTTACTGCAAACGAATGGTTTGCCCTAGATGAACTAAATTTGGTGAGCCAAGTGGGACTGGTGTACTGATCATTACCTGAAAGTATCATCAATTTTGTATGAAAAAACATTTGCTGAGATTTCAGGACATTCGTAGTTTTTTGGAAGCTGGGCAAGCCCTTTCAATGAAAGTGGTTTTCGCCAGTCTCTGCTTTGGGCTACATAAATAGAAAACAAACCATAGAGATAGAACTTGGAACAATTTTATTGTGCCAAGTTTCAACGAGCTAGCACAAACCGAGTTTAATTTAGAGTTCCAACAACATGTATTCTTATTTGAGAAAACAGAGTGACACCTCAAAATGAAATCGGTACTGGAAACGAACGGTTTGCAGTAGAAGAACGAAATATGGTGAGCCAAGTGGGACTGGTAAACTGATCATTACCTGAAAATATCATGAAGATTGGGTGATAAAACATTTGCTGAGATTTCAGGAGATTCGTAGTTTTTTGGAAGCTTGGCAAGCTGTTTTAATGAAAGTGATTTTCGCCAGTCTCTGCTTTGGGCTACATCAATTGCAAACAAACCATAGAGATAGAACTTGGAACACCTTTATTGTGCCAAGTTTCAAAAAGCAAGCACAAACCAAGTTTTATTTAGAGTTCCAACTACATGTATCCATATAGGAGAAAACAGAGTGAAACCTCAAAATGAACACGATTACTGCAAACGAACGGTTTGACCTAGAAGAACAAACTTTGGTGAGCCAAGTGAGACTAATGTACTGATGATTACCTGAAAATATCATCAAGATTGGGTGAAAAAACATTTGCTGAAATTTCAGGAGATTCGTAGTTTTTAGAAGCTGGAAAAGCCCTTTCAATGAAAGTGATTTTCGCCAGTCTCTGCTTTGGGCTTCATCAATAGCAAACAAAGCATACAAATATAACTTGGAACACCTTTATTTTGCCAAGTTTCAAAAAGTTAGCACGAACCGAGTTTTATATAGAGTTTCAACTACATGTATTTATATAGGAGAAAACAGAGTGAAACCTCAAAATGAAAATTTTTACTGCAAGTGAACGGTTTGACCTAGAAGAACGAAATTTTGTGAGCCAAGTTGGACTGGTGTACTGATCATTACCTGAACGTATCATCAAGATTGGGTAAAAACAGATTTGCTGAGATTTCAGGAGATTCACAGTTTTTGGAAGCTGCGCAAGCCCTTTTAAAGAAAATATATTTTCTCCTGTATCTGCTTTGGGCTACATCAATTGCAAACAAACCATAAAGAGAGAACTTGGAACACCTTTATTGTGCCAAGTTTCAAAGAGCTAGCATAAACCGAGTTTGATTTAGAGTTCCAACAACATGTATCCATATAGGAGAAAACAGAGTGAAACCTCAAAATGAAAACGGTTACTGCAAATGAAAAGTTTGACCTAAAAGAACGAAATTTAGTGAGGCAAGTGGGACGGGTGTACTGATCGTTACCTGAAAGTATCATCAAGATTGGGTGAAAAAACATTTGCTAAGATTTCAGGAGATTCGTAGTTTTTTGAAAGCTGGGCAAGCCCTTTCAATGAAAGTGATTTTCGCAAGTCTCTGCTTTTGGCTACATCAATAGCAAACAAACCATAGAGATAGAACTTGGAACACCTTTATTGTGCCATGTTTCAAAGAGCTAGCACAAATCGAGTTTAATTTAGAGTTCCAAAAACATGTATCCATATAAGAGAAAACAGAGTGAAACCTCAAAATTAAATCGGTACTGCAGAAGAACGGTTTGAACTAGAAGAACGAAATATGGTGAGGCAAGTGAGACTAATGTACTGATCATTACCTGAAAGTATCATCAAGATTGGGTGAAAAATCATTTGCTGAGATTTCAGGAGATTCGTAGTTTTTTGTAAGCTGGGCAAGCCCTTTTAATGAAAGTGATTTTCACCAGTCTCTGCTTTGGGCTACATCAATTGCAAACAAACCATAGAGATAGAACTTGAAACACCTTTATTGTGCCAAGTTTCAAAGAGCTAGCACAAATCGAGTTGAATTTAGAGTTCCAAAAACATGTATCCATATAGGAGAAAACAGAGTGAAACCTCAAAATGAAATCGGTACTGCAAAAGAACGGTTTGAAGTAGAAGAACGAAATATGGTGAGCCAAGTAGGACTGGTTGACTGATCATTACCTGAAAGTATCATCAAGATTGGGTGAAAAAACATTTGCTGAGATTTCAGAAGATTCCTAGTTTTTTGGAAGCTGGGCAAGCCCTTTCAATGTAAGTGATTTTCACCAGTCTCTTCTTTGGGCTACATCAATTGCAAACAAACCATAGAGATAGAACTTGGAACACCTTTATTGTGCCAAGTTTCAAAGAGCTAGCACAAAACGAGTTTGATTTAGAGTTCCAACTACATGCATCCATATAGGAGAAAACAGAGTGAAACCTCAAAATGAACACGATTACTGCAAATGAAAAGTTTGACCTAGAAGAACGAAATTTTGTGAGGCAAGTGAGACTAATGTACTGATAATTACCTGAAAGTATCATCCAGATTGGGTGAAAAAACATCTGCTGAGATTTCAGGAGATTCGTAGTTTTTAAAAAGCTGGGCAAGCCCTTTAATGAAAGTGGTTTTCGCCAGTCTCTGCTTTGGGCTACATCAATAGCAAACAAACCATAGAGATAGAACTTGGAACACCTTTATTGTGCCAAGTTTCAAAGAGCTAGCACAAACCGAGTTTTATTTAGAGTTCGAACTACATGTATCCATATAGGAGAAAACAGAGTGAAACCTCAAAGTGAAAACGGTTACTGAAAAGGAATGTTTTGACCTAGAAGAACGAACTTTGGTGAGCCAAGTGAGACTAATGTACTGATGATTATCTGAAAGTATCATCAAGATTGGGTGAAAAAACATTTGCTAAGATTTCAGGAGATTCGTAGTTTTTAGAAGCTGGGCAAGCCCTCTCAATGAAAGTGATTTTCGCCAGTCTGTGCTTTTGGCTTCATCAATAACAAACAAAGCATACAAATAGAACTTGGAACACCTTTATTTTGCCAAGTTTCAAAAAGTTAGCACAAACCGAGTTTGATATAGAGTTTCAACTACATGTATCCATATAGGAGAAAACAGAGTAAAACCACAAAATGAACACGGTTACTGCAAAAGAACGATTTGATCTAGAAGAACGAAATTTGGTGAGGCAAGTGAGACTAATGTACTGATCATTACCTGAAAGTATCATCAAGATTGGGTGAAAAAATCATTTGCTGAGATTTCAGGAGATTCATAGTTTTGGAAGCTGAGCAAGCCCTTTCAATGAAAGTGATTTTCGCCAGTCTCTACTTTGGGCTACATCAATTGCAAACAAACCATAGAGATGGAACTTGGAACACCTTTATTGTCCCAAGTTTCAACGAGCTAGCACAAATAGAGTTGAATTTAGAGTTCCAAAAACATGTATCCATATAGGAGAAAACAGAGTGAAACCTAACAATGAAATCGGTACTGCAAAAGAACGGTTTGAAATAGAAGAAGGAAATATGGTGAGCCAAGTGGGACTGGTGGACTGATCATTACCTGAAAGTATCATCAAGATTGAGTGAAATAACATTTGCTCAGATTCCAAAAGATTCGTAGTTTTTTGGAAGCTGGGCAAACCCTTTCAATTAAAGTGATTTTTGCCAGTCTCTCCTTGGGATACATCAATAGTAAACAAACCATAGAGACAGAACTTGGAACTACTTTATTGTGCCAAGTTTCAAAGAGCTAGCACAAACCATGTTTGATTTAGAGTTCAAACTACATGTATCCATATAGGAGAAAACAGACTGAAAACCTCAAAATGAAAACGGTTAGTGCAACCAACGTTTTAACCTAGAAAAACGATATTTGGTGAGCCAAGTGGGACTGGTGTACTGATCATCACCTGAAAATATCATCAAGATTGGGTAAGAAAAGATTTTCTGAGATTCCAGAAGATTCGTAGTTTTTTGGAAGCTGGGCAAGCCCTTTCAATGAAAGTGATTTTCGCCAGTCTCTGCATTGGGCTACATCAATAGCAAACAAACCATAGAGATAGAACTAGGAACTACTTTTTTGTGCCAAGTTTCAAAGAGCTAGCACAAACTGTGTTCGATTTAGAGTTCCAAATATATGTAGCCATATAGGAGAAAACAGAGTAAAACCTCAGAATTAAAACGGTTACTCCAAACGAACGGTTTAACTTAGAAGAACGAAATTTGGTTAGCCAAGTAAGATTGGTGTCTTGATCATTACCTGAAAGTATCATCAAGATTTGGTGAAAAAACATTTGCTGAGATTCCAGGAGATTTGTAGTTTTTTGGAAGCTGGGCAAGGTCTTTAAATGAAAATTATTTTAGTCAGTCTCTGCTTTTGGCTACATCAATAGCAAACAAACCATAGAGATAGAACTTGGAACTACTTTATTGTGCCAAGTTTCAAAAAGCTAGCACAAACCGTGTTTGACTTAGAGTTCCAACTACATGTATCCATATAAGAGAAAACAGAGTGAAACCTCAAAATGAAAATGGTTACTGCAAACGAACTGTTTAACATAGAAAAACAAAATTTAGTGAGCCTAGTGGGACTGGTGTACTGATAATTACCGGAAAATATCATCAAGATGGGGTGAAAAAACATTTGCTGAGATTTCAGGAGATTCGTAGTTTTTGGAAGCTGGGCAAGTTCTCTCAATGAAAGTGATTTTCGCCAGTCTCTGCTTTTGGCTACATCAATAGCAAACAAACCATAGAGATAGAACATGGAACTACTTTATTGTGCCAAGTTTCAAAGAGCTAGCACAAACCGTGTTTGATTTAGAGTTTCAAAGACTGTATCCACACAGGAGATAAGAGAGTGAAACCTCAAAATAAAAACGGTTACTGCAAACGAACGGTTTCACCTAGAAGAACAAAATTTGGTGAGCAAACTCAGATTCTTTTACTGATAATTACCTGAAACTATCATCAAGATTGGGTGAAAAAACATTAGCTGCAATTTCAGGAGATTCGTAGTTTTTGGGAAGCTGGGAATGCCCTTTCAATGAAAGTGAATTTCGCCAGTCTCTGCTTTGGGCTACATCAGTAGCAAACACATCATAGAGATAGAACTTGGAACTACTTTATTGTGCCAAGTTTCAAAGAGCTAGCACAAACCGTGTTTGATTTAGAGTTCCAACTACATGTATCCATATAGGAGAAAACAGAGTGAAACCTCAAAATGAAAATGGTTACTGCAAACGAACTGTTTAACCTAGAAGAACGAAATTTGGTGAGCCATGTGGGAATGGTGTACTGATCATTACCTGAAAGTATCATCAAGATTGGGTGAAAAAACATTTGCTGAGATTTCAGGAGATTCATAGTTTTTGGAAGCTGAGCAAGCCCTTTCAATGAAAGTGATTTTCGCCAGTCTCTACTTTGGGCTACATCAATTGCAAACAAACCATAGAGATGGAACTTGGAACACCTTTATTGTCCCAAGTTTCAACGAGCTAGCACAAATAGAGTTGAATTTAGAGTTCCAAAAACATGTATCCATATAGGAGAAAACAGAGTGAAACCTAACAATGAAATCGGTACTGCAAAAGAACGCTTTGAAGTAGAAGAAGGAAATATGGTGAGCCAAGTGGGACTGGTGGACTGATCATTACCTGAAAGTATCATCAAGATTGAGTGAAATAACATTTGCTCAGATTCCAAAAGATTCGTAGTTTTTTGGAAGCTGGGCAAACCCTTTCAATTAAAGTGATTTTTGCCAGTCTCTCCTTGGGATACATCAATAGTAAACAAACCATAGAGACAGAACTTGGAACTACTTTATTGTGCCAAGTTTCAAAGAGCTAGCACAAACCATGTTTGATTTAGAGTTCAAACTACATGTATCCATATAGGAGAAAACAGACTGAAACCTCAAAATGAAAACGGTTAGTGCAACCAACGTTTTAACCTAGAAAAACGATATTTGGTGAGCCAAGTGGGACTGGTGTACTGATCATCACCTGAAAATATCATCAAGATTGGGTAAGAAAAGATTTTCTGAGATTCCAGAAGATTCGTAGTTTTTTGGAAGCTGGGCAAGCCCTTTCAATGAAAGTGATTTTCGCCTGTCTCTGCATTGGGCTACATCAATAGCAAACAAACCATAGAGATAGAACTAGGAACTACTTTTTTGTGCCAAGTTTCAAAGAGCTAGCACAAACTGTGTTCGATTTAGAGTTCCAAATATATGTAGCCATATAGGAGAAAACAGAGTAAAACCTCAGAATTAAAACGGTTACTCCAAACGAACGGTTTAACTTAGAAGAACGAAATTTGGTTAGCCAAGTAAGATTGGTGTCTTGATCATTACCTGAAAGTATCATCAAGATTTGGTGAAAAAACATTTGCTGAGATTCCAGGAGATTTGTAGTTTTTTGGAAGCTGGGCAAGGTCTTTAAATGAAAATTATTTTAGTCAGTCTCTGCTTTTGGCTACATCAATAGCAAACAAACCATAGAGATAGAACTTGGAACTACTTTATTGTGCCAAGTTTCAAAAAGCTAGCACAATCCGTGTTTGACTTAGAGTTCCAACTACATGTATCCATATAAGAGAAAACAGAGTGAAACCTCAAAATGAAAATGGTTACTGCAAACGAACTGTTTAACATAGAAAAACAAAATTTAGTGAGCCTAGTGGGACTGGTGTACTGATAATTACCGGAAAATATCATCAAGATGGGGTGAAAAAACATTTGCTGAGATTTCAGGAGATTCGTAGTTTTTGGAAGCTGGGCAAGTTCTCTCAATGAAAGTGATTTTCGCCAGTCTCTGCTTTTGGCTACATCAATAGCAAACAAACCATAGAGATAGAACATGGAACTACTTTATTGTGCCAAGTTTCAAAGAGCTAGCACAAACCGTGTTTGATTTAGAGTTTCAAAGACTGTATCCACACAGGAGATAAGAGAGTGAAACCTCAAAATAAAAACGGTTACTGCAAACGAACGGTTTCACCTAGAAGAACAAAATTTGGTGAGCAAACTCAGATTCTTTTACTGATAATTACCTGAAACTATCATCAAGATTGGGTGAAAAAACATTAGCTGCAATTTCAGGAGATTCGTAGTTTTTGGGAAGCTGGGAATGCCCTTTCAATGAAAGTGAATTTCGCCAGTCTCTGCTTTGGGCTACATCAGTAGCAAACACATCATAGAGATAGAACTTGGAACTACTTTATTGTGCCAAGTTTCAAAGAGCTAGCACAAACCGTGTTTGATTTAGAGTTCCAACTACATGTATCCATATAGGAGAAAACAGAGTGAAACCTCAAAATGAAAATGGTTACTGCAAACGAACTGTTTAACCTAGAAGAACGAAATTTGGTGAGCCATGTGGGAATGGTGTACTGATCATTACCTGAAAGTATCATCAAGATTGGGTGAAAAAACATTTGCTGAGATTTCAGGAGATTCGTAGTTTTTTAGAAGCTGGGCAAGCCCTTTAAATGAAAGTGATTTTCGCCAGTCTCTGCTTTGGGCTACATCAATAGCAAACAAACCATAGAGATAGAACTTGGAACTAATTTATTGCGCCAAGTTTCAAAGAGCTAGCACTAACCGTGTTTGATTTAGAGTTCCAACTACATGTATCTATATAGGAGATAAGAGAGTGAAACCTCAATATGAAAATAGTTACTGCAAATGAACGGTTTAACCTAGAAGAACGAAATTTGGTGAGCCAAGTGGGATTGGTGTCCTGATCATTACCTGAAAGTATCATCAAGATTGGGTGAAAAAACATTTGCTGAGATTTCAGGAGATTCTTAGTTTTTTAGAAACAGGTAAAGCCCTTTCAATTAATGTGATTTTCTCAAGTCTCTGCTTTTAGTAAATTAATACCAAACAAACCATAGAGATAGAACTTGGAACTAATTTATGCTGCCAAGTTTCAAAGAGCTAGCACTAACCGTGTTTGATTTAGAGTTCCAAATATATGTATCTATATAGGAGGAAAAAAAGTGAAACCTCAAAATGAAAACGGTTACTGCATACGTATGGTTTAACCTAGAAGAACTAAATTTGGTGAGCAAACTGGGATTCTTATACTGATCATTACCTGAAACTATCATCAAGATTGGGTGAAAAAACACTTGCTGAGATTCCAGAAGATTCATAGTTTTTTGGAAGCTGGGCAAGCATTTCAATGAAAGTGATTTTCGCCAGTCTCTGCTTTGGGCTACATCAATAGCAAACAAACCATAGAGATAGAACTTGGAACTCCCTTATTGTGCCAAGTTTCAAAGAGCTAGCACTAACCGTGTTTGATTCAGAGTTCCAACTAGATGTATCCATATAGGAGAAAAGAGAGTGAAACCTCAAAATGAAAACGGTTACTGCAAACGAACGGTTTAACCTGGAAGAAAGAAATTTGGTGAGCAAAGTGGGAATGGTGTACTGATCATGACCTGATAGTATCATGAAATTTGGGTGAAAGAACATTTGATGAGATTACAGGAGATTCATAGTTTTTTGGAAGCTGAGCAAGCCTTTTCAATGAAAGTGATTTTCGCCAGATTCTGCATGGGCTACATAAGTAGCAAACAAACCATAGAGATAGAACTTGGAACTACTTTACTGTGCCAAGTTTCAAGGAGCTAGCACAAACCTTGTTTGATTTAGAGTTTCAACTACATGTATCCATATAGAAGAAAACAGAGTGAAACCTCAAAATGAAAACGGTTACTTCAAACGAACGGTTTAACCTAGAAGAACGAAATTTGGTGAGCAAAGTGGGACTGGTGTACTGATCATTACCTGAAACTATCATCAAATTGTGTAAAATAGCATTTGCTGATTTTCCAGAAGATAAGTAGTTTTTTGGAACCTGGGCAAGCCCTTTCAATAAAAGTGAATTTTGCCAGTCTCTGCTTTGGGCTACATCAATAGCAAACAAACTATAGAGATAGAACAAGGGACTACTTTATTGTGCCACGCTTCAAAGGACCAGTACAAACTGTGTTTGATTTAGAGTCCAAATAAATGTATCCCTATAGGAGAAAACAGAGTGAAACCTCAAAATAAAAACGGTTACTGCAAACGCACGGTTTAACCTAGAAGTACGAAATTTGGAGAGCCAATTGGGACAGGTGTACTGATCATTACCTCAAAGTATCATCAAGATTGGGTGAAAAAACATTTGCTGAGATTTCAGGAGATTCGTAGTTTTTTGGAAGCTGGGTAAGCTATTTCAATGAAAGTGATTTTTGCCAGTCTCTGCATTGGGCTACATCAAAAGCAAACAAACCATAGAGATAGAAGTTGGAACTACTTTTTTGTGCCAAGTTTCAAAGAGCTAGCACTAACCATGTTTGATTTAGAGTTCCAAATATATGTATCTATATAGGAGGAAAAAAAGTGAAACCTCAAAATGAAAACGGTTACTGCATACGTATGGTTTAACCTAGAAGAACTAAATTTGGTGAGCAAACTGGGATTCTTATACTGATCATTACCTGAAACTATCATCAAGATTGGGTGAAAAAACACTTGCTGAGATTCCAGAAGATTCATAGTTTTTTGGAAGCTGGGCAAGCATTTCAATGAAAGTGATTTTCGCCAGTCTCTGCTTTGGGCTACATCAATAGCAAACAAACCATAGAGATAGAACTTGGAACTCCCTTATTGTGCCAAGTTTCAAAGAGCTAGCACTAACCGTGTTTGATTTAGAGTTCCAACTAGATGTATCCATATAGGAGAAAAGAGAGTGAAACCTCAAAATGAAAACGGTTACTGCAAACGAACGGTTTAACCTAGAAGAAAGAAATTTGGTGAGCAAAATGGGAATGGTGTACTGATCATGACCTGATAGTATCATGAAATTTGGGTGAAAGAACATTTGATGAGATTACAGGAGATTCATAGTTTTTTGGAAGCTGAGCAAGCCTTTTCAATGAAAGTGATTTTCGCCAGATTCTGCATGGGCTACATAAGTAGCAAACAAACCATAGAGATAGAACTTGGAACTACTTTACTGTGCCAAGTTTCAAGGAGCTAGCACAAACCTTGTTTGATTTAGAGTTTCAACTACATGTATCCATATAGAAGAAAACAGAGTGAAACCTCAAAATGAAAACGGTTACTTCAAACGAACGGTTTAACCTAGAAGAACGAAATTTGGTGAGCAAAGTGGGACTGGTGTACTGATCATTACCTGAAACTATCATCAAGATTGTGTAAAATAGCATTTGCTGATTTTCCAGAAGATAAGTAGTGTTTTGGAAGCTGGGCAAGCCCTTTCAATAAAAGTGAATTTCGCCAGTCTCTGCTTTGGGCTACATCAATAGCAAACAAACTATAGAGATAGAACAAGGGACTACTTTATTGTGCCACGCTTCAAAGGACCAGTACAAACTGTGTTTGATTTAGAGTCCAAATAAATGTATCCCTATAGGAGAAAACAGAGTGAAACCTCAAAATGGAAATGGTTACTGCAAACGCACGGTTTAACCTAGAAGTACGAAATTTGGAGAGCCAATTGGGACAGGTGTACTGATCATTACCTCAAAGTATCATCAAGATTGGGTGAAAAAACATTTGCTGAGATTTCAGGAGATTTGTAGTTTTTTGGAAGCTGGGTAAGCTATTTAAATGAAAGTGATTTTTGCCAGTCTCTGCATTGGGCTACATCAAAAGCAAACAAACCATAGAGATAGAAGTTGGAACTACTTTTTTGTGCCAAGTTTCAAACAGCTAGCACAAACCGTGTTTGATTTAGAGTTCCAACTACAAGTATCCATATAGGAGAAAACAGAGTGAAACCTGAAAATGAAAATGGTAACTGCGAACGAACGGTTTAACCTAGAAAAACTAAATTTGGTGAGCAAAGTGGGATTCCTGTACTGATCATTACCTGAAACTATCATCAAGATTGGGTGAAAAAACTTTAGCTGAGATTTCAGGAGATTCGTAGTTTTTTGGAAGCTGGGAAGGCCCTTTTAATGAAAGTGATTTTTGCCAGTTTCTGCTTTGGGCTACATCTATAGCAAACAAACCATAGAAATAGAATGGGGAACTAGTTTATTGTGCCAAGTTTCAAAGAGCAAGCACAAACCGTGTTTGATTTAGAGTTCCAACTACATGTATCCATGTAGGAGAAAAGAGAATGAAACCTCAAAATGAAAACGCTTAGTGCAAACGAACGATTTAACCTAGAAGAACGAAATTTGGTAAGCCAACTGGGACTGGTGTACTGATCATTACCTGAAAGTATCATCAAGATTGGGTAAAAAAATGTTTGCTGAGATTTAAAGAGATTCGTAGTTTTTGAAAGCTGGGCAAGCCTTTTCAATGAAAGTGATTTCGCCAATCACTGCATGGGCTACATAAATAGTAAACTAATCATATAGATAGAACTTGGAACTAGTTTACTGTACCAAGTTTCAAAGAGCTAGCACAAACCGTGTTTGATTTAGAGTTCCAACTACATGTATCCAAAAAGGAGAAAACAGAGTGAATCCACAAAATAAAAAGGGTTACGGCAAACGAACATTTTAACCTAGAAGAAAGAAATTTAATGAGACAAGCGGGACTGCTGTAGTGATCGTTACCTGAAAGAATCATCAAGATTGAGTGAAAAAACATTTGCTGAGATTGCAGAAGATTCGTAGTTTTTTGGAAGCTGGGCAAGCCCTCTCAATGAAAGTGATGTTCGCCAGTCTTTGCTTTGGGCTATATCAATAGCAAACAAACCATAGAGAGAGAACTTGGAACTCCCTTATTGTGCCAAGTCTCAAATAGCTAGCACTAACCGTGTTTGATTTAGAGTTCCAACTAAATGTATCCATATAAGAGAAAAAAGAGTGAAACCTCAAAATGAAAACGGTTACTGCGAACGAAAGGTTTAATCTAGAAGAACGAAATTGGTAAGCCAAGTGGGACTGGGTACTGATTATTTCCGGAAAGTACCATGAAGATTGGGTTAAAAAACCTTTGCTGAGATTTCAGGAGATTCGTAGTTTTTTGGAAGCTGGACAAGCCCTTAAAATGAAAGTGATTTTCGCCAGTCACTGCTTTGGGCTACATCAATAGCAAACAAACCATAGAGATAGAACTTATAAATACTTTATTGTGCCAAGTTTCAAAGAGCTAGCACAAACCGTGTTTTATTTAGAGTCCCAACTACATGTATCCATATAGGAGAAAACATAGTGAAACATCAATATGAAAACAGTTACTGTAAAAGAACGGTTTATCTTTGAAGAACGAAATTTGGTGAGAAAAGTGGGATTCGGTACTGATCATTACCTGAAACTATCATCAAGATTGGGTGAAAAAAACATTAGCTGATATTTCAGGAGATTCGTAGTTTTTTGGAAGCTGGGCAAGCCCTTTCAATGAAAGTGATTTTCGCTAATCTCTTCTTTGGGCTACATCAATGTCAAACAAACCAAAGAGATAGAACTTGGAACTACTTTATTGTGCCAAGTTTCAAAGAGCTAGCAAAAACCTTGTTTGATTTAGAGTTCCAACTGCATGTATCCATATAGGAGAAAACATAGTGTAACCTCAATATGAAAACGGTTACTGCAAAAGAACGGTTTAGCCTGGAAGAACGAAATTTGGTGAGCCAAGTGAAATTCTTGTACTGATAATTACCTGAAACTATCATCAAGATTGGGTGAAAAAACATTAGCTGAGATTTCAGGAGATTTGTCGTTTTTTGGAAGCTGAGCAAGCCCTTTCAATGAAAGTGATTTTCGAAAGTCTCCGATTTGGGCTACATCAATAGCAAACAAACCATAGAGATAGAACTTGGAACTACTTTATTGTGCCAAGTTTCAAAGGGCTAGCACAAACCGTGTTTGATTTAGAGTTCCAACTACATGTATCCCTATAGGAGAAAACAGAGTAAAACCTCAAAATGAAAACAGTTACTGCAAACGAACGGTTTAACTTAGAAGAACGAAATTTGGTAACCCAATTAAGACTGGTGTACTGATCATTACCTGAAAGTATCATCAAGATTGAGTGAAATAAAATTTGCTGTGATTTCAGGAGAAACTTAGTTTTTTGGAAGCTGGGAAAGCCCTTTCTATGAAAGAGATTTTCGAAAGTCTCTGATTTGGGCTACATCTATAGCAAACAAATCATAGAGATAGAACTTGGAACTACTTTATTGTGTCAAGTTTCAAAGAGCTAGCACAAACCGTGTTTGATTTAGAGTTCCAAATATATGTATCCATATAGGAGAATACAGAGGGAAACCTCAAAATGAAAACAGTTACTGCAAACGAACTGTTTAACCTAGAAGAACGAAATTTTGTGAGCCAAGTGGTACTGGTTTACTGATCATTACCTGAAATTATCATCAAGATTGGGTGAAAAACATTTGCTGAGATTCCAGACGATTCGTATTTTTTTGGAAGCTGGGAAAGCCCTTTCAATGAAAGTGATTTTCCCGACTCTTTGCTTTGGGCTACATCAATAGCAAACAAACCATAGAGAAAGAACTAGGAACTACTTTATTGTGCCAAGGTTCAAACAGATAGCACAAACCGTGTTTGATTTAGAGTTCCAGATACATGTATCCATATAGAAGAAAACAGAGTGAAATTTCAAAATGAAAACGGTTACTGCAAACGAACGGATTAACCTAGAAAAACAAAATATGGTGAGCCAGTTGGGACTGGTGTACTGATCATTACCTGAAAGTATCATCAAGATTTTTTAAAAAAAACATTTCCTGAGATTCTAGGAGATTTGCTGTTTTTTGGAAGCTGGGCAAGCCCTTTCAATGAAAGTGATTTTTGCCAGTCTCTTCTTTGGGCTACATCAATAGGAAACAAACCATAGAGATAGAACTTTAAACTACTTTATTGTGCCAAGTTTCAAAGAGCTAGCACAAACCGTGTTTGATTTCGCGTTCCAAATACATGTATACATGTAGGAGAAAACAGAGTAAAACCTCAAAATGAAAACGGTTACTGCAAACGAACGGTTTAACCTAGAAGAACGAAATTTGGTGAGCCATTTAAGACTGGTGTACTGATCATTACCTGAAACTATCATCAAGTTTGGGTGCAAAAAAATTAGCTGAGATTTCAGGAGATTCATAGATTTTTGGAAGCTGTAAAAGACCTTTCAATAAAAGTGATTTTGGCCTGTCTCTGCTTTGGGCTACATCAATAGAAAACAAACCATTGAGATAGAACTAGGAACTACTTAATTGTGCCAAGTTTCAAAGAGCTAGCAAAAACCGTGTTTGATTTAGAGTTTCAACTACATGTATTTATATAGGAGAAAACAGAGTGAAACCTCAAAATGAAAACAGTTACTACAAACGACCGGTTTAACATTGAAGAACGAAATTTAGTGCACCAAGTGGAACTGGTGTAGTATTCATTACCTGAAAGTATCATCAAGATTGGGTGAAAAAACATTTGCTGAGATTCCAGGAGATTCGTATTTTTTTCAAATCTTGGCAAGCCCTTTCAATAAAAGTGATTTTCGACAGTCTCTGCTTTGGGCTACATCAATAGAAAACCAACCATACAGATACAAGTAGAAAGTACTTTATTGTGCCAAGTTTCAAAGAGCTAGCACAAACCGTGTTTGATTTAGAGTTTCAAATACATGTGTCCATATAAAAGAAAACAGAGTGAAACCTCAAAATGTAAATGGTTACTGCAAACGAACGGTTTAACCTAGAAGAACGAAATTTGGTGAGCCAAGTTGGACGGGTATAGTGATCATTAACTGAAACTATGATCAAGATTGGGTGAAAAAACATTTGCTGAGATTCCAGGATATTCGTAGTTTTTTGGAATCTGGGCAAGCCCTTTCAATGAAAGTGATTTTTCCAGTCTCTGCTTCGGGCTCCATCAATAGCAAACAAACCATAGAGATAGATCTTGGAACTACTTTATTGTGCCAAGTTTCAAAGAGCTATCAAAAACCGAGTTTGATTTAGATTTCCAAAAACATGTATTTATATAGGAGAAAACAGAGTGAAACCTCAAAATGAAAACGGTTACGGCAAACGAACGGTTTAACCTATAAGAACAAAATTTGGTGAGCCAAGTGGGACTGGTGTACTGATCATTACCTGAAAGTATCATCAAGATTGGGTGAAAAAATATTTGCTGAGATTCCAGAAGATTTAAATTTTTCTGGAAGCTGGGAAAGCCCTTTCAATTAAACTGATTTTCGCCAGTGTCTGCTTTGGGCTACATCAATAGCAAACAAGCCATAGAGAAAAAACTTGGAACTACTTTATTTTGCCAAGTTATAAAGAGCTAGCAAAAACCGTGTTTGATTTAGAGTTTCAACTACATGTATCAATACACAAAAAACAGAGTGAAACCTCAAAGTGAAAACGGTTACTGTAAACGAACAGTTTAACCTAGAAAAACGAAATTTGGTGAGCCAAGTGGGACTGGTGTACTGATCATTACCTGAAAGTATCATCAAGATTGGGTGAAAAAACATTTGCTGAGATTCCAGAAGATAAGTAGTTTTTTGAAAGCTGGGAAAGCTCTTTCAATGAAAGTGATTTTCCCCATTCTCTGCTTTGGGGTACATCAATTGCAAAATTACCATAGATTTAGAACTTGGAACTACTTTATTGTGCCAAGTGTCAAAGAGCTAGCACCGACCGTGTTTGATTTAGAGTTCCAACTACATGTATCCATATAGAAGAAAACAGAGTGAAACCTCAAAATGAAAATGGTTACTGCCAATGGACAGTTTAACCTAGAAGAACGAAATTTAGTGAGCAAAGTGGGATTCTTGTATTGATCATTACCTGAAACTATCATCAAGATTTGGTGAAAAAACATTAGCTGAGATTTCAGGAGATTCATAGTTTTTTGGAAGCTGGGAAAGACCTTTCAATGAAAGTGATTTTTGCAGTCTCTGCTTTGGGCTACATCAATAGCAAACAATCCATATAGATAGAACTTGGAACTACTTTATTGTGCCAAGTTTCAAAGAGCTAGCACAAACCGTGTTTGATTTAGAGTTCCAACTACATGTATCCATATAGGAGAAAACAGACTGAAACCTCAAAATGAAAATGCTTACTGTAAACGAACGGTTTAACCTAGAAGAACGAAATTTGGTGAGTCAAGTGGGACTGGTGTACTGATCATGACCTGAAAGTATTATGAAAATTGGGTGAAAAAACATTTGCTGAGATTCCAGGAGATTCGGATAGAAAGAGTAGATGGGATAGAAAGAGAAAATGGGGGGGAGGAAGATAGTAGAGGATAGGAAAAGTAACAGAATACATCAGTCACTAGTATGGCATTATGTAAAAATGTGAATGTGTAACCTATGTGATTCTAAAATCTGTATTTGGGGTAAAAATGGGAGTTCATAACTCACTTGAAACTATTGTTCGAAGTATGATATGTCAAGAGCTTTGTAATGCAGTGAACAACCAATAAAAAAATAAAAAATAAAAAAAATGTTTGCTGAGATTTCAGGAGATTCGTAGTTTTTTGGAAGCTGGGCAAGCCCTTTCAATGAAAGTGATTTTTTCCAGTCTCTGCTTTGGACTACATCAATAGCAAACAAACCATAAAGATAGAACTTGGAACTACTTTATTGTGCAAAGTTTCAAAGAGCTAGCACAAACTGTGTTTGATTTAGATTTCCAACTACATGTATACATATAGGAGAAAACAGAGTGAAACCTCAAAATAAAAACGGTTACTGCAAATGAAAGATTTAACCTAGAAAAACGAAATTTGGTGAGCCAAGTGGGACTGGTGTACTGATCATGACCTGAAAGTATCATGAAAATTGGGTAAAAAAAAATTTGATGAGATTCCAGAGATTCGTAGTTTTTTGGAAGCTGGGCAAGTCCTTTCAATGAAAGTGATTTTCGCCAATCTCTGCAAGGGCTACATAAATAGGAAACAAAACATAGAGATAGAACTTGGAACTACATTAATATGCCAAGTTTCAAAGAGCTAGCACAAACCGTGTTTGATTGAGAGTTTCAACTACATGTATCCATATAGAAGAAAACAGAGTGAAACCTCAAAATGAAAACGATTAGTGCAAACGAACGGTTTAACCTAGAAGAACGAAAGTTGGTGAGCCAAGTGAGACTGGTGTACTGATCATTACCTGAAAGTATCATCAAGATTGGGTAAAAAAAATATTTGCTGAGATTTCATGAGATTCGTAGTTTTTTAGAAGCTGGGCAATCCCTTTCAATGAAAGAGATTTTCGCCAGTCTCTGCTTTGGGCTACATCAATAGCAAACAAACCATACAGATAGAACTTGAAACTACTTTATTGTGCCAAGATTCAAAGAGCTAGCACAAACCGTGTTTGATTTAGAGATCCAACTACATGTATCCGTATAGGAGAAAACACAGTGAAACCTCAAAATTAAAACGGTTACTGCAAACGAACTGTTTAAGCAAGAAGAACGAAATTTGGTGAGCCAAGTGGGACTGGTGTACTGATCATTACCTGAAAGTATCATCAAGATTGGTGAGAAAACATTTGCTGAGATTTCAGAAGATTCGTAGTTTTTTGGAAGCTGGGCAAGCCCTTTCAATGAAAGTGATTTTCGCCAGTCTCTGCTTTGGGCGACATTAATACAAAACAAACCATTGAGAAAGAACTTGGAACCACTTTATAGTGCCAAGTTTCAAAGAGCTAGCTCAAACCGTGTTTCATTTAGAGTTCCAACTACATGTATCCATATAGTAGAAAACACAGTGAAACCTGAAATTGTAAACGGTTACTGCAAACGAACGGTTTAACATAGAAGAACAAAATTTGGTGAGCCAAATGGGACTGGTGTACTGATCATTATCTGAAAGTATCATCAAGATTGGGTGAAAAATATTTGCTGAGATTCCAGGAGATTCGTAGTTTTTTGGAAGCTGGGCGAGCCCTTTCAATGAAAGTGATTTTCGCCAGTCTCTGCTTTGGGCTACATCAATAGCAAACAAACTATAGAGATAGAACTTGGAACTACTTTATTGTGCCAAGTTTCAAAGAGCTAGCACAAACCGTGTTTGATTTAGAGTTCCACCTACATATATCCATATAGAAGAAAACAGAGTGAAACCTCAAAATAAAAACGGTTTCTGCAAATGAACGGTTTAACCTAGAAGAACAAAATTAGGTGAGCCAACTGGGACTGGTGTACTAATCATTACCTGAAAGTATCATGAGGTTTGGGTGAAAAAACATTTGCTGAGATACCAGGAGATTCGTAGTTTTTTGGAAGCTAGGCAAGCCCTTTCAATGAAAGTGATTTTTGCCAGTCTCTGCTTTGGGCTACATCAATAGCAAACAAACCATAGAGATAGAAATTGGAACTACTTTGTTGTGCCAAGTTTCAAAGAGGTAGCACAAACCGTGTTTGATTTAGAGTTCCAAATACTTGTATCCATATAGGAGAAAACAGAGTGAAACCTCAAAATGAAAACGGTTACTGCAAACAAACGGTTTAACCTAGAAGAACGAAATTTGGTGAGCAAAGTGGGACTGGTGTACTGATCATTACCAGAAAGTATCATCATAATTCAGTGAAAAAACATTTGCTGTGATTTCAGGAGATTCGTACTTTTTTGGAAGCTGGGCAAGCCCTTTCAATCAAAGTGATTTTCGAAAGTCTCTGCTCTGGGCTACATCAATAGTATACAAACCATAGAGATAGAACTTGAAACTGCATTATTGTGCCAAGTTTCAAAGAGCTAGCTCAAACAGTGTTTGATTTAGAGTTCCACCAACATGTATTCATATAGAAGAAAAGAGAGAGAAACCTCAAAATGAATATGGTTACTGCAAAGGAATGGTTTTACGTAGAAGAACGAAATGTGGTGAGCCATGTGGGACTGGAGTACTGATCATTACTTGAAAGTATCATCAAGATTGGGTGAAAAAACATTTGCTGAGATTTCAGGAGATTCGTTGTTTTTTGGAAGCTGGGCAAGCCCTTTCAATGAAAGTGATTTTCGGCAGTCTCTGCTTTTGTTTACAACAATACCAAAGAAACCATAGAGATAGACATTGGAACTACTTTATTGTGCCAAGTTTCAAAGAGTTAGCACAAACCTTGTTTGATTTAGAGTTCCACCTACATGTATCCATATAGGAGAAAACAGAGTGAAACCTCAAAATAAAAATGGTTACTGCAAACGAACGGTTTAACCTAGAAGAACAAAATTTGGTGAGCCAAGTGGGACTGGTGTACTGATCATTACCTAAAAGTATCATCAATATTGGGTCAAAAAACATTTGCTGATATTCCAGGAGATTCCTAGTTTTTTGGAAGCTGGGCAAGCCCTTTCAATGAAAGTGATATTCGAAAGTCTCTGCTTTGGGATAAATCAATAGCAAACAATCCATAGAGATAGAACTTGAAACTACTTTATTGTGCCAAATTTCAAAGAGCTAGGACAAACCGTGTTTGATTTAGAGTTCCACCTACATGTATCCATATAGGAGAAAACAGAGTGAAACCTCAAAATGAAAACGGTTACTGCAAACGAACGGTTTAACTTAGAAGAACGAAATTTGGTGAACCAAGTGGGACTGGTGTACTAATCATTACCTGAAAGTATCATGAAGATTGGGTGAAAGAACATTTGCTGAGATTTCAGGATATTCGTAGTTTTTTGGAAGCTGGGCAAGCCCTTTCAATAAAAGTGATTTTTACCAGTCTCTGCTTTAGGCTACATCAAGAGCAAACAAACCATAGTGATAGAACTTGGAACTACTTTATTGTTCCAAGTTTCAAAGAGCTAGCACAAACCGTGTTTGATTTAAAGTTTCAACTACATGTATCCATATAGGAGAAAACTGAGTGAAATCTCAAAATGAAAACGGTTACTGCAAACGAACGGTTTAAACTAGAAGAACGAAATTTGGTGAGCCAAGTTGGACTGGTGTACTAATCATTACTTGAAAATATCATCAAGATCCGGTGAAACAACATTAGCTGACATTTCAGGAGATTCATACTTTTTTGGAAGCTGGGCAAGCCCTTTCAATGAAAGTGATTTTTGCCAATCTGTGCTTTGGGCTACATCAATAGCAAACAAACCATAGAGATAGACCTTGGAACTACTTTATTCTGCCAAGTTTCAAAGCGCTAGCACAAACCATGTTTGATTTAGAGTTCCAACTAATTGTATCCATATAGGAAAAAACGGAGTGAAACTTCAAAATAAAAACGGTTACTGCAAAGGAACGGTTTAACCTAGAAGAACGAAATTTGGTGAGGCAAGTGGGACATGTGTACTGATCATTACCTGAAAGTATCATGAAGATTGAATGAAAAAACATTTGCTGAGATTCCAGAAGATTGGTAGTTTTTTGGAAGCTGGGCAAGCCCTTTCAATGAAAATGATTTTAGCCAGTCTCTGCTTTGTGCTACATCAAAAGCAGACAAACCATAGAGATAGAACTTGGAACTTCTTTATTGTGCCAAGTTTGAAAGAGCTAGCACGAACCGTGTTTGAATTAGAGTTCCAACTACATGTATCCATATAGGAGAAAACAGAGTGAAACCTCAAAATGAAAACGGTTACTGCAAACGAACGGTTTAACATAGAAGAACGAAATTTCGTGAGCCAAGTTGGACTCCTGTACCTATCATTAGTGGAAAGTATCATCAAGATTGGGTGAAAAAACCTTTGCTGAGATTCTAGGAGATTCGTAGTTTTTTTGGAAGCTGGGCAAGCCCTTTCAATGAAAGTGATTTTCGCCAGTCTCTGCTTTGGGCTACATCAATAGCAAAGAAACCATAGAGATAGAACTTGGAACTAGTTTATTGTGCCAAGTTTCAACGAGGTAGCAGAAACCATGTTTGACTTAGAGTTCCAACTACATGTATCCATTTAGAAGTAAACAGAGTGAAACCTCAAAATAAAAACTCTTACTGCAAACGAACGGTTTAACCTAAAAGAACAAAATTTCGTGAGCAACGTAAGATTGGTGTCCTGATCAATACCTGAAAGTATCATCAAGATTGGGTGTAAGAATATTTGCTGAGATTACAGAAGATTCGTAGTTTTTTGGAAGCTGGGCAAGCTTTTTGAATGAAAGTGATTTTCGCCAGTCTCTGCATTGGGCTACATCAATAGCAAACAATCCATAAAGATAGAATTTGGAACTACTTTATTGTGCCAAGTTTCAATGAGCTAGCACAAACCGTGTTTGATTTAGAGTTCTAAATAAATGTATCCATATAGGAGTAAACAGAGTGAAACCTCAAAATCAAAACGGTTACTGAAAACGAACGGTTTAACCTAGAAGAAGGAAATTTGGTGAGCCAAGTGGGACTGGTGTACTGACCATTACCTGAAATTATCATCAAGATTGGGTGAAAAAACATTTGCTGAGATTCCATGAGATTCGTACTTTTTTGGAAGCAGGGAAAGCCCTTTCAATTTAAGTGATTTTCGCCAGTCTCTGCTTTGGGCTACATCAATAGCAAACAAACCAGAGAGATAGACCTTGGAACTACTTTATTGTGCCAAGATTCAAAGACCTAGCACAAACCGTGTTTGATTTAGAGTTCCAACTACATGTATCCATATAGGAGAAAAGAGAGTGAAACCTAAAAATGAAAACGGTTACTGCAAACGAACGGTTTAACCTAGAAAAAAACAAATTTTTTTGAGCAAAGTGGAATTCTTGTACTGATCATTATGTGAAACTATCATATAGATTGGGTGAAAAAACATTTGCTGAGACTTCAGGAGATTCGTAGTTTTTTGAAAGCTGGGCAAGCCATTTCAATGAAAGTGATTTTCTCCATTTTTCTGCTTAGGGCTACATCAATAGCAAAAAAACCATAAAGATAGAACTTGGAACTACTTTATTGTGCCAAGTTTCAAAGAGCTAGCACAAACCGTGTTTGATTTAGAGTTCCAACTACATGTATCCATATAGGAGAAAACAGAGTGAAACCTCAAAATGAAAACGGTTACTGCAAATGAACGGTTAAACCTAGAACAACGAAATTTGGTGAGACAAGTGGGAGTGCTGTACTGATCATTCCCTGAATGTATCATCAAGATTGGGTGAAAAAACATTTGCTGAGATTTCAGGAGATTCGTAGTTTTTTGGAATCTGGGCAAGTTCTTTCAATTAAAGTGATATTCGCCAGTCTCTGCTTTGGACTACATCAATAGAAAACAAACCATAGAGATAGAACTTAAAACTACTTTATTGTGACAAATTTCATAGTCTAGCACAAACCGTGTTTGATTTAGATTTCGACCTACATGTATCCATATAACAGAAAAGAGAGTAAAATTTCAAAAAAAAAAAAGTTACTGCAAACGAAGGTTTTAACCTAGAAGAACAAAATTTGGTGAGCAAAGTAGGATTCTTGTACTGATCATTACCTGAAACTATCGCCAAGATTGGGTAAAAAAACATTAGCTGAGATTTAAGGAGATTCGTAGTTTTTTAGAACCTGGGAACGCCCATTCAATGAAAGTGATTTTTGCCAGTCTCTGCTTTGGGCTACAGCAAGAGGAAAGAAACCATAGAGATAGAACTTGGAAGTTTTTTTATTTTGCCACGTTTCAAAGAGCTAGCACAAACCATGTTTTATTTAGAGTTCCAACTACATGTATCCATATAGGAAAAAACAGAGTGAAACCTCAAAATGAAAACGGTTACTGCAAACGAACGGTTTAACCTAGAAGAAGAAAATTTGGTGAGCCAAGTGGGACTAATGTACTGATTATTACCTGAAAGTATCATCAAGTTTGGGTAAAAAAAAATTTGCTGAGATTCCAGGAGATTCGTAGTTTTTTGGAAGCTGGGCAAGCCCTTTCAATGAAAGTGATTTTCGACAGTCTCTGCTTTGGACTAGATCAATAGCAAACAAACCATAGAGATAGAACTTGGAAATTCAAAACAGAGTGAAACCTCAAAATGAAAACGGTTACTGCACACGAACAATTTAACCTAGAAGAAGGAAATTTGGTGAGGCAAGTGGGACTCATGTACTGATTATTACCTGAAAGTATCAGCAAGATTGGGTGAAAAAACATTTGCTGAGATTCCAGGAGATTCGTAGTTTTTTGGAAGCTAGGCAAGCCCTTTCAATGAAAGTGATTTTCGGCAATCTCTGCTTTGGGGTACATCAATAGCAAACAAATCATAGAGATAGAACTTGGAACTACTTTATTGTGCCAAGTTTCAATGAGCTAGCAGAAACCGTGTTTGATTAAGTGTTCCAACTACATGTATCCATATAGGAGAAAACACAGTGAAATGTCAAAATGAAACGGTTACTGCAAACGAACTGTTTAACCTAGAAGAACGAAATTCGGTGATCCAAGTGGAATTGGTGTACTTATCATTACCTGAAAGTATCATCAAGATTGGGTGAAAAAAAACATTTGCTGAGATTCCAGGAGATTCGTAGTTTTTTGGAAGCTGGGAAAGCCCTTAAAATGAAAGTGATTTTCGCAAGTCTCTGCTTTTGGCTCCATCAATAGCAAATAAACTAGAGAGAGAGAACTTGGAACTACTTTATTCTGCCAAGTTTCAAAGAGCTAGCACAAACCGAGTTTCATTTAGAGTTTCAACTACATGTATCCATATAAAAGAAAAGAGAGTGAAACCTCAAAATGAAAACGGTTACTGCAAACGAACGGTTTAACCTAGAGGAACGAAATTTGGTGAGCAAAGTGGGATTCTTGTACTGATCATTACCTAAAACTATCATCAAGATTTGGTGAAAAAACATTAGCTTTGATTTCTGGAGATTCGTAGTTTTTTGGAAGCTGGGCAAGCCCTTTCAATGAAAGAGATTTTTTCCAGTCTCTGCTTTGGGCTACATCAACAGCAAACAAACTGTAGAGATAGAACTTGGAACTACTTTATTGTGCCAAGTTTCAAAGACCTAGCATAAACCATGTTTGATATAGAGTTCCAACAACTTGTATTCATATAGGAGAAAACAGAGTGAAACCTCAAAATCAAAACCGTTACTGCAAACGAAAAGTTTAACCTGGAAGAACGAAATTTGGTGAGCCAATTGGGTCTGGTATAGTGATCATTACCTGAAAGTATCATCAAGATTGGGTGAAAAAAACATTTGCTGAGATTTCAGGAGATTTGTAGTTTTTTGGAAGCTGGGCAAGCCCTTTCAAAGAAAGTTATTTTCACCAGTCTCTGCTTTTGGCTACATCAGTATCAAACAAATCATAGAGATAGAACGTGGAACTACTTTATTGTGCCAAGTTTCAAAGAGCTAGCACAAACCATGTTTGATTTAGAGTTTCAACTACATGTATCCATATTGAAGAAAACAGAGTGAAACCTCAAAATGAAAACGGTTACTGCAAACGAACGGTTAAACCTAGAAGAATGAAATTTGCTGAGCCAAGTGGGACTGGTGTACTGATCATTATCTGAAAGTATCCTCAAGATTGGGTGAGAAAACATTTGCTGAGATTCCATGAGATTCGTAGTTTTTTGGAAGCTGGGCAAGCCATTTAAATGAAAGTGATTTTCGCCAGTCTCTGCTTTGGGCTACATCAATAGCAAACAAACCATAGAGATAGAACTTGGAACTACTTTATTGTGCCGAGTTTCAATGAGCTAGAACAAACCGTGTTTGATTTTGAGTTCAAACTACATGTATCCATATAGGAGAAAACAGAGTGAAACTTCAAAATAAAAACGGTTACTGCAAATGAACGGTTTAACCTAGAAGAATGAAATTTCGTTAGCCAAGTGGCACTGGTGTACTGATAATTACCTGAAAGTATTATCAAGATTGGGTAAAAAAACTTATGCTGATATTCCAGGAGATTTGTAATTTTTTTGATAATGGGCAAGCCTTTCAATCAAAGTGAATTTCGCCAGTCTCAGCTTTGGGCTACTTCAATAGCAAACAAACCATAGAGATAGAACTCAGAAATACTTTATTGTGCAAAGTTTCAAAGAGCTACCACAAACCATGTTTGATTTAGAGTTCCAACTACATGTATTTTTATAGGAGAAAAGAGAGTGTAACCTCAAAATGAAAACGGTTACTGCAAACGAGCGGTTTAACCAAGAAGAACGAAATTTGGTGAGCAAAGTGGGATTTTTATTCTGATCATTATGAGAACTATCATCAAGATTTGGTGAAAAATCATTAGCTGAGATTTTAGGAGATTCATAGTTTTTTGAAAGCTGGCCAAGCTTTTTGAATGAAAGTGATTTTCGCCAGTCTCTGCATTGGGCTACATCAATAGCAAACAATCCATAAAGATAGAATTTGGAACTACTTTATTGTGCCAAGTTTCAATGAGCTAGCACAAACCGTGTTTGATTTAGAGTTCTAAATAAATGTATCCATATAGGAGTAAACAGAGTGAAACCTCAAAATCAAAACGGTCACTGCAAACGAACGGTTTAACCTAGAAGAAGGAAATTTGGTGAGCAAAGTGGGACTGGTGTACTGACCATTACCTGAAATTATCATCAAGATTGGGTGAAAAAACATTTGCTGAGATTCCAGAAGATTCATAGTTTTTTGGAAGCAGGGAAAGCCCTTTCAATTTAAGTGATTTTCGCCAGTCTCTGCTTTGGGCTACATCAATAGCAAACAAACCAGAGAGATAGACCTTGGAACTACTTTATTGTGCCAAGTTTCAAAGAGCTAGCACAAACCGTGTTTGATTTAGAGTTCCAACTACATGTATCCATATAGGAGAAAAGAGAGTGAAACCTAAAAATGAAAACGGTTACTGCAAACGAACGGTTTAACCTAGAAAAAAACGAAATTTTTTGAGCAAAGTGGAATTCTTGTACTGATCATTATGTGAAACTATCATATAGATTGGGTAAAAAAACATTTGCTGAGACTTCAGGAGATTCGTAGTTTTTTGAAAGCTGGGCAAGCCATTTCAATGAAAGTGATTTTCTCCATTTTTCTGCTTAGGGCTACATCAATAGCAAAAAAACCATAAAGATAGAACTTGGAACTACTTTATTGTGCCAAGTTTCAAAGAGCTAGCACAAACCGTGTTTGATTTAGAGTTCCAACTACATGTATCCATATAGGAGAAAACAGAGTGAAACCTCAAAATGAAAACGGTTACTGCAAACGAACGGTTAAACCTAGAACAACGAAATTTGGTGAGACAAGTGGGAGTGCTGTACTGATCATTCCCTGAACGTATCATCAAGATTGGGTGAAAAAAACATTTGCTGAGATTTCAGGAGATTCGTAGTTTTTTGGAATCTGGGCAAGTTCTTTCAATTAAAGTGATATTCGCCAGTCTCTGCTTTGGACTACATCAATAGAAAACAAACCATAGAGATAGAACTTAAAACTACTTTATTGTGACAAATTTCATAGTCTAGCACAAACCGTGTTTGATTTAGATTTCTACCTACATGTATCCATATAACAGAAAAGAGAGTAAAATTTCAAAAAAAAAAGTTACTGCAAACGAAGGTTTTAACCTAGAAGAACAAAATTTGGTGAGCAAAGTAGGATTCTTGTACTGATCATTACCTGAAACTATCGTCAAGATTGGGAGAAAAAACATTAGCTGAGATTTAAGGAGATTCGTAGTGTTTTAAAACCTGGGAATGCCCTTTCAATGAATGTGATTTTTGCCAGTCTCTGCTTTGGGCTACAGCAAGAGGAAAGAAACCATAGAGATAGAACTTGGAAGTTTTTTTATTTTGCCACGTTTCAAAGAGCTAGCACAAACCGTGTTTAATTTAGAGTTCCAACTACATGTATCCATATAGGAAAAAACAGAGTGAAACCTCAAAATGAAAACGGTTACTGCAAACGAACGGTTTAACCTAGAAGAAGAAAATTTGGTGAGCCAAGTGGGACTAATGTACTGATTATTACCTGAAAGTATCATCAAGTTTGGGTAAAAAATCATTTGCTGAGATTCCAGGAGATTCGTAGTTTTTTGGAAGCTGGGCAAGCCCTTTCAATGAAAGTGATTTTCAACAGTCTCTGCTTTGGACTAGATCAATAGCAAACAAACCATAGAGATAGAACTTGGAAATTCAAAACAGAGTGAAACCTCAAAATGAAAACGGTTACTGCAAACAAACGGTTTAACCTAGAAGAACGAAATTTGGTGAGCCAAGTGGGACTGGTGTACTGATCATTACCTGAAAGTATCATGAAGATTGTGTGAAAAAACTTTTGCTGAGATTCCAGGAGATTCGTAGATTTTGGAAGCTGGTCAAGTGCTTTAATGAAAGTGATTTTCGCCAATCTCTGCTTTGGGCTATATCAATAGCAAACAAACCATAGAGATAGAACTTTGAAATACTTTATTGTGCAACATTTTAAAGAGCTAGCAAAAACCGTTTTTGATTTAGATTTCCAACTACATGTATCCATATTGAAGAAAACAGAGTGAAACCTCAAAATGAAAATGGTTATTGCAAATGAACGGGTTAACCTAGAAGAACGAAATTTTGTGAGCAAAGTAGGATTCTTGTACTGATCATTCCTTGAAACTTAGATTGTGTGAAAAAACATTAGCTGAGATTGTAGGAGATTTGTACTTTTTTGGAAGCTGGGCAAGCCCTTTCAATGAAAGTGATTTTTGCCATTCTCTGCTTTGGACTACATAAAGAGCAAACAAAACATAAAGATAGAACTTGGAACTACTTTATTGTGCCAAGTTTCAAAGAGCTAGCACAATCCGTGTTTGATTCAGAGTTTCAACTACATGTATCCATATTGAAGAAAACAGAGTGAAACCTCAAAATGTAAATGGTTACTGCAAACGAACGGTTTAACCTAGAAAAACGTAATTTGGTGAGCCATGTGACACTGGTGTACTGATCATTACCTGAAAGAATCATCAAGATTGGGTTAAAAAACATTTGCTGAGTTTCCAGAAGATTCGTTGTTATTTGGAGGCTGGGCAAGCCCTTTCAATTCAAGTGATTTTCGCCAGTCTCTGCTTTGGGCTACATCAATAGCAAACAAACCATAGAGATAGAACTTGGAAATACTTTATTGCGCCAAGTTTCAAAGAGCTAACACAAACCTTGTTTGATTTAGAGTTCCAAATACATGTATGCATATAGGAGAGAAAAGAGTGAAACCTCAAAATGAAAACGGTTACCGCAAACGAACGGTTTAACCTAGAAGAACGGAATTTGGTGAGTCAAGTGGGACTGGTGTACTGATCATTACCTGAAAGTATTATCAAGATTGGGTGAAAAACCATTTGCTGAGATTCCAGGAGATTCGTCATTTTTGGAGGCTGGGAAAGCCCTTTCAATGAAAGTTATTTACGCCAGTCTCTGCTTTGGGTTACATCAATAGCAAACAAACCAGAGAGATAGAACTTCGAACTACTTTATTGTGCCAAGTTTCAAAGTGCTAGTACAAACCGTGTTTTATTTAGAGTTCCAACTACATGTATCCATATAGGAGAAAACAGAGTGAAACCTCAAAATGAAAACGGTTACTGGAAACGAACGGTTTAACCTAGAAAATGAAATTTGGTCAGCCAAGTGGGACTGGTGTACTGATCATTATTTGAATGTATGATAAAGATTGGGTGAAAAAACATTTGCTTAGTTTCCAGAAGATTCGTTGTTATTTGGAAGTTGGGCAAGCCCTTTCCACGAAAGTGATTTTCGCCAGTCTCTGCTTGGGGCTACATCAATAGCAAACAAACCATAGAGATAGAACTTGGAACTACTTTATTGTGCCAAGTTTCAAAGAGCTAGCACAAACCGTTTTTGATTTAGAGTTCCAAATACATGTATCCCTATAGGAGAAAACAGAGTGAAACCTAAAAATGAAAACGGTTACTGCAAACGAACGGTTTAACCTAGAAGATCGAAATTTGGTGATCCAAGTGGGACTGGTGTACTGATCTTTACCTGAAAGTATCATCAAGATTGGTTGAAAAAACATTTGCTGAGTTTCCAGAAGATTCGTTGTTATTTGGAGGCCGGGCAAGCCCTTTCAATTTAAGTAATTTTCGCCATTCTCTGCTTTGGGCTACATCAATAGCAAACAAACCATAGAGATAGAACTTGGAACTACTTTATTGTGCCAAGTTTCAAAGAGCTAACACAAACCGTGTTTGATTTAGAGTTCCAAATACATGTTTGCATATAGGACAAAAAAAGAGTGAAACCTCAAAATGAAAACGGTTACTGTAAAAGAATGGTTTAACCTAGAAAAACGAAATTTGGTGAGCCAAGTAAGACTGGTGTTCTGATAATTACCTGAAAGTATCATCAAGATTGGTTTAAAAAACTTGTGCTGAGGTTCAAGAGATTCGTAGTTTTTTGGAAGCAGGGCAAGCCCATTCAATGAAAGTGATTTCGAAAGTCTCTCCTTTGGGCTACATCTATAGCGAACAAACTCTAGAGATAGAACTTTGAACTACTTTATTGTGCCAAGTTTCAAAGAGCTAGCACAAACCGTGTTTGATTTAGAGTTCCAACTACATGTATCCACATAGGAGAAAACAGAGTGAAACCTCAAAATCAAAACGGTTACTGCAAACGATCGGTTTAACCTAGAAGTACGAAATTTGGTGAGGAAATTGAATTCTTTTACTGGTCATTACCTGAAAGTATCATCAAGATAGGGTAAAAAAACTTTAGCTGAGATTTCAGGAGATTCATAGTTTTTTGGAAGCTAGGCAAGCCATTTTAATGAAAGAGATTTTTGCCATTCTCTACTTTGGGCTACATAAATAGCAAACGAACCATAGAGATAGAACTTGGAACTACTTTATTGTGCCAAGTTTCAAAAAGCTAGCAGAAACCGTGTTTGATTTAGATTTCCAATTACATGTATTCATATAGGAGAAAACAGAGTGAAACCTCAAATTGAAAACGGTTATTGCAACTGAAAGGTGTAACCTAGAAGAATGAAATTTTGTGAGCCAAGTGGGACTGGTGTACTGATCATTACCTGAAAGTATCATGAAGATTGGGTGAAAAAACATTTGCTGAGATTCCAAGAGATTTGTTGTCTTATGGAAGCTTGAAAAGCCCTTTCAATTTAAGTGATTTTCGCCAGTCTCTGCATTGGGCTATATCAATAGCAAACAAACCATAGAGATAGAACTTGGAACTACTTTATTGTGCCAAGTTTTAAGGAGCTAGCACAAACCGTGTTTCATTTAGAGTTCCAAATACATGTATCCATATAAGAGAAAAGAGAGTGAAACCTCAAAATGAAAACGGTTACTGCAAAAGAAAGGTTTTACCTAGAAGAACAAAATTTGGTGAGCCAAGTGGGATTGGAGTACTTATCATTACCTGAAAGTATCATGAAGTTTGGATGATAGAACAGTTGCTGAGATTCTAGGAGATTCGTAGTTTTTTGGAAGCAGGGAAAGCCCTTTCAATTTAAGTGATTTTCGCCAGTGTCTGCATTGGTCTACATCAATAGCAAACAAACCAGAGAGATAGACCTTGGAACTACTTCATTGTGCAAAGTTTCAAAGAGCTAGCATAAACCGTGTTTTATTTAGAGTTCCAACTACATGTTTCCAGATAGAAGAAAACAGAGTGAAACCTTAAAATGTAAACGGTTACTGCAAACGAACGTTTTTACATGGAAGAACGAAATGTGGTGAGCCAAGTGGGACTGGTGTACTGATCATTACCTGAAAGTATCATCAAGATTGGGTGAAAAAACATTTGCTTACTTTCCAGGAAATTCGTTGTTATTTATAAGCTGGGCAAGCCCTTTAAATGAAAGTGATTTTCGCCAGTCTCTGCTTTGGGATACATCAATTGCAAACAAACCATATAGAAAGAACTTGGAACTACTTTATTGTGCCTAGTTTCAAAGAGCTAACACAAACCGTGTTTGATTTAGAGTTCCAAATACATGTATCCATATAGGAGAAAAGAGAGTGAAACCTCAAAATTAAAACAGTTACTGCAAACGAACGGTTTAACCTAAAAGAACGAAATTTGGTGAGCCAAATAAGATTGGTGTTCTGATCATTACCTGAAAGTATCATCAAGATTGGGTGAAACAACATTTTCTGAGACTTCAGGAGATTCGTAGTTTTTTGGAAGCTGAGCAAGCCCTTTCAATGAAAGTGATTTTCGAAAGTCTCTTTTTTGGGCTACATCAATAGCAAACAAACCATAGAGATAGAACTTGGAACTACTTTATTGTGCCAAGTTTCAAAGAGCTAGCACAAACCGTGTTTGATTTAGAGTTCCAAATACATGTTTACTTATAGGAGAAAAGAGAGTGAAACCTCAAAATGAAAACGGTTACTGCAAACGAACGGTTTATGTAGAAGAACGAAATTTGGTGATCAAAGTAGGATTCGTGTACTGATCATTATCTGAAACTATCATGAAGATTGGGTAAAAAAACATTAGCTGAGATTTCAGGAGATTCGTAGTTTTTTTGGAAGCTGGGCAAGCCCTTTCAATGAAAGTGATTTTTGCCATTCTCTGCTTTGGGCTACATCAATAGCAAACAAACCATAGAGGTAGAACTAGGAACTACTTTATTGTGCCAAGTTTCAAATAGTTAGCACAAATCGTGTTTGATTTAGAGTTCCAGCTACATGTATCTATATAGGAGAAAACAGAGTGAAACCTCAACATGGAAACGGTTACTGCAAACGAACGGTTTAACCTAGAAGAACAAAATCTGGTGAGCCAAGTGGGACTGGTGTACTGATCATTACCTGAAAGTATGATCAAGTTTGGGTGAAAAAACATTTGCTGAGATTTCAAAAGATTCATAGTTATTTGAAGTAGGGCAAGCTTTTTCAATAAAAGTCATTTCAGAAAGTCTCTGCTTTGGGCTACATCAATAGCAAACAAACCATAGAGAGAGAACTTGGAACTACTTCATTTTGCCAAGTTACAAAGAGCTAGCACAAACCGTGTTTGATTTAGAGTTCCAACTACATGTATTCATATAGGAGAAAAGAGAGTGTAACCTCAAAATGAAAACGCTTACTGCAAACGAACAGTTTAACTTAAAAGAATGAAATGTGGTGAGCAAAGTGGGACTGGTGTACTGATCATTACTTGAAAGTATCATCAAGATTGGGTGAAAAAACATTTGCTGAGATTCCAGGAGATTTGTTGTTTTTTGGAAGCTGGGCAAGCCCTTTCAATGAAAGTGATTTTCGCCAGTCTCTGCTTTTGTCTACATCAATACCGATGAAACCATAGAGATAGAACTTGGAACTACTTTATTGTGCCAAGTTTCAAAGAGCTGGCACAAACCGTGTTTGTTTTAGAGTTCCAACTACATGTATCCATATAGGAGAAAACAGAGTGAAACCTCAAAATAAAAAGGGTTACTGCAAACGAACGGTTTAAACTAGAAGAACGAAATTTGGTTACCAAGTGGGACTTTTGTACTGATCATTACCTGAAAGTATTATCAAGATTGGGTGAAAAACCATTTGCTGAGATTTTAGGAGATTCGTAATTTTTCTGAGGCTGGGAAGCCCTTTCAATGAAAGTGATTTTCGCCAGTCTCTGCTTTGGGTACATCAATAGCAAACAAACCATAGAGATAGAACTTGGAACTACTTTACTGTGCCAAGTTTCAAAGAGCTAACACAAACCGTGTTTGATTTAGAGTTTCAACTACATGTATCCATATAGGAGAAAACGGAGTGAAACCTCAAAATGAAAACGGTTACTGGAAACGAACGGTTTAACCTAAAAGTACGAAATTTGATGAGCCAAGTGGGACTGGTGTACTGATCATTATTTTAAAGTATGATCAAGATTGGGTGAAAAAACATTTGCTGAGATTTCAGGAGATTCCTAGTGTTTGAGCAGGGCAAGCCCTTTCAGTGAAAGTGATTTCCGAAAGTCTCTGCTTTGGGCAACATCAATAGCAAACAAACCATAGAGATAGAATCTGGAACTACTTCTTTGTGCCAATTTACAAAGAGCTAGAACAAACAGTATTTGATTTAGAGTTCCAACTACATGTATCCAAATAGGAGAAAAGAGAGTGATACCTCAAAACGAAAACGCTTACTACAAACGAACAGTTTAACTTAGAAGAACGAAATGTGTTGAGCCAAGTGGGACTGGTGTACTGATCATTACTTGAAAGTATCATCAAGATTGGTTGAAAAAACATTTGCTGAGATTCCAGAAGATTCATTGTTTTTTGGAAGCTGGGCAAGCCCTTACAATGAAAGTGATTTTCGCCAGTCTCTGCTTTTGTCTACATCAATACCAAAGAAACCATAGAGATAGAACTCGGAACTACTTTATTGTGCCAAGTTTCAAAGAGCTAGCACAAACCGTGTTTCATTTAGAGTTCCACCTACATGTATCCATATAGGAGAAAATAGAGTGAAATCTCAAAATGAAAACGGTTACTGCAAAAGAATGGTTTAACTTAGAAGAACGAAATTTGGTGAGCCAAGTGGGACTGGTGTACTGATCATTACCTGCAAGTATCATCAATATTGGGTGAAAAAACATTTGCTGAGATTCCAGGAGATTCATTGTTTTTTGGAAGCTGGGCAAGCCCTTTTAATGTAAGTGATTTTCGCCAGTCTCTGCTTTGGGCTACATCAATAGGAAACAAACCATAAACATAGAACTTGGAACTACTTTATTGTGCCAAGTTTCAAAGAGCTAGCACAAACCGTGTTTGATTTAGAGTTCCAAATACATGTATCCATATAGGAGAAACCAGAGTGAAACCTCAAATTGAAAAGAGTTACTGAAAACGAACGGTTTAACCTAGAAGAACAAAATTTGGTGAGCCAACTGGGACTGGTGTACAAATCATTAGCTGAAAGTATCATCAATATTGGGTGAAAAAACATTTGCTGATATTCCAAAAGATTCATAGTTATTTGGAAGCTGTGCAAGCCCTTTCAATAAAAGTGATTTTCGCCAGTCTCCGCTTTGGGCTACATCAATAGCAAACAAACCCTAGAGATAGAACTTGGAACTACTTTCTTGTGCCAAGTGTCAAAGAGCTAGCACAAACCGTGTTTGATTTAGAGTTCCAACTACATGTATCCATATAGGAGAAAAGAGAGTGAAACCTAAAAATGAAAACGGTTACTGCAAACGAACGGTTTAACCTAGAAGAACAAAATTTGGTGAGCCAAGTGGGACTCGTGTACTGATCATTACCTGAAAGTATCATGAAGATTTGGTGAAAGAACATTTGCTGAGATTTCAGGAGATTCGTAGTTTTTTGGAAGCTGGGCAAGCCCTTTCAATGAAAGCTATTTTCCAAAGTCTCTGCTTTGGGCTACATCAATAGCAAAAAAAAACCATAGAGATAGAACTTGAAACTACTTTATTGTGCCATGTTTCAAGGAGCTAGCACAAACAGAGTTTGATTTAGAGTTCCACCTACATGTATTCTTATAGAAGAAAAGAGAGTGAAACCTCAAAATGAATACAGTTACCGCAAACGAACGGTTTAACTTAGAAGAACGAAATGTGATGAGCCAAGTTGGACTGGTGTACTGATTATTACCTGAAAGTATGATCAAGATTGGGTGAAAAAACATTTGCTAATTTCAGGAGATTCCTAGTTTTTTGGAAGCTGGGCAAGCCCTTTCAATGAAAGTGATTTCCGAAAGTCTCTGCTTTGGGCTACATCAATAGCAAACAAACCAAAGAGATAGAACATGGAACTACTTTATTGTCCCACGTTTCAAAAAGCTACTACAAACCGTGTTTGATATAGAGTTTCAACTACATGTATACATATACGAGAATACAGAGTGAAACCTCAAAATGAAATGGTTACTGCAAACGAACGGATTAATCTTGAAGAACGAAATTAGGTGAGCAAAGTGGGACTGGTGTACTGATCATTACCTGAAAGTATCATCAAGATTGGTTGAAAAAACATTTGTTGAGATTTCAGGAGATTCGTAGTTTTTGGAAGCTGGGCAAGCCCTTTCAATGAAAGTGACATTCACAAGTTTCTGCTTTGGGCTACATCAATAGCAAACAAGCCATAAAGATAGAACTTGGAACTACTTTATTTTCTGAAGTTTCAAAGAGCTAGCACAAACCGTGTTTGATTTAGAGTTCCAACTACATGTATCCATATAAAATACAACAGAGTGAACCCTCAAAATAAAAATGGTTGCTGCAAACGAACGGTTTAACCTAGAAGAACGAATTTTGATGAGCCAAGTGGGACTGGTGTAATGATCATGACCTGAATGTATTATGAAAATGGGTGAAAAAAAATTTGCTGAGATTTCAGGATATTTGTAGTTTTTTGGAAGCTGGGCAAGCCCTTTCAATGAAAGTGATTTTCGCCAGTCTCTGCTTTGGGCTACATCAAAAGCAAACACACCATAGAGATAGAACTTGGAACTACTTTATTGTGCCAAGTTTCATAGAGGTAGAACAAACCGTGTTTGATTTAGAGTTCCAACTACATGTATCCATATAGGAGAAAACAGAGTGAAACCTCAAAATAAAAACGGTTACTGCAAAGGAACGGTTTAACCTAGAAAAATGAAATTTGTGAGCCAAGTTGGAATGGTGTATTGATAATTACCTGAAAGTATCATCAAGATTGGGTAAAAAATCATTTGCTGAGATTCCAAAAGATTCGTAGTTATTTGGAAGCTGGGAAACCCCTTTCAATGAAAGTGATTTTTGCCAGTCTCTGCTTTGGGCTAAATGAATAGCAAACAAACCATAGAGATAGAACTTTGTATTACTTTTTTGTGCCAAGTTTTAAATAGCTAGCACAAACCGTGTCTGATTTAGAGTTCCAACTCCATGTATCCATATAGGAGAAAACAGAGTGAAACTTCAAAATGAAAACGTTTCCAGCATACGAACGGTTTAACCTAGAAGAACGACATTTGGTGAGCCAAGTTGGACTGGTGTACTGATCATTACCTGAAAGTATCATCAAGATTGGGTGAAAAAACATTTGCTGAGATTCCAGGAGATTCGTAGTTTTTTAGAAGCTGGGCAAGCCCTTTCAATGAAAGTGATTTTAGCCAGTCTCTGCTTTGGACTACATCAATAGCAAACAAACGAAAGAGATACAACTTTGAACTACTTTATTGTCCCAAGTTTCAAAGAGCTAGCACAAACCATGTTTGATTTAGAGTTCCAATTACATGTATTCATATAGGAGAAAACAGAATGAAACGTCAAAATGAAAACTGTTACTGCAAACGAACGGTTTAACCTAAAAGAATGAAATTTGTGAGCCAAGTTGGACTGGTGTATTGATCATTACCTGAAAGTATTATCAAGATTGGTTTAAAAAACATTTTTTGAGATTCATGTAGATTCGTAGTTTTTTGGAAGCTGGGAAAGCCCTTTCAATGAAAGTGATTTTTTCCAGTCTCTGCTTTGGGCTAAATCAATAGCAAACAAACCATAGAGATAGAACTTGGAATTACTTTATTGTGCCAAGTTTTAAAGAGCTAGCACAAACCATGTTTGATTTAGAGTTCCAACTACATGTATCCATATAGGAGAAAACAGAGTGAAACCTCAAAATGAAAACGGTTACTGCAAACGAACGGTTTAACCTAGAAAAACAAAATTTGGAGAGCCAAGTGGGACTCGTGTACTGATCATTACCTGAAAGTATCATCAAGATTGGGTAAAAAATCATTTGATGAGATTCCAAGAGTTTCGTAGTTTTTTGAAAGCTGGGAAAGCCCTTTCAATAAAAGTGATTTTTGCCAGTCTCTGCCTTGGGCTAAATCAATAGCAAACAAACCATAGAGATAGAACTTGGGTATACTTTATTTTGCCAAGTTTTAAAGAGGTAGCACGAACCGTGTTTGATTTAGAATTCCAACTACATGTATCCATATAGGAGAAAACAGAGTGAAACCTCAAAAAAAAAAAAATGGTTACTGCAAAGGAACGGTTTAACCTAGACGAATGAAATTTGTGAGCCACGTTGGAATGGTGTATTGATCATTACCTGAAAGTATCATCAAGATTGGTTTAAAAAACATTTTCTGAGATTTCAGGAGATTCGCAGTTTTTTAGAAGCTGGGAAAGACCTTTCAATGAAAGTGATTTTTGCCAGTCTCTGCTTTGGGCTAAATCAATAGCAAACAAACCATAGAGATGGAACGTGGAATTACTTTATTTTGCCAAGATTAAAAAAGCTAGCAAAAACCGTGTTTGATTTAGAGTTCCAACTACATGTATCCATATTGGAGAAAACTGAGTGAAACCTCAAAATGAAAACGGTTACTGCAAACGAATGGTTTAACCTAGAAGAACGAAATTTGGTGAGCCAAGTGGGACTGGTGTTCTGATCATTACCTGAAAGTATCATCAAGATTGGGTGAAAAAACATTTGCTGAGATTCCAGGAGATTCGTAGTTATTTGGAAGCTGGGAAAGCCCTTTCATGAAAGTGATTTTCGCCAGTCTCTGTTTTGGGCTACATCAATAGCAAACAAAATGTAGAGACAGAATTTGAAACTACTTTATTGTGCCAAGTTTCAAAGAGCTAGCACAAATCGTGTTTGATTTAGAGTTCCAACTAGATGTATCCATATAGGAGAAAAAAGAGTGAAACCTAAAAATGAAAACGGTTACTGCAATCGAATGGGTTAACCTAGAAAAACGAAAATTGGTGAGCGAAGTTGGACTGGTGTATTGATGATTACCTGAGAGTATCATCAAAATTGGGTTAAACAACATTAGCTGAGATTCCAGGAGATTCGTAGGTTTTTGGAAGCTGGGCAAGCCATTTCAATGAAAGTGATTTTTGCCAGTCTCTGCTTTGGGATACATCAATAGCAAACAAACCATAGAGATAGAAATTGGAACTACTTTATTGTGCCAAGTTTCAAAGAGCTAGCACAAACCGTGTTTGATTTATTGTTCTAACTACATGTCTATATATAGGAGAAAACAGAGTGAAACCTCAAAATAAAAACGGTTACTGTAAACGAACGGTTAAACCTACAAGAACGAAATTTGGTGAGCCAAGTGGGACTGGTGTCCTGAACATTACTTGAAAGTATCATCAAGATTGGCTGAAAAAATATTTGCTGAGATTCCAGGAGATTTGTAGTTTTTTGGAAGCTGGGCAAGCCCTTTCAAAAAAAGTGATTTTCGCCAGTCTCTGCTTTGGGCCACATCAATAGCAAACAAACCATTGAGATACAACTTAGAAGTACTTTATTGTGCCAAGTTTCAAATAGCTAACAAAAACCGTGTTTGATTTAGAGTTCCAACTACATGTACCCATATAGGAGAAAACAGAGTGAAACTTCAAAATGAAAACGGTTACTGCAAACGAATGGTTTATCTTAGAAGAACGAAATTTGGTGATCCAAGTTGGACTGGTGTATTGATCATTACCTGAAAGTATCATCAAATTGGGTGAAAAAACATTTGATGAGATTTCAGGAGATTCGTAGTTTTTTGAAAGCTGGGCAAGCCCTTTCATTGAAAGTGATTTTTGCCAGTGTCTGTTTTGGGCTACATCAATAGCAAACAAACCATAGAGATAGAACTTGGAACTACTTTATTGTGCCAAGTTTCAAAGAGCTTGCACAACCATGTTTGATTTAGAGTTCCAAATACATGTATATATATAGAAGAAAACAGAGTGAAACCTCTAAATGAAAACGGTTTCTTCAAACGAACGGTTTTACCTAGAAGAACGAAATTTGGTGAGCCAAGTGGGATTGGTGTACTGATCATTACCTGAAAGTATCATCAAGATTGGGTGAGAAAATATTTGCTGAGATTCCATGAGATTCATAGTTTTATGCAAGCTTGGCAAGCCCTTTCAATGAAAGTGATTTTCGCCAGTGTCTGCTTTGGGTACATTAAGAGCAAACAAACCATAAAGATAGAACCTAAAACGACTTTATTGTGCCAAGTTTCAAAGAGCTAGCACAAACCGTGTTTGATTTAGAGTTCCAACTACATGAATCCATATAGGAGAACACAGAGTGAAACCTCAAAATAAAAAAGGTTACTGCAAACGAACGGTTTAACCTAGAAAAAAGAAATTTGATGAGCCAAGTGGGACTGGTGTACTGATCATTACCTGAAAGTATCATAACGATTGGGTGAAAAAACATTTGCTGAAATTTCAGGAGATTCGTACTTTTTTGGAGCTTTGCAAGCCCTTTCAATGAAAGTGATTTTCGACAGTCTCTGCTTTGGGCTACATCAATAGTAAACAAACCATAGAGATAGAACTTGGAACTACTTTATTGTGCCATGTTTCAAAGAGCTAGCACAAACCGTGTTTTATTTAGAGCTCCAACTACATGTATCCATATAGGAGAAAACAGAGTGAAACCTCAAAATGAAAACGGTTACTGCAAACGAACGGTTTAACCTAGAAGAACGAAATTTGGTAAGCAAAGTGAGACTGGTGTACTAATCATTACCTGAAAGTATCATATAGATTGGGTTAAATAACATTTGCTGAGATTTCAGGAGATTCGTAGTTTTTTGAAAGCTGTTCAAGCCCTTTCAATTAAAGTGAATTTCTCCAGTCTTTTCTTCTGGCTACAACAATAGCAAACAAACCAAAGAGATAGAACTTGGAACTACTTTATTTTTCCAAGTTTCAAAGAGCTAGCAAAAACCGTATTTCATTTAGAGTTCCCACTACATGTATCCATATAGGAGAAAACAGAGTGAAAACTCAAAATGAAAACGGTTACTGCAAACGAATGGTTTAACGTAGAAGAACGAAATTTGGTGAGCCAAGTATAATTGTTGTCCTGATAATTACCTGACTGTATCATGAAGATTGGGTGAAAAAACATTTGCTGAGATTCCAGGAGATTCGTAGTTTTTTGAAACTGGGCAAGCCCTTTAAAGCAAAGTGATTCTCGCCAGTCTCTGCTTTGGGCTACATCAATAGCAAACTAACCATAGAGATAGAACATGGAACTACTTTATTGTGCCAAGTTTCAAAGAGCTAGCACAAACCGTGTTTGATTTAGAGTTCCAACTACATGTATCCATATAGGAGAAACAGAGTGAAACCTCAAAATGTAAACAGTTACTGCAAACGAACTGTCTAACCTAGAAGAACGATATTTGGTGAGCCCAGTGGGACTGGTGTACTGATCATTACCTGAAAGTATCATCAAGATTGAGTGAAAAAACATTTGCTGAGATTCCAGTAGATTCGTAGATTTATAAAAGCTGGGCAAGCCCTTTCAATAAAAGTGATTTTTGCCAGTCTCTGCTTTGGACTACATCAATAGCAAACAAACCATAGAGATAGGACTTGAAACTACTTTATTGTGCCAAGTTTCAAAGACCTACCAGAAACCGTGTTTGATTTAGAGTTCCAACTACATGTATCCATATAGGAGAAAACAGGGTGAAACCTGAAAATGTAAATGATTACTGCAAATGAACGTTTTAAACTAGAAGAAGGAAATGTGGTGAGCCCAGTGGAACTGGTGTACTGATCATTACCTGAAAGTATCGTCAAGGTTGAGTGAAAAAACATTTGCTGAGATTCCAGGAGATTCGTAGTTTTTGGAAGCTGGGCAAGCCCTTTCAATGAAAGTGATTTTCGCCAGTCTCTGTTTTTGACTACATCAATAGCAAACAAACCATAGAGACAGAACTTGGAACTACTTTATTGTCCTAAGTTTCAAAGAGCTATCACAAACCGTGTTTGATTTAGAGTTCCAAATACATGTATCCATATAGGAGAAAACAGAGTGGAACCTCAAAATGAAAAGAGTTACGGCAAACGAACTGTTTAACCTAGAAGAACGAAATATGGTGAGCCAAGTGGGACTGGTGTACTGATAATTACCTGAAAGTATCATTAAGATTGAGTGAAAAATCTTCTGCTTAGATTTCAGAAGATTCGTAGTTTTTTGGAATCTGGGCAAGCCCTTTCAATTAAAGTGATTTTTGCCAATCTCTGCTTTGGGCTACATCAATAGCAAACAAACCATAGAGATAGAACTTGAAACTACTTTATTGTGCCAAGTTTCAAAGAGCTAGCAAAAACCGTGATTGATTTAGAGTTCCAACTACATGTATCCATATAGGAGAAAACAAAGTGAAACCTCAAAATAAAAACGGTTGCTGCAAAAGAACGGTTTAACCTAGAAGAACGAAATTTGGTGAGCCAAGTGAGACTGGTGTACTGATCATTACCAGAAAGTATCATCAAGATTGGTGAAAAAACATTTGCTGAGATTCCAGAAGATTCGTAGTTTTTTGGAAGCTGAACAAGCCTTTTCAATGAAAGTGATTTTCGCCAGTCTCTGCTTTGGGCGACATTAATACAAACAACCCATTGAGATAGAACTTGGAACTACTTTATTGTGCCAAGTTTCAAAGAGCTAGCACAAACCGTGTTTGATTTACAGTTCCAACTACATGTATCCATATAGGAGAAAACAGAGTGAAACCTCTCAATGAAAACGATTACTGCAAACGAACGGTTTAACCTAGAAGAACGAAATTTGGTGAGCCAAGTGGGACTGTTGTACTCTTCATTACTTGAAAGTATCATCACGTTTGGGTGAGGAAACATTTTCTGAGATTCCAGGAGATTCGGAGATTTTTGGAAGCTAGGCAAGCCCTTTCAATGAAAGTGATTTTAGAAAGTCTCTGCTTTGGGCTACATCATTAGCAAACAAACCATAGAGATAGAACTTGGAACTACTTTATTGTGCCAAGTTTCAAAGAGGTAGCACAAACCGTGTTTGATTTAGAGTTCCAACTACATGTGTCCATATAAGAGAAAACAGAGTGAAACCTCAAAATGAAAACGGTTACTGCAAATGAACGTTTTAACCTAGAAAAACGAAATTTGGTGAGCCAAGTGAGACTGGGGTACTGATCATGATCTGAAAGTATCATGAAAATTGGGTGAAAAAACATTTGATGAGATTACAAGAGATTCATAGTTTTTTGGAAGCTGGGCAAGCCTTTTCAATAAAAGTGATTTTCGCCAATCTCTGCATGGGCTACATAAATAGCAAACAAACCATAGAGATAGAACTTGGAACTACTTTACTGTGCCAAGTTTAAAAGAGCTAGCACAAACCGTGTTTGATTTCGTGTTTCAAATACATGTATCCATATAAGAGAAAACAGAGTGAAACCTCAAAATGAAAACGGTTACTGCAAAAGAACGGTTTAACGTAGAAGAACGAAATTTGGTGAGCCAAGTGGGACTGGTGTACTGATCATTACCTGAAAGTATCACGAAGATTGGGTGAAAAAACATTTGCTGAGAATTCAGGAGATTCGTAGTTTTTTGGAAGCTAGGCAAGCCCTATTAATGAAAGTGATTTTCGAAAGTCTCTTTTTTTGGGCTACATCAATAGCAAACAAAACATAGAGACAGAACTTGGAACTACTTTATGGTGCCAAGTTTCAAAAAGCTTGCACAAACCGTGTTTGATTTAGAGTTCCAACTACATGTATCCATATAGGAGAAAACAGTGTGAAACCTCAAAATCAAAACGGTTACTGCAAACGAACGGTTTTACCTAGAAGAACGAAATTTGGTGAGCAAAGTGGGACTGGTGTACTGATCATTACCTGAAACTATCATCAAGATTGTGTAAAAAAATATTTGCTGAGATTCCAGAAAATAAGTAGTTTTTTGGAAGTTGGGCAAGCCCTCTCAAAGTGATTTTCGCCAGTCTCTGCTTTGGGCTACATCAATACCAAACAAATCATAGAGATATACCTTGGAACTACTTTATTGTCCCAAGTTTCAAAGAGCTAGCACAAACCGTGTTTGATTTAGAGTTCCTACTACATATATTCATATAGGAGAAAACAGATTGAAACCGCAAAACGAAAACGGTTACTGCAAACGAACGGTTTAACCTGGAAGAACGAAATTTGGAGAGCCAAGTGCGACTGGTTTAGTGATCATTACCTGAAACTATCATCAAGATTGGGTTAAAAGACATTTGCTGAGATTCCAAAAGATTCGTACTTTTTAGGAAGCTGGGCAAAACCTTTTAATGAAAGTGATTTTCGCCAGTCTCTGCTTTGGGCTACATCAATAGCAACCAAACCATAGAGATAGAACTTGGAACTACTTCACTGTGCCAAATTTCAAAAAGCTAGCAGAAACCGTGTTTGATTTAGAGTTCAAACTACGTGTATCCATATAGGAGAAAACAGAGTGAAACCTCAAAATGAAAATGGTTACTGCAAATGAACAGTTTAACCTAGAAAAACAAAATTTGGTGAGCCAAGTGGGACTGGTGTACTCTTCATTACTTGAAAGTATCATCAAGATTAGGTGAAGAAATATTTTCTGAGATTCCAGGAGATTCCTCGTTTTTTGGAAGCTGGCCAAGCCCTTTCAATTAAAGTTATTTTCGACAGTCTCTGCTTTGGGCTACATCAATAGCAAACAAACCATAGAGATAGAACTTGGAACTACTTTATTGTGCCAATGTTCAAAGAGGTAGCACAAACCGTATTTGATTTAGAGTTCCAACTACATGTGTCTATATAAGAGAAAACAGAGTGAAAGCTCAAAATGAAAACGGTTACTGCAAATGAACGGTTTAAACTAGAAAAACGAAACTTGGTGAGCCAATTTGGATGGTGTACTTATCATGACCTGAATATCATCAAGATTGGGTGAAAAAACATTTGCTGAAATTCCAGAAGATTCGTATTTTTTTGGATGCTGGGAAAGCCCTTTTAATGAAAGTGATTTATGCCAGTCTGTGCTCTGGGCTACATAAATAGCAAACAAATCATAGAGAAAGAACTTGGATCTACTTTATTTTGCCAATTTTCAAAGAGCTAGCACAAACCGTGTTTGATTTAGAGTTCCAAATAAATGTATCCATATAGGAGAAAACAGAGTGAAACCTCAAAATGAAAACGGTTACTGCAAACGAACGGTTTAACCTATAAGAACAAAATTTGGTAAGCCAAGTTGGACAGGTGTATTGATCATTACCTGAAAGTATCCTCAAGATTGTGTTAAAAAACATTTGCTGAGATTCCAGGAGATTCGTAATTTTCTAAAAGCTGGGGAAGCCCTTTCAATGAAAGTGATTTTTGCCAGTCTCTGCTTTGGGCTACATCAATAGCAAACAAACCATAGCGATAGAACTTGGAGCTAATTTTTTGTGCCAAGTTTCAAAGAGCTAGCACAAACCGTGTTTGATTTAGAGATCCAAGTACAAGTATCCATATAGGAGAAAACAGAGTGAAACCTCAAAATGAAAACGGTTACTGCAAAAGAATGGTTAAAACTAGAAGAATGAAATTTGGTGAACCAATTTGCATGGTGTACTGATCATGACCTGAGTATCATCAAGATTGGGTGAAAAAACATTTGCTGATATTCCAGAAGATTCGTAGTTTTTTGGAAGCTGGGCAAGCCCTTTCAATGAAAGTGATTTTCGCCAGTCTCTGCTTTGGGCTACATCGATAGAAAGCAAATTATAGAGATAGACTTGGAACTACTTTATTGTTCCAAGTTAAAAAGAGCTAGCACAAACTGTTTTTGATTAACTACATGTATCCATATCGAAGAAAACAGAGTGAAACCTCAAAATAAAAACGGTTAGAGCAAACGAAAGGTTTTAGCTAGAAGAACAAAATTTTGTGGGCATAGTTGGACTGGTGTACTGATCATAACCTGAAAGTATCATCAAAATTGGGTGAAAAAACATTTGCTGAGATTCTAGGAGATTCGTATTTTTTTGGAGTCTGGGCAAGCCCTTTCAATGAAAGTGATTTTTGCCAGTCTCTGCTTTGGGCTACATCAATAGCAAAGAAACCATAGAGATACAACTTAAACCTACTTTATTTTGCTAAGTTTCAAAGAGCGAGAACAAACCGTGTTTGATTTAGAGTTCCAACTACATGTATCCATATAGGAGGAAATAGAGTGAAATCTCAAAATGAAAACGGTTACTGCAAACGAACGGTTTAACTTAGAAGAACGAAATTTGGTCAGCCAAGTGGAACTGGTATACTGATAATTACCTGAAAGTATCATCAAGATTAAGTGAAAAAACTTTTGCTGAGATTACAGGAGATTCGTAGTTTTTTGGAAGCTGGGCAAGCCCTTACAATGAAAGTGATTTTCGCCACTCTCTGCTTTGGGCTACATCAATAGCAAACAAACCATAAAAATAGAACTTGGAACTACTTTATTGTGCCCAGTTTTAAATGCTAGCACAAACCGTGTTTGATTTAGAGTTCCAACTACATGTATCTATATAAAAGAAAACAGAGTGAAACCTCAAAATGAAAACGGTTACTGCAAATGAACGGTTTAATCTAGACAACAAAATTTGGTGAGCCAAGTCGGATTGGTGTACTGATCATTACCTGAAAGTGTCATCAAGATTGGGTAAAAAAACATTTGCTGAGATTCCAGGAGATTCGTAGTTTTTTGGAAGCTGGGATAGCCCTTACAATGAAAGTGATTTCCGCCATTCTCTGCTTTGGGCTACATCAATAGCAAACAAACCATAGAGTTAGAACTTGAAACTACTCTATCGTGCCAAGTTTCAAAGAGCTAGCAAAAACCGTGTTTAATTTACAGTTCCAACTACATGTATCCATATAGGAAAAAACGGAGTGAAACCTCAAAATGAAAATGGTTACTGCAAATGAGCGGTTTAACCTAGAAGAACGAAATTTACTGAGCCAAGTGGGATTGGGGTATTGATCATTACTTGAAAGTATCATCAAGATTTGGTGAAATAACATTTGCTGAGATTCCCGAAGATTCGTAGTTTTTTGGAAGCTTGTCAAGCCCTTTCAATGAAAGTGATTTTCGCCAGTCTCTGCTTTGGGCTACATAAATAGAAAACAAACCATAGAGAAAGAACTTGGAACTACTTTATTGTGCCAAGTTTCAAATAGCTAGCAGAAACCGTGTTTGATTTAGAGTTCCAACTACATGTATCCATATAGGAGAAAACAGAGTGAAACCTCAAAATTAAAACGGTTATGCAAACGAACGGTTTAACCTAGAAGAACGGAGTTTAGTGAGCCAAGTGGGACTGGTATTTTGATCATTACTTGAAAGTATCATCAAGATTGGGTGAAAAAACCTTTGCTGAGATTAAAGAAGATTCGTAGTGTTTTTGGGAGTAGGGCAAGCCCTTTCAATGAATGTGATTTTCGCCAGTCTCTGCTTCGGGCTACATGAATAGCAAACAAACCATAGAGATAGAACTTGGAACTACATTATTGTGCCAAGTTTCAAAGAGCTAGCACAAACAGTGTTTGATTTAGAGTTCCAACTACATGTATCTGTATAGGAGAAAACAGAGTGAAACCTCAAAATGAAAACGCTTGCTGCAAACGAACAGTTTAACCTAGAAAAACAAAATTTGGTGAGCCAAGTGGGACTGGTGTACTGATCATTACCTGAAAGTATCATCAAGATTGGGTGAAAAAACATTTGCTGAGATTTCAGGAGATTCATAGATTTTTGGAAGCTGGGAAAGACCTTTCAATGAATGTGATTTTCGCCAGTCTCTGCTTTGGGCTACACCAATGGCAAAAAAACCATAGAGATAGAACTTGGAAATACTTTATTGTGCCAAGTTTCAAAGAGCTAGAACAAACCGTGCTTGATTTAGAGTTCCAACTACATGTATCCATATAGGAGAAAACAGAATGAAACCTCAAAATGAAAACGGTTACTGCAAAAGAACGGTTTAACCTAGAAGAACGAAATTTAGTGAGCCAAGTGGGACTTATGTAATGATCGTTACCTGAAAGTATCATCAAGATTTGGTTAAAAAACTTTTGCTGAGATTCCCGGAGCATTGTAGTTTTTTGGAAGCTTGGCAAGCACTTTCAATGAAAGTGATTTTCCCCAGTCTCTGCTTTGGGCTACAACAATAGCAAACAAGCAATATTGATAGAACGTGGAACTACTTTATTGTGCCAAGTTTTAAAGAGCTAGCACAAACCGTGTTTGATTTGGAGTTCCAACTACATGTATCCATATAGGAGAAAACAGAGTGAAAAAAATGAAATGGGTTACTGCAAACGAACGGTTTAACCTAGAAGAACGAAATTTGGTGAGCTAAGTGGTACTGGTGTACTGATCATTACCTGAAAGTATCATGAAGATTGGGTGAAAAAACATTTGCTGAGATTCCAGGAGAGTCGTAGTTTTTAGGAAGCTGGGCAAGCCCTTTCAATGAAAGTGATTTTCGCCAGTCTCTGCATTGGGCTGCACCAATGGCTAACAAACCATAGAGATAGAACTTGGAACTACTTTATAGTGCCAAGTTTCAAAGAGCTAGCCCAAACCGTGTTTGATTTAGAGTTCCAACTACATGTATCCATATAGGAGAAAACAGAGTGAAACCTCAAAATTAAAACGGTTACTGCAAATTAACGGTTTAACTTAGAAGAACGCAATTTGATGAGCCATGTGAAACTGGTGTACTGATCATTACCTGAAAGTATCATGAAGATTGGGTGAAAAAACATTGCCTGAGATTTAAGGAGATTCGTAGTTTTTTGGAAGCTGGGCAAGCCCTTTCAATACAAGTGATTTACGCCAGTCTCTGCTTTGGGCTACATAAAAAGCAAACAAAACATAGAGATAGAACTTGGAACTACTTTACTGTGCCACGTTTCAAAGAGCTAGCACAAACCGTGTTTGATTTAGAGTTTCAATACATGTATCCATATAGAAGAAAAAAGAGTCAAACCTCAAAATGAAAAGGATTACTGCAAACGAACGGTTTGACCTAGAAGAACGAAATTTGGTGAGCCAAGTGGGACTGGTGTACTGATCATTACCTGAAACTATCATCAAGATTGGGTAAAAAAATATTTGCTGAGATTTCATAAGACTTGTAGTTTTTTGGAAGCTGGGCAAGCGCTTTTAATGAAAGTGATTTTCGCTTGTCTCTCCTTTGGGCTACATCAATAGCAAACAAACCATAGAGATAGAACTTGAAACTCCCTTATTGTGCCAAGTTTCAAAGAGCTAGCACAAACCGTGTTTGATTTAGAGTTCCAACTACATGTATCCACATAGGAGAAAACAGAGTGAAACCTCAAAATGAAAATGGACATTGCAAACAAACGGTTAAACCTAGAAGAACAAAATTGGTGAGTCAAGTGTGACTGTTGTACTGATTATTATTTGAAAGTATCATCAAGATTGGCTGAAAACTCATTTGCTGAGATTCCAGGAGATTCATAGTTTTTTGGAAGCTGGGCAAGCATTCCAATGAAAGTGATTTTCGCCAGTCTCTGCTTTGGGCTACATCAATAGCAAACAAACCATAGAGATAGATCTTGGAACTCCCTTATTGTGCCAAGTTTCAAAGAGCTAGCACTAACCGTGTTTGATTTAGAGTTCCAAGTATATGTATCCATATAGGAGAAAAGAGAGTGAAACCTCAAAATTAAAACGGTTACTGCAAACCAACGGTTTAACCTAGAAGAACGAAATTTGGTGAGCAATTTGGGAATTGTGTACTGATCATGTCCTGATAGTATCATAAATTTGGGTGAAAAAACATTTGATGAGATTACAGGAGATTCGTAGTTTTTTGGAAGCTGAGCAAGCCTTTTCATTGAAAGTGATTTTCGCCAGATTCTGCATGGGCTACATAAGTAGCAAACAAACCATAGAGATAGAACATGGAACTACTTTACTGTGCCAAGTTTCAATGAGCTAGCACAAACCGTGTTTGATTTAGAGTTTCAACTACATGTATCCATTTAGAAGAAAACAGAGTGAAACCTCAAAATGAAAACGGTTACTTCAAACAAACGGTTTAACCTAGAAGAACGAAATTTGGTGAGCAAAGTGGGACTGGTGTACTGATCATTACCTGAAACTATCATCAAGATTTTGTTAAAAAGCATTTGCTGATTTTCCAGTAGATAAGTAGTTTTTTGGAAGCTGGGCAAGCCCTTTCAATAAAAGTGAATTTCGCAAGTCTCTGCTTTGGGCTACATCAATAGCAAACAAACCATTGACACAGAACTTGGAACTACATTATTTTGCCAAGTTTCAAAGAGCTAGAATAAACCGTGTTTGATTTAGAGTTCTTAATACATGTATCCATATACGAGAAAACAGAGTGACACCTCAAAATGAAAACGGTTACTGCAAACGAACGGCTTAACATAGAAGAACAAAATTTGGTGAGCCAAGTGGATTGGTGTCCTCATCATTACCTGAAAGTGTCATCAAGATGTGGTGAAAAAACATATGCTGGGATTGCAAGAGATTCGTAGTTTTTTGGAAGCTGGGCAAGCCCTTTCAATGAAAGTGATTTTCGAAAGTCTCCGATTTAGGCTACATCAATAGCAAACAAACCATAGAGATAGAACTTGGAACTACTTTATTGTGCCAAGTTTCAAAGGGCTAGCACAAACCGTGTTGATTTAGAGTTCCAACTACATGTATCCCTATAGGAGAAAACAGAGTAAAACCTCAAAATGAAAACAGTTACTGCAAACGAATGGTTTAACTTAGAAGAACGAAATTTGGTAACCCAATTAAGACTGGTGTACTGATCATTACCTGAAAGTATCATCAAGATTGGGTGAAATAAAATTTGCTGTGATTTCAGGAGAATCTTAGTTTTTTGAAAGCTGGGAAAGCCCTTTCTATGAAAGTGATTTTTGAAAGTCTCTGCTTTGGGCTACATCAATTACAAACAAACCATTAGAGATATAACTTAAAACTACTTTATTTTGCCAAGTTTCAAAGAGCTAGAACAAACCGTGTTTATTTAGAGTTCCAACAACATGTATTCATATAAAAGAGAACAGAGTAAAACCTCAAAATGAAAACGGTTACTGCAAACAAACGGTTTAACCTAGAAAAACGAAATTTGGTGATCCAATTGGAATGGTTTACTGATCATTACCTGAAAGTATCATCAAGATTGGGTGAAAAAACATTTGCTGAGATTCCAGGAGAATCGTAGTTTTTTGGAAGCTGGGCAAGGCCTTTCAATGAAAGTGATTTTCGCCAGTCTTTGCTTTGGACTACATCAATAGCAAACAAACCATAGTGATAGACCTTGGAACTACTTTATTGTTCCAAGTTTCAAAAGGTAGCACAAACCGTGTTTGATTTAGAGTTCCAACTACATGTATCCTTAAAGGGGAGAACAGAGTGAAACCTCAAAATGAAAACGGTTACTGCAAACGAACATTTTAATCTAGAAGAACAAAATTTGGTGAGCCAAGTGAGACTGGTGTACTGATCATTACCTGAAAGTATCATTAAGATTGGGTGAAAAAACATTTGCTGAGATTCCAGAAGATTCGTAGTTTTTTAGAAGCTGGGAAATCCCTTTCAAGGACACTGATTATCGATAGTCTCTGCTTTGGGCTACATCAAAATCCAACAAACCATAGCAATAGAACTTGAAACTACTTTATTGTGCCAAGTTTCCAAAAGCTAGCACAAACCGTGTTTGATTTAGAGTTCCAACTACATCTATCTATATAGGATAAAACAGAATGAAACCTCAAAATGAAAATGGTTACTGCAAACGAACGGTTTAACCTAGGAGAATGAATTTTGGTGAGCCAGGTCGGACTGGTGTACTTACCATTACCTGAAAGTATCATCAAGATTGGGTGAAAAAATTTTGCTGAGATTCTAGCAGATTCATTGTTTTTGGAAGCTGCACAAGCCCTTTTGATGAAAGTGATTTTCGCCAGTCTCTGTTTTGGGATACATCAATAGCAAACAAACCATAGATATAGAACTTGGAACTACTTTATTGAGCCAAGTTTCAAAGAGCTAGAACAAAAAGTGTTTGATTTAGAGTTTCACCTATATGTATCCATATAGGAGAAAACAGAGTGAAACCTCAAAATGAAAATGGTTACTGCAAACGAACGGTTTAACATAGGAAAACGAAATTTGGTGAGCCAAGTCAGACTGGTGTACTGATCATTACCTGAAAGTATCATCAAGATTGGGTGAATAAATATTTGCTGAGATTTCAGGAGATTCGTTTTTTTTTTTTAAGCTGTGCAAGCCCTTTTAATTAAAGTGATTTTCGCCAGTCTCTGCTTTAGGCTACATCAATAACAAACAAACCATTAGAGATAGAACTTGGAACTACTTTATTGTGCCAAGTTTCGAAGAGCTAGCACAAACCGTGTTTGATTTAGAGTTCCAACAACATGTATTCATATAGGAGAGAACAAAGTGAAACCTCAAAATGAAAACGATTACTGCAAACAAACGGTTTTACCTAGAAAAACGAAATTTGGTGATCCAATTGGGACTGGTTTACTGATCATTACCTGAAAGTATCATCAAGATTGGGTGAAAAAACATTTGCTGTGATTCCAGGAGATTCGTAGTTTTTTGGAAGTTGGGCAAGCCCTTACAATGAAAGTGATTTTCGCCAGTCTCTGCTTTGGGCTACATCAATAGCAAACAAACCATAGTGATAGAACTTGAAACTAATTTATTGTGCCATGTTTCAAAAAGCTAGCACAAACCGTGTTTGATTTAGAGTTCCAACTACATGTATCCATATAGGAGAAAACAGAGTGAAACCTCAAAATGAAATCGGTACTGCAAAAGAACGGTTTGAAGTAGAAGAAGGAAATATGGTGAGCCAAGTGGGACTGGTGTACTGATCATTACCTGAAAGTATCATCAAGATTGGGTGAAAAAACATTAGCAGAGATTTTAGAAGATTCCTAGTTTTTTGAAAGCTGGGAAAGCCCTTTCAATGAAAGTGATTTTCGCCAGTCTCTGCTTTTGGCTACATCAATAGCAAACAAACCATAAACTTAGAACTTGGATCTACTTTTTTGTGCAAAGTTTCAAAGAGCTAGGACAAACCGTGTTTGATTTAAAGTTCCAAATACATGTATCCATATAGGAGAAAGGGAATGAAACCTCAAAAAAATAAATAAACAGTTATTGCAAAAGAACGGTTTAACCTAGAAAAACGAAATTTGGTGAGCCAAGTGGGACTGGTGTACTGATCTTTACCTGAAAGTATCATGAAGAATGGGTGAAAAAACATTTGCTGAGATTCCAGAAGATTCGTAGTTTTTGGGAAGCTGGGCAAGCTCTTTTAATCAAAGTGATTTTCGGTAGTCTCTGCTTTGGGCTACATCAATAGCAAACAAACCATAGAGATAGATTTTGGAACTACTTTATTGTCCCAAATTTCAAAGAGCTAGCACAAACCGTGTTTTATTTAGAGTTCCAACTTTATATATCCATATAATGAGAAAACAGAGAGAAACCTCAAAATGAAAATGGTTTTTGCAAGAGAACGGTTTAACCTAAAAGATCGAAATTTGGTGAGCCCAGTTAGACTTGTGTACTGATCATTATCTGTAAGTATCATCAAGATTGGGTGAAAAACATTTGCTGAGATTTCAGGAGATTCCTGGTTTTTTGGAAGCTGGGGAAGCTCTTTCAATGAAAGTGATTTTTGCCAGTCTCTGCTTTGGTCTAAATCAATATCAAACAAACCATAGAGATAGAACTTGGAACTACTTTATTGTGCCAAGTTTCAAAGAGCTAGCAGAAACAGTGTTTGATTTAGAGTTCCAACTACATGTATCCATATAGAAGAAAACAGAGTTAAACCACAAAATGAAAACGGTTACTGATAACAAACGATTAAACCTAGAAGAACGAAATTTGGTGAGCCAAGTGGAACTTGTGTACTGATCATTATCTGAAATTATCATCAAGATTGGGTGAAAAAACATTTGCTGAGATTCCAGGAGATTCTTAGTTTTTTGGAACCTGGGCAAGCCCTTTAAATGAAAGTGATTTTCTCCAGTCTCTCCTCTGGGCTACATCAATAGCAAACAAACCATAGAGATAGAACTTGGAACTACTATATTGTGCCAAGTTTCAAAGAGCTAGCACAAACCATGTTTGATTTAGAGTTCCAAATACATGTATCCATATAGAAGAAAACAGAGTGAAACCTCAAAATGAAAACGTTTACTGCAAACGAACGGTTTAACCTAGAAAAACAAAATTTGGTGTGCCATGTGTTATTTTTGTACTGATCATTACCTGAAACTATTACCAAGATTGGGTGAAAAACATTAGCTGAGATTTCAGGAGATTCGTAGTTTTTTGGAAGCTGTGAAAGCCCTTTCAATGAAAGTGGTTTTTGCCATTCTCTGCTTTGGGCTACATCAATAGGAAACAAACCATAGAGAGAGAACTTGGAACTACTTTATTGTGCCAAGTTTCATAGAGCTAGCCGAAACCCTGGTTGATTTAGAGTTCCAACTACATGTATTCATATAGGAGAAAACAGAGCGAAACCCCAAAATAAAAACGGTTACTGCAAACGAAGGTTTAACCTAGAAGAACAAAATTCGGTGAGCCAAGTGAGACTGGAGTGCTAATCATTACCTGAAATTATCATCAAGATTGGGTGAAAAAACATTTGCTGAGATTACAAGAGGTTCGTAGTTTTTTGGAATCGGGGAAGCCCTTTCAATGAAAGTGATTTTTGCCAGTCTCTGCTTTGGGATACATAAATAGCAAACAAACAATAGAGATAGAACTTGGAACTACTTTATTGTGCCAAGTTTCAAAGAGCTAGCACAAACCGTGTTTTATTTAGAGTTCCAACTACATGTATCCATATAGGAGAAAAGAGAGTGAAACCTCTCAATGAAAACGGTTATTGCAAACGAACAGTTTAACCTAGAATAACGAAATTTGGTGAGCCAACTGGGACTGCTGTACTGATCATTACCTGAAAGTATCATGAAGATGGGTGAAACAACATTTGCTGAGATTACAGAAGATTCATAGTTTTTGGAATCTCGGCAAGCCCTTTAAATGAAGTGATTTTCGCTAGTCTCTGGTTTGGGCTACATCAATAGCGAAGAAACCATAGAGATAGAACTTGGAACTACTTTATTGTGCCAAGTTTCAAAGAGCTAGCACAAACCGTGTTTGATTTACACTTTCAACTACATATATCGAGATAGGAGAAAACAAAGTGAAACCTCAAAATGAAAACGGTTACTGCAAACGAACGCTTTAACCTAGTAGAACGAAATTTGGTTAGCCAAGTGGGACTGGTGTACTGATCATTACCTGAAAGTATCATCAAGATTGGGTGAAAAAACATTTGCTGATATTCCAGATGATTCGTAGTTTTTTGGAAGCTGGGTAAGCCCTTTCAAGGAGTGTTTTTTGCCAGTCTCTGCTTTGGGCTACATCAATAGCGAACAAACCATAGAGATAGAACTTTGAACTACTTTATTGTGCCAAGTTTCAAAGTGCTAGCAAAAACCGTGTTTGATTTACAGTTCCAACTACATTTATCCATATAGGAGAAAACAGAGTGAAACCTCAAAATGAAAACGGTTACTGAAAACGAACGTTTTAACCTAAAAGAACGAAATTTGGTGAGCCAAGTGAGACAGGTGTGCTGATCATTACCTGAAAGTGTCATCACGATTGGGTAAGAAAATATTTGCTGAAATTTCAGGAGATTCGTAGTTTTTTGGAAGCTGGGAAAGCCCTTTCAATGAAAGTTATTTTGCCAGTCTCTGCTTTCGGCTACATGAATAGCAAACAAACCATAGAGATAAAACTTAGAACTTCTTTATTGTGCCAAGTTTCAAAAAGCTAGCACAAACTGTGTTTGATTTAAAATTCCAACTACATGTGTCCCTGTAGGAGAAAACAGAATGAAATCTCAAAATGAAAACGATAACTGCAATAGAACGGTTTAAACTAGAAGAATGAAATTTGGTGAGCCAAGTGGGACTGGTATACTGATCATTACCTGAAAGTATCATGAAGATTGGGTTAAAAAATATTTGCTGAAATTCCAGGATATTCGTAGTTTATAGGTAGCTGGGCAAGAACTTTCAATGAAAGTGATTTTCGCCAGTCTCTCCTTTGGGCTACATCAATAGCAAACAAACCATAGAGATAGAACTTGTAACTACTTTATTGTGCTAAGTCTCAATAAGCTAGCACAAACCGTGTTTGATGTAGAGTTCCAACTACATGTATTCATATAGGAGAAAACAGAGTGAAACCTCAAAATAAAAATGGTTACTGCAAACAAACGGTTTAAACTAGAAGAACGAAATTTGGTGAGCAAAGTGGGATTCTTGTACTGATCATTACCTGAATCTATCATTAAGATTGGGTGAAAAACATTAGCTCAGATTTCAGGAGATTTTAGTTCTTGGAAGCTGGGAAAGCCCTTTCAATGAAAGTGATTTTCGCCAATCTCTGCTTTGGGCTACATCAATAGCAAACAAACCATAGAGATAGAACTTGGAACTACTTATTGTGCCAAGTTTCAAAGAGCTAGTACAAACCGTGTTTGATGTAGAGTTCCACCTACATGTATCCATATAGGAGAAAACAGAGTGAAACCTCAAAATGAAAACGGTTACTGCAAACGAACGGTTTCACCTAGCAGAACGAAATTTGGTGAGCCAAGTGTGATTGGTGTCGTTATCATTACCTGAAAGTATCATCAAGATTGGGTGAAAAAGTGTTTGCTGAGATTTCAGGAAACTCGTAGTTTTTTGGAAGTTTGGCAACCCCTTTCCATAAAAGTGCTTCTCCCTAGTCTCTGCTTAGGGCTACATCAACAGCAAACAAACCATAGAGATATAACTTGAAACTCTCTTATTGTGTCAAGTTTCAAAAAGCTAGCACAAACCGTGTTTGATTTAGAGTTCCAAATACATGTATCCGTATAGGAGAAAACAGAGTGAAACCTCAAAATTAAAAGGGTTACTGCAAACGAACGGTTTCAACTAGAAGAACGAAATTTGGTGAGCCAAGTTCGATTTGTGTACTGATCATTACCTGAGAGTATCATCAAGATTGGGTGAAAAAGTGTTTGCTGAGATTTCAGGCAACTCATAGTTTTTTGGAAGCTTGGCAAACCCTTTCCATGAAAGTGATTCTCGCCATTCTCTTCTTAGGGCTACATTAACAGCAAACAAACCATTAAGACAGAACGTGAAACTGATTTATTGTGTCAAATTCCAAAGAGCTAGCACAAACCGTGTTTGATTTAGAGTTCCAAATATATGTATCCGTATAGGAGAAAACAGAGTGAAACCTCAAAATGAAAACGGTTACTGCAAACGAAGGGTTTCACCTAGAAGAACGAAATTTGGTGAGCCAAGTGGAATTGGTGTTTTGATCATTACATGAATGTATCATCAAGATAGGGTGAAAAAGTGTTTGCTGAGATTTCAGGCAACTCGTAGTTTTTTGGTAGCTTGGCAACCCCTTTCCATGAAAGTGATCTCGCTCTTCTCTGCTTAGGGCTACATCAACAGTAAACAAACCATAGAGATAGAACTTGAAACTGCTTTATTGTGTCAAGTTTCAAAGAGGTAGCACAAACCGTGTTTGATTTAGAGTTCCAAATACATGTATCCGTATAGGAGAAAACAGAGTGAAACCACAAAATTAAAACGGTTACTGCAAACGAACGGTTTTACCTAGAAGAACGAAATTTGGTGAGCCAAGTGGGATTGGTGTACTGATCATTACCTGAAAATATCATCAAGATTTTGTGAAAAAGTGTTTGTTGAGATTTTAGGCAACTTGTAGTTTTTTGGAAGCCTGGCAACTCCTTTCCATGAAAGTGATTCTCGCCAGTCTCTGCTTAGGGCTACATCAACAGCAAAAAAACCATTGTGATAGAACTTGAAACTGCTTTATTGTGTCAAGCTTCAAATAGCTAGCACAAACCGTGTTTGATTTAGAGTTCAAAATACAGGTATCTGTATAGGAGAAAACAGAATGAAATCTCAAAATGAAAATGGTTACTGCAAACAAATGGTTTCACCTAAAAGAAAGAAATTTGGTGAGCCATGTGGGATTGGTGTACTTATCATTACCTGAAAGTATCATCAAGATTGGGTGAAAGAGTGTTTGCTGAGATTTCAGGAAACTCGTACTTTTTTGGTAGCTTGCCAACCCCTTTCCATGAAAGTAATTCTTGCCATTCTCTGCTTAGGGCTACATCAACAGCAAACAAACCATGAAGACAGAACTTGAAACTGATTTATTGTGTCAAGTTTAAAAGAGCTAGCACAAACCGTGTTTGATTTAGAGTTCCAAATACATGTATCTGTATAGGAGAAAACAGAGTGAAACCTCAAAATGAAAATGGTTACTGCAAATGAACGGTTTCACCTAGACGAACGAAATTTGGTGAGCCAAGTGGGATTGGTGTTCTAATCATTACCTGAAAGTGCCATCAAGATTGGGTGAAAAAGTGTTTGCTGAGATTTCAGGAAACTCGTATTTTTTAGGAAGATTGGCAACCCCTTTCCATGAAAGTGATTCTCGCTCTTCTCTGCTTAGGGCTACATCAACAGTAAACAAACCATAGAGATAGAAATTGAAACTATTTTGTTGTGTCAAGTTTCAAAGAGCTAGCACAAACCGTGTTTGATTTAGAGTTCCAAATACATGTATCTGTATAGGAGAAAACAGAGTAAAACCTCAAAATTAAAACGGTTACTGCAAACGAACGGTTTCACCTAGAAGAACGAAATTTGGTGAGCCAAGTGGGATTGGTGTTCTGATCATTACCTGAAAGTATCATCAAGATTGGGTGAAAAAGTGTTTGCTGAGATTTCAGGAAACTCGTAGTTTTTTGGAAGCTTGGCAACCCCTTTCCATGAAAGTGATTCTCGCCAGTCTCTGCTTAGGGCTACATCAACAGCAAACAAACCATTAATATAGAACTTGAAACGGCTTTATTGTGTCTATTGTCAAAGAGCTAGCACAAACCGTGTTTGATTTAGAGTTCCAAATAGATGTACCCATATAGGAGAAACAGAGTGAAACCTCAAAATGAAACCAGTTACTGCAAACGAACGGTTTCACCTAGATGAACAAAATTTGGTGAGCCAAGTGGGATTGGTGTACTGATCATTACCTGAAAGTATCATCAAGATTGGGTGAAAAAGTGTTAGCTGAGATTTCAGGCAACTCGTAGTTTTTTTGAAACTTGGCAACCCCTTTCCATGGAAGTGATTCTCGCCATTCTCTGCTTATAGCTACGTAAAGAGCAAACAAACCATGAAGACAGAACTTGAAACTGCTTTATTGTGTCAAGTTTCAAAAAGCTAGCACAAACCGTGTTTGATTTAGAGTTCCAAATACATGTATCTGTATAGAAGAAAACAGAGTGAAACCTCAAAATAAAAACGGTTACTTCAAACAAACGGTTTAACCTACAAGAACGAAATTTGGTGAGCCAAATGGGACTCGTGTTCTGATCATTACCTGAAAGTATCTTGAAGATTGGGTGAAAAAGTTTTTGCTCAGATTTCAGGAAACTCGTAGTTTTTTGGAAGCTTGGCAACTCTTTTCCATGAAAGTGATTCTCGTTCTTCTTTGCTTAGGGCTACATCAACAGCAAACAAACCATGAAGACAGAACGTGAAACTGATTTATTGTGTCAAGTTTCAAAGAGCTAGCACAAACCGTGTTTGATTTAGAGTTCCAAATACATGTATCCGTATAGTAGAAAACAGAGTGAAACCTCAAAATGAAAATGGTTACTGCAAACGAACGGTTTCACCTAGAAGAACGAAATTTGGTGAGCCAAGTGGGATTGGTGTTCTAATTATTACCTGAAAGGGTCATCATGATTGGGTGAAAAAGTGTTTGCTGAGATTTCAGGCAAGTCGTATTCATTCGGAAGATTGACAACCCCTTTCCATGAAAGTGATTCTCGCTAGTCTCTGCTTAGGGCTACATCAACAGTAAACAAACCATAGAGATAGAAATTGAAACTACTTTATTGTGTCAAGTTTCAAAGAGCTAGCACAAACCGTGTTTGATTTAGAGTTCCAAATACAGGTATCTGTATAGGAGAAAACAGAGTGAAACCTCAAAATGAAAACGGTTACTGCAAACGAACGGTTTCACCTAGAAGAACGAAATTTGGTGAGCCAATTGGGATTGGTGTTCTGATCATTATCTGGAAGTATCATAAAAAATTGGGTGAAAAAGTTTTTGCTGAGATTTCAGGCAACTCGTAGTTTTTTGGAAGCTTGGCAACCCCTTTCCATGAAAGTGATTCTCGCCAGTCTCTGCTTAGGGCTACATCAACAGCAAACAAACCATGCAGACAGAACTTGAAACTGATTTATTTTGTCAAGTTTCAAAGAGCTAGCACAAACCGTGTTTGATTTAGAGTTCCAAATACATGTATCCTTATAGGAGAAAACAGAGTAAAACCTCAAAATAAAAACGGTTACTGCAAACGAACGGTTTCACCTAGAAGAACGAAATTTGGAGAGCCAAGTGGGATTGGTGTACTGATCATTACCTGAAAGTATCATCAAGATTGGTTGAAAAAGTGTTTTCTGAGATTTCAGGAAACTCGTAGTTTTTTGGAAGCTTGGCAACCCCTTTCCATGAAAGTGATTCTCGCCAGTCGCTGCTTTGGGCTACATCAACAGCAAACAAACCATAAAGATAGAACTTGAAACTGCCTTATTGTGTCAAGTTTCAAAGAGCTGGCACAAACCATGTTTGATTTAGAGTTCCAAATACAAGTATCCCTATAGGAGAAAAATGAGTGAAACCTCAAAATGAAAACGGTTACTGCAAACAAACGGTTTCACCTAGAAAAACGAAATTTGGTGAGCCACTTGAGATTGGTGTAGTGATCATTACCTGAAAGTATCATCAAGTTTGGGTGAAAATGTTTTTGCTGAGATTTCAGGCAACTCGTAGTTTTTTGGAAGCTTGGCAACCCCTTTCCATGAAAATGATTCTCGCCATTCTCTGCTTAGGGCTACATCAACAGCAAACAAACCATGAAGACAGAACTTGAAACTGATTTATTGTGTCAAGTTTCAAAGAGCTAGCACAAACCGTGTTTGATTTGGAGTTCCAAATACATGTATCCGTATAGGAGAAATTAGAGTGAAACCTCAAAATTAAAATGGTTACTGCAAACGAACAGTTTCACCTAGAAGAACAAAATTTGGTGAGCCAAGTGGGATTGGTGTACTGATCGTTACCTGAAAGTATCATCAATATTGGGTAAAAAAGTGTTTGCTGAGATTTCAGGCAACTCGTAGTTTTTTGGAAGCTTGGCAACCCCTTTCCATGAAAGTGATTCTCGCCAGTCTCTGCTTAGGGCTACATCAACAGCAAACAAACCATTGAGACAGAACTTGAAACTGATTTATTGTGTCAAGTTTCAAAGAGCTAGCCCAAACCGTGTTTGATTTAGAGTTCCAAATACATGTATCAGTATAGGAGAAAACAGAGTGAAACCTCAAAATAAAAACGGTTACTGCAAACGAACGGTTTTATGTAGAAGAACGAAATTTGGTGAGCCAAGTGGGATTGGTGTACTGATAATTACCTGAAAGTATCATCAATATTGGGTGAAAAAGTGTTTGCTGAGATTTAAGGCAACTCGTAGTTTTTTGGAAACTTGGAAACCCCTTTCCATGACAGTGATTCTCGCCAGTCTCTGCTTTGGGCTACATCAACAACAAACAAACTATAAAGATAGAACTTGAAACTGCTTTATTGTGTCAAGTTTTAAAGAGCTAGCACAAACCATGTTTGATTTAGAGTTCCAAATACATGTATCCATATAGGAGAAAACAGAGTCAAGCCTCAAAATGAAAACGGTTACTGCAAACGAATGGTTTCACCTAGAAGAACTAAATTTGGTGAGCCAAGTGGGATTGGTGTACTGATCATTACCTGAAAGTATCATCAAGATTGGGTGAAAAAGTTTTTGCTGAGATTACAGGCAACTCATAGTTTTTTTGAAACTTGGCAACCCCTTTCCATGGAAGTGATTCTCGCCATTCTCTGCTTATAGCTACGTAAAGAGCAAACAAACCATGAAGACAGAACTTGAAACTGCTTTATTGTGTCAAGTTTCAAAAAGCTAGCACAAACCGTGTTTGATTTAGAGTTCCAAATACATGTATCCGTATAGGAGAAAACAGAGTGAAACCTCAAAATTAAAACGGTTACTGCAAACAAACGGTTTCACCTATAAGAATGAAATTTGGTGAGCCAAGTGGGATTGGTGTACTTATCATTAAGTGAAAGTATCATAAAGATTGGATGAAAAAGTGTTTGCTGAGATTACAGGCAACTCGTAGTTTTTTCGAAGCTTGGCAATCCCTTTTTATGAAAGTGATTCTTGCCATTCTCTGCTTAGGGCTACATCAACAGCATACAAACCATGAAGACAGAACTTGAAACTGATTTATTGTGTCAAGTTTCAAAGAGCTAGCACAAACCGTGTTTGATTTAGAGTTCCAAATACATGTATCTGTATAGAAGAAAACAGAGTGAAACCTCAAAATAAAAACGGTTACTTCAAACAAACGGTTTAACCTACAAGAACGAAATTTGGTGAGCCAAATGGGACTCGTGTTCTGATCATTACCTGAAAGTATCTTGAAGATTGGGTGAAAAAGTTTTTGCTCAGATTTCAGGAAACTCGTAGTTTTTTGGAAGCTTGGCAACTCTTTTCCATGAAAGTGATTCTCGTTCTTCTTTGCTTAGGGCTACATCAACAGCAAACAAACCATGAAGACAGAACGTGAAACTGATTTATTGTGTCAAGTTTCAAAGAGCTAGCACAAACCGTGTTTGATTTAGAGTTCCAAATACATGTATCCGTATAGTAGAAAACAGAGTGAAACCTCAAAATGAAAATGGTTACTGCAAACGAACGGTTTCACCTAGAAGAACGAAATTTGGTGAGCCAAGTGGGATTGGTGTTCTAATTATTACCTGAAAGGGTCATCATGATTGGGTGAAAAAGTGTTTGCTGAGATTTCAGGCAAGTCGTATTCATTCGGAAGATTGACAACCCCTTTCCATGAAAGTGATTCTCGCTAGTCTCTGCTTAGGGCTACATCAACAGTAAACAAACCATAGAGATAGAAATTGAAACTACTTTATTGTGTCAAGTTTAAAAGAGCTAGCACAAACCGTGTTTGATTTAGAGTTCCAAATACAGGTATCTGTATAGGAGAAAACAGAGTGAAACCTCAAAATAAAAACGGTTACTGCAAACGAACGGTGTAACCTAGAAGAACAAAATTTGGTGAGCCAAGTGCGATTGGTGTACAGATCATTACCTGAAAGTATCATCAAGATTGGGTGAAAAAGTGTTTGCTGAGATTTCAGGCAACTCGTAGTTTTTTGGAAGCTTGGCAACACCTTTAAATGAAAGTGATTCTCGCCAGTCTCTGCTTAGTGCTACATCAACAGCAAACAAACCATAGAGACAGAACTTTAAACTGCTTTATTGTGTCAAGTTTCAAACAGCTAGCACAAACCGTGTTTGAATTAGAGTTCCAAATACATGTATCCGTGTAGGAGAAAACAGAGTGAAACCTCAGAATGAAAACGGTTACTGCAAACGAACGGTTTAACCTAGAAGAACAAATTGTGGTGAGCCAAGTGGGATTGGTGTACAGATCATTACCTGAAAGTATCATCAAGATTGGGTGAAAAAGTGTTTGCTGAGATTTCAGGCAACTCGTAGTTTTTTGGAAGCTTGGCAACCTTTTTCCATGAAAGTGATTCTCGCCAGTCTGTGCTTTGGGGTACATCAACAGCAAACAAACCATAGAGATAGAACTTGAAACTTCTTTAATGTTTCAAGTTTCAAAGAGCGAGCACAAACCGTGTTTGATTTAGAGTTCCAAATAGATGTATCCGTATAGGAGAAAACAGAGTGAAACCTCAAAATGAAAATGGTTACTGCAAACGAACGGTTTCACCTAGAAAAACAAAATTTGGTGAGCCATGTAAGATTGGTGTACTGATCATTACCTGAAAGTATCATCAAGATTGGGTGAAAAAGTGTTTGCTGAGATTTCAGGAAACTCGTAGTTTTTTGGAAGCTTGGCAACCTTTTTCCATAAAAGTTATTCTCGCCAGTCTGTGCTTTGGGCTACATCAACAGCAAACAAACCATTGAGATAGAACTTGAAACTGCTTTATTGTGTCAAGTTTCAAGGAGCTAGCACAAACCTTGTTTGATTTAGAGTTCCAAATACATGTATCCGTATACGAGATAATAGAGTGAAACCTGAAAATAAAAACGGTTACTGCAAACGAACGGTTTAACCTAGAAGAACAAAATTTGGTGAGCCAAGTGCGATTGGTGTACAGATCATTACCTGAAAGTATCATCAAGATTGGGTGAAAAAGTGTTTTCTGTGATTTCAGGCAACTCATAGTTTTTTGGAAGCTTGGCAACCCCTTTCCATGAAAGTGGTTCTCCCCAGTATCTGCTTAGAGCTACATCAACAGCAAACGAACCATAGAGATAGAACTTGAAACTGCTTTATTGTTTCAAGTTTCAAACAGCTAGCACAAACCGTGTTTGAATTAGAGTTCCAAATACATGTATCCGTGTAGGAGAAAACAGAGTGAAACCTCAGAATGAAAACGGTTACTGCAAACGAACGGTTTAACCTAGAAGAACAAATTGTGGTGAGCCAAGTGGGATTGGTGTACAGATCATTACCTGAAAGTATCATCAAGATTGGGTGAAAAAGTGTTTGCTGAGATTTCAGGCAACTCGTAGTTTTTTGGAAGCTTGGCAACCTTTTTCCATGAAAGTGATTCTCGCCAGTCTGTGCTTTGGGGTACATCAACAGCAAACAAACCATAGAGATAGAACTTGAAACTTCTTTAATGTTTCAAGTTTCAAAGAGCGAGCACAAACCGTGTTTGATTTAGAGTTCCAAATAGATGTATCCGTATAGGAGAAAACAGAGTGAAACCTCAAAATGAAAATGGTTACTGCAAACGAACGGTTTTACCTAGAAAAACAAAATTTGGTGAGCCATGTAAGATTGGTGTACTGATCATTACCTGAAAGTATCATCAAGATTGGGTGAAAAAGTGTTTGCTGAGATATCAGGAAACTCGTAGTTTTTTGGAAGCTTGGCAACCTTTTTCCATAAAAGTGATTCTCGCCAGTCTCTGCTTTGGGCTACATCAACAGCAAACAAACCATTGAGATAGAACTTGAAACTGCTTTATTGTGTCAAGTTTCAAGGAGCTAGCACAAACCTTGTTTGATTTAGAGTTCCAAATACATGTATCCGTAAACGAGATAATAGAGTGAAACCTGAAAATAAAAACGGTTACTGCAAACGAACGGTTTAACCTAGAAGAACAAAATTTGGTGAGCCAAGTGCGATTGGTGTACAGATCATTACCTGAAAGTATCATCAAGATTGGGTGAAAAAGTGTTTTCTGTGATTTCAGGCAACTCGTAGTTTTTTGGAAGCTTGGCAACCCCTTTCCATGAAAGTGGTTCTCCCCAGTATCTGCTTAGAGCTACATCAACAGCAAACGAACCATAGAGATAGAACTTGAAACTGCTTTATTGTTTCAAGTTTCAAACAGCTAGCACAAAATATGTTTGATTTAGTGTTCCAAATACATGTATCCGTATAGGAGAAAACAGAGTGAAACCTCAAAATGAAAACGGTTACTGCAAACGAACGGTTTCACCTAGAAGAACAAAATTTGGTGAGCCAAGTGGGATTGGTGTACTGATCATTACCTGAAAGTATCATCAAGATTGGGTGAAAAAGTGTTTGCTGAGATTTCAGGCAACTCGTTGTTTTTTGGAAGCTTGGCAACCTTTTTCCATGAAAGTGATTCTCGCCAGTCTGTGCTTTGGGCTACATCAACAGCAAACAAACCATAGAGATAGAACTTGAAACTGATTTATTGTTTTAAGTTTCAAAGAGCTAGCACAAACCGTGTTTGATTTACAGTTCCAAATACATGTATCCATATAGGAGAAAACAAAGTGAAACCTCAAAATGAAAACGGTTAGTGCAAACGAACGGTTTCACATAAAAGAACGAAATTTGGTGAGCCAAGTGAGATTGGTGTACTGATCATTACCTGAAAGTATCATCAAGATTGGGTGAAAAAGTGTTTGCTGAGATTTCAGGCATCTCGTAGTGTTTTGGAAGCTTGGCAACCTCTTTCCATGAAAGTGATTCTCGCCAGTCTCTACTTAGGGCTACATCAACAGCAAACAAACCATAGAGATAGAACTTGAAACTGCTTTATTGGTTCACGTTTCAAAGAGCTAGCACAAACCGTGTTTGACTTAGAGTTCCAAATACATGTATTTGTGTAGGAGAAAACAGAGTGAAACCTCAAAATGAAAACGGTTACTGCAAACGAACGGTTTAACCTAGAAGAACAAAATTTGGTGAGCCAAGTTGGATTGGTGTACTGATCATTACCTGAAAGTATCATCAAGATTGAGTGAAAAAGTGTTTGCTGAGAATTCAGGCAACTCGTAATTTTTTGGAAGCTCGGCAACCCCTTTTCATGAAAGTGATTCTCTCCAGTCTCTGCTTAGGGCTACATCAACAGAAAACAAACCATAGAGATAGAACTTGAAACTGCTTTATTGTGTCAAGTTTCAAGGAGCTAGCACAAACCTTGTTTGATTTAGAGTTCCAAATACATGTATCCGTATAGGAGATAATAGAGTGAAACCTGAAAATAAAAACGGTTACTGCAAAAGAACGGTTTAACCTAGAAGAACAAAATTTGGTGAGCCAAGTGCGATTGGTGTACAGATCATTACCTGAAACTATCATCAAGATTGGGTGAAAAAGTGTTTTCTGAGATTTCAGGCAACTCATAGTATTTTGGAAGCTTGGCAACCCCTTTCCATGAAAGTGATTCTCCCCAGTGTCTGCTTAGGGCTACATCAACAGCAAACAAACCATAGAGATAGAACTTGAAACTGATTTATTGTTTTAAGATTCAAAGAGCTAGCACAAACCTTGTTTGATTTAGAGTTCCAAATACATGTATCCGTATAGGAGATAATAGAGTGAAACCTGAAAATAAAAACGGTTACTGCAAAAGAACGGTTTAACCTAGAAGAACAAAATTTGGTGAGCCACGTGGGATTGGTGTTCAGATCATTACCTGAAAGTATCATCAAGATTGGGTGAAAAAGTGTTTGCTGAGATTTCAGGCAACTCGTAGTGTTTTGGAAGCTTGGCAACCTTTTTCCATGAAAGTGATTCTCGCCAGTCTCTGCTTAGGGCTACATCCACAGCAAACAAACCATAGAGATAGAACTTGAAACTGCTTTATTGTGTCAAGGTTCAAGGAGCTAGCACAAACCGTGTTTGACTTGGAGTTCCAAATACATGTATCAGTGTAGGAGAAAACAGAGTGAAACCTCAAAATGAAAACGGTTACTGCAAACGAACGGTTTAACCTAGAAGAACAAAATGTGGTGAGCCAAGTGGGATTGGTGTACAGATCATTACCTGAAAGTATCATCAAGATTGGGTGAAAAAGTGTTTGCTGAGATTTCAGGCAACTCGTAGTTTTTTGGAAGCTTGGCAACACCTTTAAATGAAAGTGATTCTCGCCAGTCTCTGCTTAGTGCTACATCAACAGCAAACAAACCATAGAGATAGAAATTTAAACTGCTTTATTGTGTCACGTTTCAAAGAGCTAGCACAAACCGTGTTTGAATTAGAGTTCCAAATACATGTATCCGTATAGGAGAAAACAGAGTGAAACCTCAAAATGAAAACGGTTACTGCAAACGAACGGTTTCACCTAGAAGAACAAAATTTGGTGAGCCAAGTGGGATTGGTGTACTGATCATTACCTGAAAGTATCATCAAGATTGAGTGAAAAAGTGTTTGTTGAGAATTCAGGACACTCGTAATTATTTGGAAGCTCGGAAACCTATTTTCATGAAAGTGATTCTCGCCAGTCTCTGCTTAGGGCTACATCAACAGAAAACAAACCATAGAGATAGAACTTGAAACTGCTTTATTGTGTCACGTTTTAAGGAGCTAGCACAAACCTTGTTTGATTTAGAGTTCCAAATACATGTATCCGTATAGGAGATAATAGAGTGAAACCTGAAAATAAAAACGGTTACTGCAAACGAACGGCTTAACCTAGAAGAAAAAAATTTGGTGAGCCAAGTGCGATTGGTGTACAGATCATTACCTGAAAGTATCATCAAGATTGGGTGAAAAAGTGTTTGCTGAGATTTCAGGCAACTCGTAGTTTTTTGGAAGCTTGGCAACCCCTTTCCATGAAAGTTATTCTCGCCAGTCTGTGCTTTGGCCTACATCAACAGAAAACAAACCATAGAGAAAGAACTTGAAACTGCTTTATTGTTTCAAGTTTCAAAGAGCTAGCACAAACCGTGTTTGATTTAGAGTTCCAAATACATGTATCCGTATAGGAGAAAACAGAGTGAAACCTCAAAATGAAAACGGTTACTGCAAACGAACGGTTTAACCTAGAAGAACAAAATGTGGTGAGCCAAGTGGGATTAATGTACAGATCATTACCTGAAAGTATCATCAACATTGGGTGATAAAGTGTTTGCTGAGATTTCAGGCAACTCGTATTTTTTGGAAGCTTGGCAAACTTTTTCCATGAAAGTGATTCTCGCCAGTCTGTGCTTTGGGCTACATGAACAGCAAACAAACCATAGAGATAGAACTTGAAACTGCTTTATTGTTTCAAGTTTCAAAGAGCTAGCACAAACCGTGTTTGATTTAGAGTTCCAAATACATGTATCCGTATAGGAGAAAACAGAGTGAAACCTCAAAATGAAAACGGTTACTGCAAACGAACGGTTTAACCTAGAAGAACAAAATGTGGTGAGCCAAGTGGGATTAATGTACAGATCATTACCTGAAAGTATCATCAACATTGGGTGATAAAGTGTTTGCTGAGATTTCAGGAAACTCGTATTTTTTGGAAGCTTGGCAAACTTTTTCCATGAAAGTGATTCTCGCCAGTCTGTGCTTTGGGCTACATGAACAGCAAACAAACCATAGAGATAGAACTTGAAACTGCTTTATTGTTTCAAGTTTCAAAGAGCTAGCACAAACCGTGTTTGATTTAGAGTTCCAAATACATGTATCCGTATAGGAGAAAACAGAGTGAAACCTCAAAATGAAAACGGTTACTGCAAACGAACGGTTTCACCTAGAAGAACAAAATGTGGTGAGCCAAGTGGGATTGGTGTACTGATCATTACCTGAAAGTATCATCAAGATTGGGTGAAAAAGTGTTTGCTGAGATTTCAGGCAACTGGTAGTTTTTTGGAAGCTTGGCAACCTTTTTCCATGAAAGTGATTTTCGCCAGTCTCTGCTTTGGGCTACATCAACAGCAAACAAACCATAGAGATAGAACTTGAAACTGCTTTATTGTGTCAAGTTTCAAGGAGCTAGCACAAACCTTGTTTGATTTAGAGTTCCAAATACATGTATCCGTATAGGAGATAATAGAGTGAAACCTGAAAATAAAAACGGTTACTGCAAACGAACGGTTTCACCTAGAAGAACAAAATGTGGTGAGCCAAGTGGGATTAATGTACAGATCATTACCTGAAAGTATCATCAACATTGGGTGATAAAGTGTTTGCTGAGATTTCAGGCAACTCGTATTTTTTGGAAGCTTGGCAAACTTTTTCCATGAAAGTGATTCTCGCCAGTCTGTGCTTTGGGCTACATGAACAGCAAACAAACCATAGAGATAGAACTTGAAACTGCTTTATTGTTTCATGTTTCAAAGAGCTAGCACAAACCGTGTTTGATTTAGAGTTCCAAATACATGTATCCGTATAGGAGAAAACAGAGTGAAACCTCAAAATGAAAACGGTTACTGCAAACGAACGGTTTCACCTAGAAGAACAAAATGTGGTGAGCCAAGTGGGATTGGTGTACTGATCATTACCTGAAAGTATCATCAAGATTGGGTGAAAAAGTGTTTGCTGAGATTTCAGGCAACTGGTAGTTTTTTGGAAGCTTGGCAACCTTTTTCCATGAAAGTGATTTTCGCCAGTCTCTGCTTTGGGCTACATCAACAGCAAACAAACCATAGAGATAGAACTTGAAACTGCTTTATTGTGTCAAGTTTCAAGGAGCTAGCACAAACCTTGTTTGATTTAGAGTTCCAAATACATGTATCCGTATAGGAGATAATAGAGTGAAACCTGAAAATAAAAACGGTTACTGCAAACGAACGGTTTCACCTAGAAGAACAAAATTTGGTGAGCCAAGTGGGATTGGTGTACAGATCATTACCTGAAAGTATCATCAAGATTGGGTGAAAAAGTGTTTGCTGAGATTTAAGGCAACTCGTAGTGTTTTGGAAGCTTGGCAACCTCTTTCCATGAAAGTGATTCTCGCCAGTCTCTGCTTAGGGCTACATCCACAGCAAACAAACCATAGAGATAGAACTTGAAACTGCTTTATTGTGTCAAGTTTCAAGGAGCTAGCACAAACCGTGTTTGACTTGGAGTTCCAAATACATGTATCAGTGTAGGAGAAAACAGAGTGAAACCTCAAAATGAAAACGGTTACTGCAAAAGAACGGTTTAACCTAGAAGAACAAAATGTGGTGAGCCAAGTGGGATTGGTGTACAGATCATTACCTGAAAGTATCATCAAGATTGGGTGAAAAAGTGTTTGCTGAGATTTCAGGCAACTCGTAGTTTTTTGGAAGCTTGGCAACACCTTTAAATGAAAGTGATTCTCGCCAGTCTCTGCTTAGTGCTACATCAACAGCAAACAAACCATAGAGATAGAAATTTAAACTGGTTTATTGTGTCACGTTTCAAAGAGCTAGCACAAACCGTGTTTGAATTAGAGTTCCAAATACATGTATCCGTATAGGAGAAAACAGAGTGAAACCTCAAAATGAAAACGGTTACTGCAAACGAACGGTTTCACCTAGAAGAACGAAATTTGGAGAGCCAAGTGGGATTGGTGTACTGATCATTACCTGAAAGCATCATCAAGATTGAGTGAAAAAGTGTTTGTTGAGAATTCAGGACACTCGTAATTATTTGGAAGCTCGGCAACCTATTTTCATGAAAGTGATTCTCGCCAGTCTCTGCTTAGGGCTACATCAACAGAAAACAAACCATAGAGATAGAACTTGACACTGCTTTATTGTGTCACGTTTTAAGGAGCTAGCACAAACCTTGTTTGATTTAGAGTTCCAAATACATGTATCCGTATAGGAGATAATAGAGTGAAACCTGAAAATAAAAACGGTTACTGCAAACGAACGGCTTAACCTAGAAGAAAAAAATTTGGTGAGCCAAGTGCGATTGGTGTACAGATCATTACCTGAAAGTATCATCAAGATTGGGTGAAAAAGTGTTTGCTGAGATTTCAGGCAACTCGTAGTTTTTTGGAAGCTTGGCAACACCTTTAAATGAAAGTGATTCTCGCCAGTCTCTGCTTAGTGCTACATCAACAGCAAACAAACCATAGAGACAGAACTTTAAACTGCTTTATTGTGTCAAGTTTCAAACAGCTAGCACAAACCGTGTTTGAATTAGAGTTCCAAATACATGTATCCGTGTAGGAGAAAACAGAGTGAAACCTCAGAATGAAAACGGTTACTGCAAACTAACGGTTTAACCTAGAAGAACAAATTGTGGTGAGCCAAGTGGGATTGGTGTACAGATCATTACCTGAAAGTATCATCAAGATTGGGTGAAAAAGTGTTTGCTGAGATTTCAGGCAACTCGTAGTTTTTTGGAAGCTTGGCAACCTTTTTCCATGAAAGTGATTCTCGCCAGTCTGTGCTTTGGGCTACATCAACAGCAAACAAACCATAGAGATAGAACTTGAAACTTCTTTAATGTTTCAAGTTTCAAAGAGCGAGCACAAACCGTGTTTGATTTAGAGTTCCAAATAGATGTATCCGTATAGGAGAAAACAGAGTGAAACCTCAAAATGAAAATGGTTACTGCAAACGAACGGTTTCACCTAGAAAAACAAAATTTGGTGAGCCATGTAAGATTGGTGTACTGATCATTACCTGAAAGTATCATCAAGATTGGGTGAAAAAGTGTTTGCTGAGATTTCAGGAAACTCGTAGTTTTTTGGAAGCTTGGCAACCTTTTTCCATAAAAGTTATTCTCGCCAGTCTGTGCTTTGGGCTACATCAACAGCAAACAAACCATTGAGATAGAACTTGAAACTGCTTTATTGTGTCAAGTTTCAAGGAGCTAGCACAAACCTTGTTTGATTTAGAGTTCCAAATACATGTATCCGTATACGAGATAATAGAGTGAAACCTGAAAATAAAAACGGTTACTGCAAACGAACGGTTTAACCTAGAAGAACAAAATTTGGTGAGCCAAGTGCGATTGGTGTACAGATCATTACCTGAAAGTATCATCAAGATTGGGTGAAAAAGTGTTTTCTGTGATTTCAGGCAACTCGTAGTTTTTTGGAAGCTTGGCAACCCCTTTCCATGAAAGTGGTTCTCCCCAGTATCTGCTTAGAGCTACATCAACAGCAAACGAACCATAGAGATAGAACTTGAAACTGCTTTATTGTTTCAAGTTTCAAACAGCTAGCACAAACCGTGTTTGAATTAGAGTTCCAAATACATGTATCCGTGTAGGAGAAAACAGAGTGAAACCTCAGAATGAAAACGGTTACTGCAAACGAACGGTTTAACCTAGAAGAACAAATTGTGGTGAGCCAAGTGGGATTGGTGTACAGATCATTACCTGAAAGTATCATCAAGATTGGGTGTAAAAGTGTTTGCTGAGATTTCAGGCAACTCGTAGTTTTTTGGAAGCTTGGCAACCTTTTTCCATGAAAGTGATTCTCGCCAGTCTGTGCTTTGGGGTACATCAACAGCAAACAAACCATAGAGATAGAACTTGAAACTTCTTTAATGTTTCAAGTTTCAAAGAGCGAGCACAAACCGTGTTTGATTTAGAGTTCCAAATACATGTATCCGTATAGGAGAAAACAGAGTGAAACCTCAAAATGAAAATGGTTACTGCAAACGAACGGTTTTACCTAGAAAAACAAAATTTGGTGAGCCATGTAAGATTGGTGTACTGATCATTACCTGAAAGTATCATCAAGATTGGGTGAAAAAGTGTTTGCTGAGATATCAGGAAACTCGTAGTTTTTTGGAAGCTTGGCAACCTTTTTCCATAAAAGTGATTCTCGCCAGTCTCTGCTTTGGGCTACATCAACAGCAAACAAACCATTGAGATAGAACTTGAAACTGCTTTATTGTGTCAAGTTTCAAGGAGCTAGCACAAACCTTGTTTGATTTAGAGTTCCAAATACATGTATCCGTAAACGAGATAATAGAGTGAAACCTGAAAATAAAAACGGTTACTGCAAACGAACGGTTTAACCTAGAAGAACAAAATTTGGTGAGCCAAGTGCGATTGGTGTACAGATCATTACCTGAAAGTATCATCAAGATTGGGTGAAAAAGTGTTTTCTGTGATTTCAGGCAACTCGTAGTTTTTTGGAAGCTTGGCAACCCCTTTCCATGAAAGTGGTTCTCCCCAGTATCTGCTTAGAGCTACATCAACAGCAAACGAACCATAGAGATAGAACTTGAAACTGCTTTATTGTTTCAAGTTTCAAACAGCTAGCACAAAATATGTTTGATTTAGTGTTCCAAATACATGTATCCGTATAGGAGAAAACAGAGTGAAACCTCAAAATAAAAATGGTTACTGCAAACGAACGGTTTCACCTAGAAGAACAAAATTTGGTGAGCCAAGTGGGATTGGTGTACTGATCATTACCTGAAAGTATCATCAAGATTGGGTGAAAAAGTGTTTGCTGAGATTTCAGGCAACTCGTTGTTTTTTGGAAGCTTGGCAACCTTTTTCCATGAAAGTGATTCTCGCCAGTCTGTGCTTTGGGCTACATCAACAGCAAACAAACCATAGAGATAGAACTTGAAACTGATTTATTGTTTTAAGTTTCAAAGAGCTAGCACAAACCGTGTTTGATTTACAGTTCCAAATACATGTATCCATATAGGAGAAAACAAAGTGAAACCTCAAAATGAAAACGGTTAGTGCAAACGAACGGTTTCACATAAAAGAACGAAATTTGGTGAGCCAAGTGAGATTGGTGTACTGATCATTACCTGAAAGTATCATCAAGATTGGGTGAAAAAGTGTTTGCTGAGATTTCAGGCATCTCGTAGTGTTTTGGAAGCTTGGCAACCTCTTTCCATGAAAGTGATTCTCGCCAGTCTCTACTTAGGGCTACATCAACAGCAAACAAACCATAGAGATAGAACTTGAAACTGCTTTATTGTGTCAAGTTTCAAGGAGCTAGCACAAACCGTGTTTGACTTAGAGTTCCAAATACATGTATTTGTGTAGGAGAAAACAGAGTGAAACCTCAAAATGAAAACGGTTACTGCAAACGAACGGTTTAACCTAGAAGAACAAAATTTGGTGAGCCAAGTTGGATTGGTGTACTGATCATTACCTGAAAGTATCATCAAGATTGAGTGAAAAAGTGTTTGCTGAGAATTCAGGCAACTCGTAATTTTTTGGAAGCTCGGCAACCCCTTTTCATGAAAGTGATTCTCTCCAGTCTCTGCTTAGGGCTACATCAACAGAAAACAAACCATAGAGATAGAACTTGAAACTGCTTTATTGTGTCAAGTTTCAAGGAGCTAGCACAAACCTTGTTTGATTTAGAGTTCCAAATACATGTATCCGTATAGGAGATAATAGAGTGAAACCTGAAAATAAAAACGGTTACTGCAAACGAACGGTTTAACCTAGAAGAACAAAATTTGGTGAGCCAAGTGCGATTGGTGTACAGATCATTACCTGAAACTATCATCAAGATTGGGTGAAAAAGTGTTTTCTGAGATTTCAGGCAACTCATAGTATTTTGGAAGCTTGGCAACCCCTTTCCATGAAAGTGATTCTCCCCAGTGTCTGCTTAGGGCTACATCAACAGCAAACAAACCATAGAGATAGAACTTGAAACTGATTTATTGTTTTAAGATTCAAAGAGCTAGCACAAACCTTGTTTGATTTAGAGTTCCAAATACATGTATCCGTATAGGAGATAATAGAGTGAAACCTGAAAATAAAAACGGTTACTGCAAAAGAACGGTTTAACCTAGAAGAACAAAATTTGGTGAGCCACGTGGGATTGGTGTTCAGATCATTACCTGAAAGTATCATCAAGATTGGGTGAAAAAGTGTTTGCTGAGATTTCAGGCAACTCGTAGTGTTTTGGAAGCTTGGCAACCTTTTTCCATGAAAGTGATTCTCGCCAGTCTCTGCTTAGGGCTACATCCACAGCAAACAAACCATAGAGATAGAACTTGAAACTGCTTTATTGTGTCAAGGTTCAAGGAGCTAGCACAAACCGTGTTTGACTTGGAGTTCCAAATACATGTATCAGTGTAGGAGAAAACAGAGTGAAACCTCAAAATGAAAACGGTTACTGCAAACGAACGGTTTAACCTAGAAGAACAAAATGTGGTGAGCCAAGTGGGATTGGTGTACAGATCATTACCTGAAAGTATCATCAAGATTGGGTGAAAAAGTGTTTGCTGAGATTTCAGGCAACTCGTAGTTTTTTGGAAGCTTGGCAACACCTTTAAATGAAAGTGATTCTCGCCAGTCTCTGCTTAGTGCTACATCAACAGCAAACAAACCATAGAGATAGAAATTTAAACTGCTTTATTGTGTCACGTTTCAAAGAGCTAGCACAAACCGTGTTTGAATTAGAGTTCCAAATACATGTATCCGTATAGGAGAAAACAGAGTGAAACCTCAAAATGAAAACGGTTACTGCAAACGAACGGTTTCACCTAGAAGAACAAAATTTGGTGAGCCAAGTGGGATTGGTGTACTGATCATTACCTGAAAGTATCATCAAGATTGAGTGAAAAAGTGTTTGTTGAGAATTCAGGACACTCGTAATTATTTGGAAGCTCGGAAACCTATTTTCATGAAAGTGATTCTCGCCAGTCTCTGCTTAGGGCTACATCAACAGAAAACAAACCATAGAGATAGAACTTGAAACTGCTTTATTGTGTCACGTTTTAAGGAGCTAGCACAAACCTTGTTTGATTTAGAGTTCCAAATACATGTATCCGTATAGGAGATAATAGAGTGAAACCTGAAAATAAAAACGGTTACTGCAAACGAACGGCTTAACCTAGAAGAAAAAAATTTGGTGAGCCAAGTGCGATTGGTGTACAGATCATTACCTGAAAGTATCATCAAGATTGGGTGAAAAAGTGTTTGCTGAGATTTCAGGCAACTCGTAGTTTTTTGGAAGCTTGGCAACCCCTTTCCATGAAAGTTATTCTCGCCAGTCTGTGCTTTGGCCTACATCAACAGAAAACAAACCATAGAGAAAGAACTTGAAACTGCTTTATTGTTTCAAGTTTCAAAGAGCTAGCACAAACCGTGTTTGATTTAGAGTTCCAAATACATGTATCCGTATAGGAGAAAACAGAGTGAAACCTCAAAATGAAAACGGTTACTGCAAACGAACGGTTTAACCTAGAAGAACAAAATGTGGTGAGCCAAGTGGGATTAATGTACAGATCATTACCTGAAAGTATCATCAACATTGGGTGATAAAGTGTTTGCTGAGATTTCAGGCAACTCGTATTTTTTGGAAGCTTGGCAAACTTTTTCCATGAAAGTGATTCTCGCCAGTCTGTGCTTTGGGCTACATGAACAGCAAACAAACCATAGAGATAGAACTTGAAACTGCTTTATTGTTTCAAGTTTCAAAGAGCTAGCACAAACCGTGTTTGATTTAGAGTTCCAAATACATGTATCCGTATAGGAGAAAACAGAGTGAAACCTCAAAATGAAAACGGTTACTGCAAACGAACGGTTTCACCTAGAAGAACAAAATGTGGTGAGCCAAGTGGGATTGGTGTACTGATCATTACCTGAAAGTATCATCAAGATTGGGTGAAAAAGTGTTTGCTGAGATTTCAGGCAACTGGTAGTTTTTTGGAAGCTTGGCAACCTTTTTCCATGAAAGTGATTTTCGCCAGTCTCTGCTTTGGGCTACATCAACAGCAAACAAACCATAGAGATAGAACTTGAAACTGCTTTATTGTGTCAAGTTTCAAGGAGCTAGCACAAACCTTGTTTGATTTAGAGTTCCAAATACATGTATCCGTATAGGAGATAATAGAGTGAAACCTGAAAATAAAAACGGTTACTGCAAACGAACGGTTTCACCTAGAAGAACAAAATTTGGTGAGCCAAGTGGGATTGGTGTACAGATCATTACCTGAAAGTATCATCAAGATTGGGTGAAAAAGTGTTTGCTGAGATTTAAGGCAACTCGTAGTGTTTTGGAAGCTTGGCAACCTCTTTCCATGAAAGTGATTCTCGCCAGTCTCTGCTTAGGGCTACATCAACAGCAAACAAACCATAGGGATAGAACTTGAAACTGCTTTATTGTGTCAAGTTTCAAGGAGCTAGCACAAACCTTGTTTGATTTAGAGTTCCAAATACATGTATCCGTATAGGAGATAATAGAGTGAAACCTGAAAATAAAAACGGTTACTGCAAACGAACGGTTTAACCTAGAAGAACAAAATTTGGTGAGCCAAGTGCGATTGGTGTACAGATCATTACCTGAAACTATCATCAAGATTGGGTGAAAAAGTGTTTTCTGAGATTTCAGGCAACTCATAGTATTTTGGAAGCTTGGCAACCCCTTTCCATGAAAGTGATTCTCCCCAGTGTCTGCTTAGGGCTACATCAACAGCAAACAAACCATAGAGATAGAACTTGAAACTGATTTATTGTTTTAAGATTCAAAGAGCTAGCACAAACCTTGTTTGATTTAGAGTTCCAAATACATGTATCCGTATAGGAGATAATAGAGTGAAACCTGAAAATAAAAACGGTTACTGCAAAAGAACGGTTTAACCTAGAAGAACAAAATTTGGTGAGCCACGTGGGATTGGTGTACAGATCATTACCTGAAAGTATCATCAAGATTGGGTGAAAAAGTGTTTGCTGAGATTTCAGGCAACTCGTAGTGTTTTGGAAGCTTGGCAACCCTTTTCCATGAAAGTGATTCTCGCCAGTCTCTGCTTAGGGCTACATCCACAGCAAACAAACCATAGAGATAGAACTTGAAACTGCTTTATTGTGTCAAGGTTCAAGGAGCTAGCACAAACCGTGTTTGACTTGGAGTTCAAAATACATGTATCAGTGTAGGAGAAAACAGAGTGAAACCTCAAAATGACAACGGTTACTGCAAACGAACGGTTTAACCTAGAAGAACAAAATGTGGTGAGCCAAGTGGGATTGGTGTACAGATCATTACCTGAAAGTATCATCAAGATTGGGTGAAAAAGTGTTTGCTGAGATTTCAGGCAACTCGTAGTTTTTTGGAAGCTTGGCAACACCTTTAAATGAAAGTGATTCTCGCCAGTCTCTGCGTAGTGCTACATCAACAGCAAACAAACCATAGAGATAGAAATTTAAACTGCTTTATTGTGTCACGTTTCAAAGAGCTAGCACAAACCGTGTTTGAATTAGAGTTCCAAATACATGTATCCGTATAGGAGAAAACAGAGTGAAACCTCAAAATGAAAACGGTTACTGCAAACGAACGGTTTCACCTAGAAGAACAAAATTTGGTGAGCCAAGTGGGATTGGTGTACTGATCATTACCTGAAAGTATCATCAAGATTGAGTGAAAAAGTGTTTGTTGAGAATTCAGGACACTCGTAATTATTTGGAAGCTCGGCAACCTATTTTCATGAAAGTGATTCTCGCCAGTCTCTGCTTAGGGCTACATCAACAGAAAACAAACCATAGAGATAGAACTTGAAACTGCTTTATTGTGTCACGTTTTAAGGAGCTAGCACAAACCTTGTTTGATTTAGAGTTCCAAATACATGTATCCGTATTGGAGATAATAGAGTGAAACCTGAAAATAAAAACGGTTACTGCAAACGAACGGCTTAACCTAGAAGAAAAAAATTTGGTGAGCCAAGTGCGATTGGTGTACAGATCATTACCTGAAAGTATCATCAAGATTGGGTGAAAAAGTGTTTGCTGAGATTTCAGGAAACTCGTAGTTTTTTGGAAGCTTGGCAACCCCTTTCCATGAAAGTTATTCTCGCCAGTCTGTGCTTTGGCCTACATCAACAGAAAACAAACCATAGAGAAAGAACTTGAAACTGCTTTATTGTTTCAAGTTTCAAAGAGCTAGCACAAACCGTGTTTGATTTAGAGTTCCAAATACATGTATCCGTATAGGAGAAAACAGAGTGAAACCTCAAAATGAAAATGGTTACTGCAAACGAACGGTTTAACCTAGAAGAACAAAATGTGGTGAGCCAAGTGGGATTAATGTACAGATCATTACCTGAAAGTATCATCAACATTGGGTGATAAAGTGTTTGCTGAGATTTCAGGCAACTCGTATTTTTTGGAAGCTTGGCAAACTTTTTCCATGAAAGTGATTCTCGCCAGTCTGTGCTTTGGGCTACATGAACAGCAAACAAACCATAGAGATAGAACTTGAAACTGCTTTATTGTTTCAAGTTTCAAAGAGCTAGCACAAACCGTGTTTGATTTAGAGTTCCAAATACATGTATCCGTATAGGAGAAAACAGAGTGAAACCTCAAAATGAAAACGGTTACTGCAAACGAACGGTTTCACCTAGAAGAACAAAATGTGGTGAGCCAAGTGGGATTGGTGTACTGATCATTACCTGAAAGTATCATCAAGATTGGGTGAAAAAGTGTTTGCTGAGATTTCAGGCAACTGGTAGTTTTTTGGAAGCTTGGCAACCTTTTTCCATGAAAGTGATTTTCGCCAGTCTCTGCTTTGGGCTACATCAACAGCAAACAAACCATAGAGATAGAACTTGAAACTGCTTTATTGTGTCAAGTTTCAAGGAGCTAGCACAAACCTTGTTTGATTTAGAGTTCCAAATACATGTATCCGTATAGGAGATAATAGAGTGAAACCTGAAAATAAAAACGGTTACTGCAAACGAACGGTTTCACCTAGAAGAACAAAATTTGGTGAGCCAAGTGGGATTGGTGTACAGATCATTACCTGAAAGTATCATCAAGATTGGGTGAAAAAGTGTTTGCTGAGATTTAAGGCAACTCGTAGTGTTTTGGAAGCTTGGCAACCTCTTTCCATGAAAGTGATTCTCGCCAGTCTCTGCTTAGGGCTACATCAACAGCAAACAAACCATAGGGATAGAACTTGAAACTGCTTTATTGTGTCAAGTTTCAAAGAGCTAGCACAAACCGTGTTTAATTTAGAGTTCCAAATACATGTATCCGTATTGGAGAAAACTGAGTGAAACCTCAAAATGAAAACAGTTTCTGCAAACGAACGGTTTCACCTAGAAGAACGAAATTTGGTGAGCCAAGTGGGATTGGTGTACTGATCATTACCTGAAAGTATCATCAAGATTGGGTGAAAAAGTGTTTGCTGAGATTTCAGGAAACTCGTAGTTTTTTGGAAGCTTGGCAACCCCTTTCCATGAAGGGATTCTCGCCAGTCTCTTCTTAGGGCTACATCAACAGCAAACAAACCATAGAGAGAGATCTTGAAAGGGCTTTATTGGGTCAAGTTTCAAAGAGCTAGCACAAACCGTGTTTGATTTAGAGTTCCAAATACATGTATCCCTATAGGAGAAAACAAAGTGAAACCTCAAAATGAAAACGGTTACTGCAAACGAACGGTTTCACGTAGAAGAACGAAATTTGGTGAGCCAAGTGGGATTGGTGTACTGATCATTACCTGAAAGTATCATCAACATTCGGTGAAAAAGTGTTTGCTGAGAATTCAGGCAACTCTTAGTTTTTTGCAAGCTTGGCAACCCCTTTCCATGAAAGTGATTCTCGCCAGTCCCTGCTTAGGGCTACATCAAGAGCCAACAAACCATAGAGATAGAACTTGAAACTGCTTTATTGTTTCAAGTTTCAAAGAGCTAGCACAAACCGTGTTTGATTTAGAGTTCCAAATACATGTATCCCTATAGGAGAAAACAAAGTGAAACCTCAAAATGAAAACGGTTACTGCAAACGAACGGTTTAACCTAGAAGAACAAAATGTGGTGAGCCAAGTGGGATTGGTGTACAGATCATTACCTGAAAGTATCATCAAGATTGGGTGAAAAAGTGTTTGCTGAGATTTCAGGCAACTCGTAGTTTTTTGGAAGCTTGGCAACACCTTTAAATGAAAGTGATTCTCGCCAGTCTCTGCTTAGTGCTACATCAACAGCAAACAAACCATAGAGAAAGAACTTTAAACTGCTTTATTGGTTCACGTTTCAAAGAGCTAGCACAAACCGTGTTTGAATTAGAGTTCCAAATACATGTATCCGTATAGGAGAAAACAGAGTGAAACCTCAAAATGAAAACGGTTACTGCAAACGAACGGTTTCACCTAGAAGAACAAAATTTGGTGAGCCAAGTGGGATTGGTGTACTGATCATTACCTGAAAGTATCATCAACATTGAGTGAAAAAGTATTTGTTGAGAATTCAGGACACTCGTAATTATTTGGAAGCTCGGCAACCTATTTTCATGAAAGTGATTCTCGCCAGTCTCTGCTTAGGGCTACATCAACAGCCAACAAACCATAGAGATAGAACTTGAAACTGCTTTATTGTGTCACGTTTTAAGGAGCTAGCACAAACCTTGTTTGATTTAGAGTTCCAAATACATGTATCCGTATAGGAGATAATAGAGTGAAACCTGAAAATAAAAACGGTTACTGCAAACGAATGGTTTAACCTAGAAGAAAAAAATTTGGTGAGCCAAGTGCGATTGGTGTACAGATCATTACCTGAAAGTATCATCAAGATTGGGTGAAAAAGTGTTTGCTGAGATTTCAGGCAACTCGTAGTATTTTGGAAGCTTGGCAACCCCTTTCCATGAAAGTGATTCTCGCCAGTCTGTGCTTTGGCCTACATCAACAGAAAACAAACCATAGAGAAAGAACTTGAAACTGCTTTATTGTTTCAAGTTTCAAAGAGCTAGCACAAACCGTGTTTGATTTAGAGTTCCAAATACATGTATCCATACAGGAGAAAACAGAGTGAAACCTCAAAATGAAAACGGTTACTGCAAACGAACGGTTTAACCTAGAAGAACAAAATGTGGTGAGCCAAGTGGGATTAATTTACAGATCATTACCTGAAAGTATCATCAACATTGGGTGATAAAGTGTTTGCTGAGATTTCAGGCAACTCGTAGTTTTTTGGAAGCTTGGCAAACTTTTTCCATGAAAGTAATTCTCGCCAGTCTGTGCTTTGGGCTACATGAACAGCAAACAAACCATAGAGATAGAACTTGAAACTGCTTTATTGTTTCAAGTTTCAAAGAGCTAGCACAAACCGTGTTTTATTTAGAGTTCCAAATACATGTATCCGTATAGGAGAAAACAGAGTGAAACCTCAAAATGAAAACGGTTACTGCAAACGAACGGTTTCACCTAGAAGAACAAAATGTGGTGAGCCAAGTGGGATTGGTGTACTGATCATTACCTGAAAGTATCATCAAGATTGGGTGAAAAAGTGTTTGCTGAGATTTCAGGCAACTCGTAGTGTTTTGGAAGCTTGGCAACCTTTTTCCATGAAAGTGATTTTCGTCAGTCTCTGCTTTGGGCTACATCAACAGCAAACAAACCATAGAGATAGAACTTGAAACTGCTTTATTGTGTCAAGTTTCAAGGAGCTAGCACAAACCTTGTTTGATTTAGAGTTCCAAATACATGTATCTGTATAGGAGATAATAGAGTGAAACCTGAAAATAAAAACGGTTACTGCAAACGAACGGTTTCACCTAGAAGAACAAAATTTGGTGAGCCAAGTGGGATTGGTGTACAGATCATTACCTGAAAGTATCATCAAGATTGGGTGAAAAAGTGTTTGCTGAGATTTAAGGCAACTCGTAGTGTTTTGGAAGCTTGGCAACCTCTTTCCATGAAAGTGATTCTCGCCAGTCTCTGCTTAGGGCTACATCAACAGCAAACAAACCATAGGGATAGAACTTGAAACTGCTTTATTGTGTCAAGTTTCAAAGAGCTAGCACAAACCGTGTTTAATTTAGAGTTCCAAATACATGTATCCGTATTGGAGAAAACTGAGTGAAACCTCAAAATGAAAACAGTTTCTGCAAACGAACGGTTTCACCTAGAAGAACGAAATTTGGTGAGCCAAGTGGGATTGGTGTACTGATCATTACCTGAAAGTATCATCAAGATTGGGTGAAAAAGTGTTTGCTGAGATTTCAGGAAACTCGTAGTTTTTTGGAAGCTTGGCAACCCCTTTCCATGAAGGGATTCTCGCCAGTCTCTTCTTAGGGCTACATCAACAGCAAACAAACCATAGAGAGAGATCTTGAAAGGGCTTTATTGTGTCAAGTTTCATAGAGCTAGCACAAACCGTGTTTGATTTAGAGTTCCAAATACATGTATCCCTATAGGAGAAAACAAAGTGAAACCTCAAAATGAAAACGGTTACTGCAAACGAACGGTTTCACGTAGAAGAACGAAATTTGGTGAGCCAAGTGGGATTGGTGTACTGATCATTACCTGAAAGTATCATAAACATTCGGTGAAAAAGTGTTTGCTGAGAATTCAGGCAACTCGTAGTTTTTTGCAAGCTTGGCAACCCCTTTCCATGAAAGTGATTCTCGCCAGTCCCTGCTTAGGGCTTCATCAAGAGCCAACAAACCATAGAGATAGAACTTGAAACTGCTTTATTGTGTCAAGTTTCAAAGAGCTAGCACAAACCGTGTTTGATTTAGAGTTCCAAATACATGTATCCGTATAGGAGAAAACAAAGTGAAACCTCAAAATGAAAACGGTTACTGCAAACGAACGGTTTAACCTAGAAGAACAAAATGTGGTGAGCCAAGTGGGATTGGTGTACAGATCATTACCTGAAAGTATCATCAAGATTGGGTGAAAAAGTGTTTGCTGAGGTTTCAGGCAACTCGTAGTTTTTTGGAATCTTGGCAACACCTTTAAATGAAAGTGATTTTCGCCAGTCTCTGCTTAGTGCTACATCAACAGCAAACAAACCATAGAGATAGAACTTGAAACTGCTTTATTGTGTCAAGATTCAAAGAGCTAGCACAAACCGTGTTTGATTTAGAGTTCCAAATACATGTATCCGTATAGGAGATAATAGAGTGAAACCTGAAAATATAAACGGTTACTGCAAAAGAACGGTTTCACCTAGAAGAACAAAATTTGGTGAGCCAAGTGGGATTGGTGTACAGATCATTACCTGAAAGTATCATCAAGATTGGGTGAAAAAGTGTTTGCTGAGATTTCAGGCAACTCGTAGTGTTTTGGAAGCTTGGCAACCTCTTTCCATGAAAGTGATTCTCGCCAGTCTCTGCTTAGGGCTACATCAACAGCAAACAAACCATAGAGATAGAACTTGAAACTGCTTTATTGTGTCAAGTTTCAAGGAGCTAGCACAAACCGTGTTTGACTTGGAGTTCAAAATACATGTATCAGTGTAGTAGAAAACAGAGTGAAACCTCACAATGAAAACGGTTACTGCAAACGAACGGTTTAACCTAGAAGAACAAAATGTGGTGAGCCAAGTGGGATTGGTGTACAGATCATTACCTGAAAGTATCATCAAGATTGGGTGAAAAAGTGTTTGCTGAGGTTTCAGGCAACTCGTAGTTTTTTGGAAGCTTGGAAACACCTTTAAATGAAAGTGATTCTCGCCAGTCTCTGCTTAGTGCTACATCAACAGCAAACAAACCATAGAGATAGAACTTTAAACTGCTTTATTGTGTCACGTTTCAAAGAGCTAGCACAAACCGTGTTTGAATTAGAGTTCCAAATACATGTATCCGTATAGGAGAAAGCAGAGTGAAACCTCAAAATGAAAACGGTTACTGCAAATGAACGGTTTCACCTAGAAGAACAAAATTTGGTGAGCCAAGTGGGATTGGTGTACTGATCATTACCTGAAAGTATCATCAACATTGAGTGAAAAAGTGTTTGTTGAGAATTCAGGACACTCGTAATTATTTGGAAGCTCGGCAACCTATTTTCATGAAAGTGATTCTCGCCAGTCTCTGCTTAGGGCTACATCAACAGCCAACAAACCATAGAGATAGAACTTAAAACTGCTTTATTGTGTCACGTTTTAAGGAGCTAGCACAAACCTTATTTGATTTAGAGTTCCAAATACATGTATCCGTATAGGAGATAATAGAGTGAAACCTGAAAATAAAAACGGTTACTGCAAACGAACGGTTTAACCTAGAAGAAAAAAATTTGGTGAGCCAAGTGCGATTGGTGTACAGATCATTACCTGAAAGTATCATCAAGATTGGGTGAAAAAGTGTTTGCTGAGATTTCAGGCAACTCGTAGTTTTTTGGAAGCTTGGCAACCCCTTTCCATGAAAGTGATTCTCGCCAGTCTGTGCTTTGGCCTACATCAACAGAAAACAAACCATAGAGATAGAACTTGAAACTGCTTTATTGTTTCAAGTTTCAAAGAGCTAGCACAAACCGTGTTTGATTTAGAGTTCCAAATACATGTATCCGTATAGGAGAAAACAGAGTGAAACCTCAAAATGAAAACGGTTGCTGCAAACGAACGGTTTAACCTAGAAGAACAAAATGTGGTGAGCCAAGTGGGATTAATGTACAGATCATTACCTGAAGTATCATCAAGATTGGGTGAAAAAGTGTTTGCTGATATTTCAGGCAACTCGTAGTTTTTTGGAAGCTTGGCAACCTCTTTCCATGAAAGTGATTCTCGCCAGTCTCTGATTAGGGCTATATCAAAAGCAAACAAACCATAGAGATAGAACTTGAAACTGCTTTATTTTATCAAATTTAAAAGAGCTAGCACAAACCATGTTTGATTTAGAGTTCCAAATACATGTATCCGTATAGGAGAAAACAGAGTGAAACCTCAAAATGAAAACGGTTACTGCAAACGAACGGTTTCACCTAGAAGAACGAAATTTGGTGAGCCAAGTGGGAATGGTGTACTGATCATTACCTGAAAGTATCATCAAGATTGGGTGACAAAGTGTTTGCAGAGATTTCAGGAAACTCATAGTTTTTTGGAAGCTTGGCAACGCCTTTCAATGAAAGTGATTTTCGCCAGTCTCTGCTTAGGGCTAAATCAACAGCAAACAAACCATAGAGATAGAACTTGAAATTGCTTTATTGTGTCAAGTTTCAAGGAAACAGCACAAACCGTGTTTGACTTAGAGTTCCAAATACATGTATTCCTATAGGAGAAAACAGAGTGAAACCTCAAAATGAAAACGGTTACTGCAAACGAACAGTTTCAACTAGAAGAAAAAAATTTGGTGACCCAAGTGGGAATGGTGTACTGATCATTACCTGAAGGTATCATCAAGATAGGGTGAAAAAGTGTTTGCTGAGATTTCAGGCAACTCATAGTCTTTTGTAAGCTTGGCAACATTTTTCCATGAAAGTGATTCTTGCCAGTCTCTACTTAGGACTACATCAACAGCAAACAACCATAGAGATAGAACTTGAAACTGCTTTATTTTGTCAAGTTTAAAAGAGCTAGCACAAACCGTGTTTTATTTAGAGTTCCAAATACATGTATCCCTATAGGAGAAAACAGAGTGAAACCTCAAAATGAAAACGGTTACTGCAAACGAACGGTTTCACCTAGAAGAACGAAATTTGGTGAGCCAAGTGGGATTGGTGTACTGATCATTACCTGAAAGTATCATCAAGATTGGGTGAAAAAGTGTTTGCTGAGATTTCAGGCAACTCGTAGTTTTTTGGAAGCTTGGCAACCTTTTTCCATGAAAGTGATTTTCGTCAGTCTCTGCTTTGGGCTACATCAACAGCAAACAAACCATAGAGATAGAACTTGAAACTGCTTTATTGTGTCAAGTTTCAAGGAGCTAGCACAAACCTTGTTTGATTTAGAGTTCCAAATACATGTATCTGTATAGGAGATAATAGAGTGAAACCTGAAAATAAAAACGGTTACTGCAAACGAACGGTTTCACCTAGAAGAACAAAATTTGGTGAGCCAAGTGGGATTGGTGTACAGATCATTACCTGAAAGTATCATCAAGATTGGGTGAAAAAGTGTTTGCTGAGGTTTCAGGCAACTCGTAGTTTTATGGAAGCTTGGCAACACCTTTAAATGAAAGTGATTCTCGCCAGTCTCTGCTTAGTGCTACATCAACAGCAAACAAACCATAGAGATAGAACTTTAAACTGCTTTATTGTGTCACGTTTCAAAGAGCTAGCACAAACCATGTTTCAATTAGAGTTCCAAATACATGTATCCGTATAGGAGAAAGCAGAGTGAAACCTCAAAATGAAAACGGTTACTGCAAATGAACGGTTTCACCTAGAAGAACAAAATTTGGTGAGCCAAGTGGGATTGGTGTACTGATAATTACCTGAAAGTATCATCAACATTGAGTGAAAAAGTGTTTGTTGAGAATTCAGGACACTCGTAATTATTTGGAAGCTCGGCAACCTATTTTCATGAAAGTGATTCTCGCCAGTCTCTGCTTAGGGCTACATCAACAGCCAACAAACCATAGAGATAGAACTTAAAACTGCTTTATTGTGTCACGTTTTAAGGAGCTAGCACAAACCTTATTTGATTTAGAGTTCCAAATACATGTATCCGTATAGGAGATAATAGAGTGAAACCTGAAAATAAAAACGGTTACTGCAAACGAACGGTTTAACCTAGAAGAACAAAATTTGGTGAGCCAAGTGGGATTGGTGTACAGATCATTACCTGAAAGTATCATCAAGATTGGGTGAAAAAGTGTCTGCTGAGATTTCAGGCAAATCGTAGTTTTTTGGAAGCTTGGCAACACCTTTAAAGGAAAGTGATTCTCGCCAGTCTCTGCTTAGGGCTAAATCAACAGCAAACAAACCATAGAGATAGAACTTGAAATTGCTTTATTGTGTCAAGTTTCAAGGAAACAGCACAAACCGTGTTTGACTTAGAGTTCCAAATACATGTATTCCTATAGGAGAAAACAGAGTGAAACCTCAAAATGAAAACGGTTACTGCAAACGAACAGTTTCAACTAGAAGAAAAAAATTTGGTGACCCAAGTGGGAATGGTGTACTGATCATTACCTGAAGGTATCATCAAGATAGGGTGAAAAAGTGTTTGCTGAGATTTCAGGCAACTCATAGTCTTTTGTAAGCTTGGCAACATTTTTCCATGAAAGTGATTCTTGCCAGTCTCTACTTAGGACTACATCAACAGCAAACAACCATAGAGATAGAACTTGAAACTGCTTTATTTTGTCAAGTTTAAAAGAGCTAGCACAAACCGTGTTTGATTTAGAGTTCCAAATACATGTATCCATATAGGAGAAAACAGAGTGAAACCTAAAAATGAAAACGGTTAGTGCAAACGAACGGTTTCACCTAGAAAAACGAAATTTGGTGAGCCAAGTGAGAATGGTGTACTGATCATTACCTGAAAGTATCATCAAGATTGGGTGAAAAAGTGTTTGCTGAGATTTCAGGCAACTCATAGTTTTCTGGAAGCTTGGCAACCCCTTTCCATTAAAGTGATTCTCGCCAGTCTCTGCTTAGGGCTACATCAACAGCAAACAAACCATTAAGATAGAACTTGAAACGGCTTTATTGTGTCTAGTATCAAAGAGCTAGCACAAACCGTGTTTGATTTAGAGTTCCAAATAGATGAATCCGAATAGGAGAAACAGAGTGAAACCTCAAAATGAAATCGGTTACTGCAAACGAACGGTTTAACCTAGAAGAACAAAATCTGGTGAGCCAAGTGGGATTGGTGTACTGATCATTACCTTAAAGTATCATCAAGATTGGGTGAAAAAGTGTTTGCTCAGATTTCAGGCAACTCGTAGTTTTTTGGAAGCTTGGCAACCCCTTTCCATGAAAGTGATTCTCGCCATTCTCTGCTTAGGGCTACATAAAGAGCAAACAAACCATGAAGACAGAACTTGAAACTGCTTTATTGTGTCAAGTTTCAAAAAGCTAGCAGAAACCGTGTTTGATTTAGAGTTCCAAATACATGTATCCGTATAGGAGAAAACAGAGTGAAACCTCAATATGAAAACGGTTACTGCAAACGAACGGTTGACCTAGAAGAACGAAATTTGGTGAGCCAATTAATATTGGTGTACTGATCATTACCTTAAAGCATCATCAAGATGGGGTGAAAAAGTGTTTGCTGTGATTTCAGGCAACTCGTAGTTTTTTGGAGGCTTGGCAACCCCTTTCCATGAAAGTGATTCTCGCCAGTCTCTGCTTAGGGCTACATCAACAGCAAACAAACCATAGAGATAGAACTTGAAACTGCTTTATTGTGTCAAGTTTCAAAAAGCTAGCACAAAATATGTTTGATTTAGAGTTCCAAATACATGTATCCGTATAAGAGATAATAGAGTGAAACCTGAAAATAAAAACGGTTACTGCAAACGAATGGTTTCACCTAGAAGAACAAAATTTGGTGAGCCAAGTGGGATTGGTGTACTGATCATTACCTGAAAGTATCATCAAGATTGAGTGAAAAAGTGTTTGCTGAGAATTCAGGCAACTCGTAATTTTTTGGAAGCTCGCAACCCCTTTTCTTGAAAATGATTCTCGCCAGTCTCTGCTTAGGGCTACATCAACAGCCAACAAACCATAGAGATAGAACTTGAAACTGCTTTATTGTGTCAAGTTTCAAGGAGCTAGCACAAACCTTGTTTGATTTAGAGTTCCAAATACATGTATCCGTATAGGAGATAATAGAGTGAAACCTGAAAATAAAAACGGTTACTGCAAACGAATGGTTTAACCTAGAAGAACAAAATTTGGTGAGCCAAGTGCGATTGGTGTACAGATCATTACCTGAAAGTATCATCAAGATTGGGTGAAAAAGTGTTTTCTGAGATTTCAGGCAACTCGTAGTTTTTTGGAAGCTTGGCAACACCTTTCCATGAAAGTGATTCTCCCCAGTCTCTGCTTAGGGCTACATCAACAGCAAACAAACCATAAAGTTAGAACTTGAAACTGATTTATTGTTTTAAGATTGAAAGAGCTAGCAAAAACCGTGTTTGATTTAGAGTTCCAAATACATGTATCCGTATAGGAGATAATAGAGTGAAACCTGAAAATAAAAACGGTTACTGCAAACGAACGGTTTAACCTAGAAGAACAAAATTTGGTGAGCCAAGTGGGATTGGTGTACAGATCATTACCTGAAAGTATCATTAAGATTGGGTGAAAAAGTGTTTGCTGAGATTTCAGGCAAATCGTAGTTTTTTGGAAGCTTAGCAACATCTTTCCATGAAAGTGATTCTCGACAGTTTCTGCTTAGGGCTACATCAACAGCAAACAAACCATAGAGATAGAACTTGAAACTGATTTATTGTTTTAAGTTTCAAAGAGCTAGCACAAACCGTGTTTGATTTAGAGTTCCAAATACATGTATCCATATAGGAGAAAACAAAGTGAAACCTCAAAATGAAAACCGTTAGTGCAAACGAACGGTTTCACATAAAAGAACGAAATTTGGTGAGCCAAGTGAGAATGGTGTACTGATCATTACCTGAAAGTATCATCAAGATTGGGTGAAAAAGTGTTTGCTGAGATTTCAGGCATCTCGTAGTGTTTTGGAAGCTTGGCAACCTCTTTCCATGAAAGTGATTCTCGCCAGTCTCTCCTTAGGGCTACATCAACAGCAAACAAACCATAGAGATAGAACTTTAAACTGCTTTATTGTGTCAAGTTTCAAGGAGCTAGAACAAACCGTGTTTGACTTAGAGTTCCAAATACATGTATTTGTGTAGTAGAAAACAGAGTGAAACCTCAAAATGAAAACGGTTACTGCAAACGAATGGTTTAACCTAGAAGAACAAAATGTGGTGAGCCAAGTGGGAATGGTGTACAGATCATTACCTGAAAGTATCATCAAGATTGGGTGAAAAAGTGTTTGCTGAGATTTCAGGCAACTCGTAGTTTTTTGGAAGCTTGGCAACACCTTTAAATGAAAGTGATTCTCGCCAGTCTCTGCTTAGTGCTACATCAACAGCAAACAAACCATAGAGATAGAACTTTAAACTGCTTTATTGTGTCAAGTTTCAAAGAGCTTGCACAAACCGTGTTTGAATGAGAGTTCCAAATACATGTATCCGTATAGGAGAAAACAGAGTGAAACCTCAAAATGAAAACGGTTACTGCAAACGAACGGTTTCACCTAGAAGAACAAAATTTGGTGAGCCAAGTGGGATTGGTGTACTGATCATTACCTGAAAGTATCATCAAGATTGGGTGAAAAAGTGTTTGCTGAGATTTCAGGAAACTCGTAGTTTTTTGGAAGCTTGGCAACCTTTATCCATGAAAGTGATTCTCGCCAGTCTCTGCTTTGGGCTACATCAACAGCAAACAAACCATAGAGATAGAACTTGAAACTGCTTTATTGTGTCAATTTTCAAGGAGCTAGCACAAACCTTGTTTATTTAGAGTTCCAAATACATGTATCCGTATAGGAGATAATAGAGTGAAACATGAAAATAAAAACGGTTACTGCAAACGAACGCTTTAACCTAGAAAAAAAAAATTTGGTGAGCCAAGTGCGATTGGTGTACAGATCATTACCTGAAAGTATCATCAAGATTGGGTGAAAAAGTGTTTTCTGAGATTTCAGGAAACTCGTAGTTTTTTCGAAACTTGGCAACCCTTTTCCATGAAAGTGATTCTCCCCAGTGTCTGCTTAGGGCTACATCAACAGCAAACAAACCATAGAGATAGAACTTGAAACTGATTTATTATTTTAAGATTCACAGAGCTAGCACAAACCTTGTTTGATTTAGAGTTCCAAAACATGTATCCATATAGGAGAAAACAAAGTGAAACCTCAAAATGAAAACGGTTAGTGCAAACGAACGGTTTCACATAAAAGAACGAAATTTGTTGAGCCAAGTGAGAATGGTGTACAGATCATTACCTGAAAGTATCATCAAGATTGGGTGAAAAAGTGTTTTCTGAGATTTCAGGCAACTCGTAATTTTTTGGAAGCTTGGCAACCCCTTTCCATGAAAGTGATTATCGCCAGTCTGTGCTTTGGCCTACATCAACAGGAAACAAACCATAGAAATAGAACTTGAAACTGCTTTATTGTTTCAATTTTCAAAGAGCTAGCAAAAACCGTGTTTGATTTAGAGTTCCAAATACATGTATCCGTATAGGAGAAAACAGAGTGAAACCTCAAAATGAAAACGGTTACTGCAAACGAACGGTTTCACCTAGAAGAACAAAATTTGGTGAGCCAAGTGGGATTGGTGTACTGATCATTACCTGAAAGTATCATCAAGATTGGTTGAAAAAGTGTTTGCTGAGATTTCAGGCAACTCGTAGTTTTTTGGAAGTTTATCAACCTTTATCCATGAAAGTGATTCTCGCCAGTCTCTGCTTTGGGCTACATCAACAGCAAACAAACCATAGAGATAGAACTTGAAACTGCTTTATTGTGTCAAGTTTCAAGATGCTAGCACAAACCTTGGTTGATTTAGAGTTCCAAATACATGTATCCGTATAGGAGATAATAGAGTGAAACCTGAAAATAAAAACGGTTACTGCAAACGAACGGTTTAACCTAGAAGAACAAAATTTGGTGAGCCAAGTGGGATTGGTGTACAGATCATTACCTGAAAGTATCATCAAGATTGGGTGAAAAAGTGTCTGCTGAGATTTCAGGCAAATCGTAGTTTTTTGGAAGCTTGGCAACATCTTTCCATGAAAGTGATTCTCGCCAGTGTCTGCTTAGGGCTACATCAACAGCAAACAAACCATAGAAATAGAACTTGAAACTGATTTATTGTTTTAAGTTTCAAAGAGCTAGCACAAACCGTGTTTGATTTAGAGTTCCAAATACATGTATCCATATAGGAGAAAACAAAGTGAAACCTCAAAATGAAAACGGTTAGTGCAAACGAACGGTTTCACATAAAAGAACGAAATTTGTTGAGCCAAGTGAGAATGGTGTACTGATCATTACCTGAAAGTATCATCAAGATTGGGTGAAAAAGTGTTTGCTGAGATTTCAGGCATCTCGTAGTGTTTTGGAAGCTTGGCAACCTCTTTCCATGAAAGTGATTCTCACCAGTCTCTGCTTAGGGCTACATCAACAGCAAACAAACCATAGAGATAGAACTTTAAACTGCTTTATTGTGTCAAGTTTCAAGGAGCTAGCACAAACCTGTTTGACTTAGAGTTCCAAATACATGTATTTGTGTAGGAGAAAACAGAGTGAAACCTCAAAATGAAAACGGTTACTGCAAACGAACGGTTTAACCTAGAAGAACAAAATGTGGTGAGCCAAGTGGGATTGGTGTACAGATCATTACCTGAAAGTATCATCAAGATTGGGTGAAAAAGTGTTTGCTGAGATTTCAGGCAACTCGTAGTTTTTTGGAAGCTTGGCAACACCTTTAAATGAAAGTGATTCTCGCCAGTCTCTGCTTAGTGCTACATCAACAGCAAACAAACCATAGAGATAGAACTTTAAACTGCTTTATTGTGTCAAGTTTCAAAGAGCTTGCACAAACCGTGTTTGAATTAGAGTTCCAAATACATGTATCCGTTTAGGAGAAAACAGAGTGAAACCTCAAAATGAAAACGGTTACTGCAAACGAACGGTTTCACCTAGAAGAACAAAATTTGGTGAGCCCAGTGGGATTGGTGTACTGATCATTACCTGAAAGTATCATCAAGATTGAGTGAAAAAGTGTTTGCTGAGAATTCAGGCAACTCGTAGTTTTTTGGAAGCTCGGCAACCCCTTTTAATGAAAGTGATTCTCGCCAGTCTCTGCTTAGGGCTACATCAACAGAAAACAAACCATAGAGATAGAACTTGAAACTGCTTTATTGTGTCAAGTTTCAAGGAGCTAGCACAAACCTTATTTGATTTAGAGTTCCAAATACATGTATCCGTATAGGAGATAATAGAGTGAAACCTGAAAATAAAAACGGTTACTGCAAACGAACAGTTTAACCTAGAAGAACAAAATTTGGTGAGCCAAGTGCGATTGGTGTACAGATCATTACCTGAAACTATCATCAAGATTGGGTGAAAAAGTGTTTGCTGAGATTTCAGGCAACTCATAGTTTTTTGGAAGCTTGGCAACCCCTTTCCATGAAAGTGATTCTCCCCAGTGTCTGCTTAGGGCTACATCAACAGCAAACAAACCATAGAGATAGAACTTGAAACTGATTTATTGTTTTAAGATTCAAAGAGCTAGCACAAACCTTGTTTGATTTAGAGTTCCAAATACATATATCCATATAGGAGATAATAGAGTGAAACCTGAAAATAAAAACGGTTACTGCAAAAGAACGGTTTAACCTAGAAGAACAAAATTTGGTGAGCCAAGTGGGATTGGTGTACAGATCATTACCTGAAAGTATCATCAAGATTGGGTGAAAAACTGTTTGCTGAGATTTCAGGCAACTCGTAGTTTTTTGTAAGCTTGGAAACCCCTTCCATGAAAGTGATTCTCGCCAGTCTCTCCTTAGGGCTACATCAACACGAAAAAACCACAGAGATAGAACTTGAAACTGCTTTATTGTGTCAATTCAAAGAGCTAGCACAAACCGTTTTTGATTGAGAGTTCCAAATACATGTATCCGTATAGGAGAAAAAAGAGTGAAACCTCAAAATGAAAAAAGGAACTGCATCGAACGGTTTAACCTAGAAGAACGAAATTTGGTGAGCCAAGTGGGATTGGTTTACTGATGATTACCTGATAGTATCATCAAGATTGGGTGAATAAGTGTTTGCTGAGATTTCAGGCAACTCGTAGTTATTTGGAAGCTTGGCAACCCTTTCCATGAAAGTGATTCTCGCCAGTCTCTGCTTAGGGCTACATCAAGAGCAAAAAAACCATAGTGATAGAACTGTAAACTGCTTTATTGTGTCAAGTTTCAAAGAGCTAGCACAAACCGTGTTTGATTTAAAGTTCCAAATACATGTATCCGTATAGGAGAAAACAGAGTGAAACCTCAAAATGAAAACGGTTACTGCAAACGAACGGTTGCAACTAGCTGAACGAACTTTGGTGAGCCAAGTGGGATTGGTGTACTGATCATTACATGAAAGTATCATCAAGATTGGGTGAAAAAGTGTTTGCTGAGATTTCATGCAACTCGTAGTTTTTTGGAAGCTTGGTAACCGCTTTCCATGAAAGTGATTCTCGCCATTCTCTGCTTTCGCCTACATCAACAGCAAGCAAACCATAGAGATAGAACTTGAAACTGCTTTATTATTTTAAGTTTCAAAGAGCTAGCACAAACATTGTTTGATTTAGCGATCCAAATACATGTATCCGTATAAGAGAAAACAGAGTGAAACCTCAAAATGAAAACGGTTACTGCAAATGAACGGTTTCACCTAGAAGAACGAAATTTGGTGAGCCAAGTGGGATTGGTGTACTGATCATTACCTGAATACATCATTAAGATTGGGTGAAAAAGTGTTTGCTGAGATTTCAGGCAACTCATAGTTTTTTGGAAGCTTGGCAACCCCTTTCCATGAAAGTGATTCTCACCAGTCTCTGCTTAGGGCTACATCAACAGCAAACAAACCATAGAGATAGAACTTGAAACTGCTTTATTGTGTCAAGTTTCAAAGAGCTAGCAAAAAACCGTGTTTGATTTAGAGTTCCAAATACATGTATCCCTATAGGAGAAAACAGAGTGAAACCTAAAAATGAAAACGGTTACTGCACACGAACAGTTTTACCTAGAAGAACGAAATTTGGTGAGCCAAGTGGGATTGGTTTACTGATCATTACCTGAAACTATCATCAAGATTGGGTGAAAAAGTGTTTGCTGAGATTTCAGGAAACTCGTAGTTTTTTGGAAGCTTGGCAACCCTTTTCCATGAATGTGATTCTCGCCAGTCTCTGCTTAGGGCTACATCAACAGCAAACAAACCATAGAGAAAGAACTTAAAACTCCTTTATTGTTTCAAGTTTCAAAGAGCTAGCAAAAACCGTGTTTGATTTAGTGTTCCAAATACATGTATCCGTATATGAGAAAACAGAGAGAAACCTCAAAATTAAAACGGTTACTGCAAACGAACGGTTTCACCTAAATTGACGAAATTTGGTGAGCCAAGTGGGATTGGTGTACTGAACATTACCTGAAAGTATCATCAAGATTGGGTGAAAAAGTGTTTGCTGAGATTTCAGGAAACTCGTACTTTTTTGGAAGCTTGGCAACCCCTTTCTATGAAAGTGATTCTCGCCAGTCGCTGCTGAGGGCTACATCAACAGAAAACAAACCATAGAGATAGAACTTGAAACTGCTTTATTTTGTCAAGTTTCAAAGAGCTAGCACAAACCGTGTTTGATTTAGAGTTCCAAATACATGTATTTGTATAGGAGAAAACAGAGTGAAACCTCAAAATGAAAACGGTTACTGAAAACGAACGGTTTCACCTAGAAGAATGTAATTTTGGTGAGCCAAGTAGGATTGGTGTACTGATCATTACCTGAAAGTATCATCAAGATTGGGTGAAAAAGTGTTTGCTGAGATTTCAGAAAACTCGTAGTTTTATGGAAGCTTGGTAACCCCTTTCCATGAAAGGGACTCTCGCCAGTCTCTGCTTAGGGCTACATCAACAGCAAACAAACCATAGAGATAGAACTTGAAACTGCTTTATTGTGTCAATTCAAAGAGCTAGCACAAACCGTGTTTGATTTAGAGTTCCAAATACATGTATCCGTATAGGAGAAAACAGAGTGAAACCTCAAAATGAAAAAAGTTACTGCATCTAACGGTTTAACCTAGAAGAACGAAATTTGGTGAGCCAAGTGGGATTGGTGTACTGATCATTATCTGAAAGTATCATCAAGATTGGGTGAAAGTGTTTGCTGAGATTTCAGGCAATTTGTAGTTTTTTGGAAGCTTGGCAACCCCTTTCCAAGAAAGTGATTCCCTCCAGTCTCTGCTTAGGGCTACATCAACATGAAAAAACCACAGAGATAGATCCGAAAACTGCTTTATTGTGTCAAGTTTCAAAGAGCTAACACAAACCGTGTTTGATTTAGAGTTGCAAATACATGTATTTGTATAGGAGAAAACAGAGTGAAACCTCAAAATAAAAAAGGTTACTGCATCGAACGGTTTCACCTAGAAGAACGAAATTTGGTGAGCCAAGTGGGATTGGTGTACTGATCTTTACCTTATAGTATCATCAAGATTGGGTGAATAAGTGTTTGCTGAGATTTCAGGAAACTCGTAGTTTTTTGAAAGCTTGGCAACCCCTTTCCATGAAAGTGATTCTCCCCAGTCTCTGCTTAGGGCTACATCAACAGCAAACAAACCATAGGGATAGAACTTGAAACTGCTTTATTGTGTCAATTCAAAGAGCTAGCACAAACCGTGTTTGATTTAGAGTTCCAAATACATGTATCCGTATAGGAGAAAACAGAGTGAAACCTCAAAATGAAAAAAGTTACTGCATCGAACGGTTTAACCTAGAAGAACAAAATTTGGTGAGCCAAGTGGGATTGGTGTACTGATCATTACCTGAAAGTATCATCAAGATTGGGTGAAAAAGTGTTTTCTGAGATTGCAGGCAACTAGTAGTTATTTGGAAGCTTGGCAACCCTTTCCATGAAAGTGATTCTCGCCGTTCTCTGCTTAGGGCTACATAAAGAGCAAACAAACCATGAAGACACAACTTGAAACTGCTTCATTGTGTCAAGTTTCAAAAAGCTAGCACAAACCGTGTTTGATTTAGAGTTCCAAATATATGTATCCATATAGGAGAAAACAGGGTAAAACCTCAAAATGAAAACGGTTACTGCAAACGAACGGTTTCACCTAGAAGAACGAAATTTGGTGAGCCAAGTGGGATTGGTGTACTGATCATTACCTGAAAGTATCATCAAGATTGGGTGAAAAAGTGTTTGCTGAGATTTCAGGCAACTCGTAGTTATTTGGAAGCTTGGCAACCATTTCCATGAAAGTGATTCTCGTCATTCTCTGCTTAGGGCTACATAAAGAGCAAACAAACCATGAAGACAGAACTTGAAACTGCTTCATTGTGTCAAGTTTCAAAAAGCTAGCAAAAAACCGTGTTTGATTTATAGTTTCAAATACATGTATCCCTATAGGAGAAAACAGAGTGAAACCTCAAAATGAAAACGGTTACTGCACACGAACAGTTTTACCTAGATGAACGAAATTTGGTGAGCCAAGTGGGATTGGTTTACTGATCATTACCTGAAAGTATCATCAAGATTGGGTGAAAAAGTGTTTGCTGAGATTTCAGGCAACTCGTAGTTTTTTGGAAGCTTGGCAACCCCTTTTCATGAAAGTGATTCTCGGCAGTCTCTGCTTAGGGCTACATCAACAGCAAACAAACCATAGAGAAAGAACTTAAAACTCCTTTATTGTTTCAAGTTTCAAAGAGCTAGCAAAAACCGTGTTTAATTTAGTGTTCCAAATACATGTATCCGTATATGAGAAAACAGAGAGAAACCTCAAAATTAAAACGGTTACTGCAAACGAACGGTTTCACCTAAATTGACGAAATTTGGTGAGCCAAGTGGGATTGGTGTACTGAACATTACCTGAAAGTATCATCAAGATTGGGTGAAAAAGTGTTTGCTGAGATTTCAGGAAACTCGTACTTTTTGGAAGCTTGGCAACCCCTTTCCATGAAAGTGATTCTCGCCAGTCGCTGCTGAGGACTACATCAACAGAAAACAAACCATAGAGATAGAACTTGAAACTGCAGTATTGTGTCAAGCTTCAAAGAGCTAGCACAAACCGTGTTTGATTTACAGTTCCAAATACATGTATTTGTATAGGAGAATACACAGTGAAACCTAAAAATCAAAACAGTTACTGCAAATGAACGGTTTAACCTAGAAGAATGAAATTTGGTGAGCCAAGTGGGATTGGTATACTGATCATACCTAAAAGTATCATCCACATTGGGTGAAAAAGTGTTTGCTTAGATTTCAGGTAACATGTAGTTTTTTGGAAGCTTGGCAACCTGTTTCCATGAAAGTGATTCTCTCCAGTCTCTGCTTAGGGCTACATCAACAGAAAACAAACCATAGAGATAGAACTTGAAACTGCTTTATTGTGTCAAGTTTCAAAGAGCTAGCAAAAACCGTGTTTGATTTAGATTTCCAAATAAATGTATCCATATAGGAGAAAACAGAGTGAAACCTCAAAATGAAAACGGTTACTGCAAACGAATGGTTTCACCTAGAAGAACGAAATTTGGTGAGCCAAGTGGGATTGGTGTACAGATCATTTCCTGAAAGTATCATCAAGATTGGGTGAAAAAGTGTTTGCTGAGATTTCAGGCAACTCGTAGTTTTTTGGAAGCTTGGCAACCCCTTTCCATGAAAGTGATTCTCGCCAGTCTCTGCTTAGGGCTACATCAACAGCAAACAAACCATAGAGATACAACTTGAAACTGCTTTATTTTGTCAAGTTTCAAAGAGCTAGCACAAACCGTGTTTGATTTAGAGTTCCAAATACATGTATCTCTATAGGAAAAAACAGAGTGAAACCTCAAAATGAAAACGGTTACTGCACACGAACGGTTTCACCTAGAAGAACGAAATTTGGTGAGCCAAGTGGGATTGGTGTACTGATCATTACCTGAAGTATCATCAAGATTGGGTGAAAAAGTTTTTGCTGAGATTTCAGGCAACTCGTAGTTTTTTGGAAGCTTGGCAACCCCTTTCCATGTAAGAGATTCTCGCCAGTCTCTGCTTAGGGCTACATCAACAGAAAACAAACCATAGAGATACAACTTGAAACTGCTTAATTGTGTCAAGTTTCAAAAAGATAGCACAAACCGTGTTTGATTTAGAGTTCCAAATACATGTATCCGTATAGGAGAAAACAGAGTGAAACCTCAAAATGCAAACGGTTTCTGCAAACGAACGGTTTCACGTAGAAGAATGATATTTGGTCAGCCAAGTGGGATTGGTGTACTGATCATTACCTGAAAGTATCATCAAGATTGGGTGAAAAAGTGTTTGCTGAGATTTCAGGCAACTTGTAGTTTTTTGGAAGCTTGGCAAACCCCTTTCCATGAAAGTGTTTCTCGCCAGTCTCTGCTTAGGGCTACATCAACAGCAAACAAACAATAAAGATAGAACTTGAAACTGCTTTATTGTGTCAAGTTTCAAAGAGCTAGCAAAAACCGTGTTTGATTTACAGTTCCAAATACATGTATCCATATAGGAGAAAACAGAGTGACCTCAAAATGTAAACGGTTACTGCAAACGAACGGTTTCACCTAGAAGAACGAAATATAGTGAGCCAAGTGGGATTGGTGTACTGATCCTTACCTGAAAGTATCATCAAGATTGGGTGAAAAAGTGTTTGCTGAGATTTCAGGGAACTCGTAGTTTTTTGGAAGCTTGGCAACCCCTTTCCATGAAAGTGATTCTCGCCAGTCTCTTCTTAGGGCTACATCAACATCAAACAAACCATAGAGATAGGAACTTGAAACTGCTTTATCGTGTCAAGTTTCAAAGAGCTAGCAAAAACCGTGTTTGATTTAGAGTTCCAAATACATGTATCCGTATACGAGAAAACAGAGTGAAACCTCAAAATGAAAACGGTTACTGCAAATGAATGGTTTCACGTAGAAGAATGAAATTTGGTGAGGCAAGTGGGATTGGTGTACTGATCATTACATGAAAGTATCATCAAGATTGGGTGAAAAAGTGTTTGCTGAGATTTCAGGCAACTTGTAGTTTTTTGGAAGCTTGGAAACCCCTTTCTATGAAAGTGATTCTCGCCAGTCTCTGCTTTGGGCTACATCAACAGAAAACAAATCATAAAGATAGAACTTGAAACTGCTTTTATTGTGTCATGTTTCAAAGAGCTACAAAAACCGTGTTTGATTTAGAGTTCCAAATACATGTATCCATATAGAAGAAAAGAGAGTGAAACCTCAAAATGCAAACGGTTACTGCAAACGAACGGTTTCACGTAGAAGAATGAAATTTGGTAAGCCAAGTGGGATTAGTGTACTGATCATTACCTGAAAGTATCATCAAGATTGGGTGAAAAAGTGTTTGCTGAGATTTCAGGCAACTTGTATTTTTTTGAAAGCTTGGCAACCCCTTTCCATGAAAGTGATTCTCGCCAGTCTCTGCTTAGGTCTACATCAACAGCAAACAAACAATAAAGATAGAACTTGAAACTGCTTTATTGTGTCAAGTTTCAAAGAGCTAGAAAGAACCGTGTTTGATTTAGAGTTCCAAATACATGTATCCATATAGCAGAAAACAGAGTGACCTCAAAATGAAAACAGTTACTGCAAACGAACGGTTTCCCCTAGAAGAACGAAATATGGCGAGCCAAGTGGGATTGGTGTACTGATCATTACCTGAAAGTATCATCAAGATTGGGTGAAAAAATTTTTGCTGAGATTTCAGGCAACTCGTAGTTTTTGAAAGCTTGGCAACCCCTTTTCATGAAAGTGATTCTCTCCAGTCTCTGCTTAGGGCTACATCAACAGCAAACAAACCATAGAGATAGAACTTGAAACTGCTTTATCGTGTCAATTTTCTAAGAGCTAGCACAAACCGTGTTTGATTTAGAGTTCCAAATACATGTATCCGTATACGAGAAAACAGAGTGAAACCTCAAAATGAAAACGGTTACTGCAAAGGAACGGTTTCACGTAGAAGAATGAAATTTGGGTGAGCCAAGTGGGATTGGTGTACTGATCATTACCTGAAAGTATCATCAAGATTGGGTGAAAAAGGGTTTGCTGAGATTTCAGGCAACTTGTAGTTTTTTGGAAGCTTGGCAACCCATTTTTCCATGAAAGTAATTCTCGCCAGTCTCTGCTTAGGGCTACATCAACAGCAAACAAACAATAGAGATAGAACTTAACTGCTTTATCGTGTCAAGTTGCAAAGAGCCAGCAAAAACCATGTTTGATTTAGAGTTCCAAATACATGTATCTGTATAGGAGAAAACAGAGTGAAACCTCAAAATGAAAACGGTTACTGCAAATGAACGGTTTCACGTAGAAGAATGAAATTTGGTGAGCCAAGTGGGATTGGGGTCATGATCATTACCTGAAAGTATCATCAAGATTGGGTGAAAAAGTGTTTGCTGAGATTTCAGGCAACTTGTAGTTTTTTGGAAGCTTGGCAACCCCTTTCCATGAAAGTGATTCTCGCCAGTCTCTGCTTAGGGCTACATCAACAGCAAACAAACCATAGAGATAGAAAGTGAAACTGCTTTATTGTGTCATGTTTCAAAGATCTAGAAAAAACCGTGTTTGATTTAGAGTTCCAAATACATGTATCCATATAGGAGAAAACAGAGTGAAACCTCAGAATGAAAACGATTACTGCAAACGAACGGTTTCATCTAGAAGAACGAATTTTGGTGAGCCAAGTGGGATTGGTGTACTGATCATTACATGAAAGTATCATCCGGATTGGGTGAAAAATTGTTTGCTGAGATTTCAGGAAACTCGTAGTTTTTTGGAAGCTTGGCAACCCCTTTCCATGAAAGTGATTCTCGCCAGTCTCTGCTTAGGGCTACATCAACAGCAAACAAACCATAGAGATAGAACGTGAAACTGCCTTATTGTGTCATGTTTCAAAGATCTAGCACAAACCGTGTTTGAATTAGAGTTCCAAATACATGTATCCATATTGGAGAAAACAGAGTGAAACTCAGAATGAAAAACGGTTACTGCAAACGAACGGTTTCATTTTAGAAGAACAAATTTTGGTGAGCCAAGTGGGATTGGTGTACTGATCATTACATGAAAGTATCATCCGGATTGGGTGAAAAATTGTTTCCTGAGATTTCAGGAAACTCGTAGTTTTTTGGAAGCTTGGCAACCCCTTTCCATGAAAGTGATTCTCGCCACTCTCTGCTTAGGGCTACATCAACAGCAAACAAACCATAGAGATAGAACGTGAAACTGCTTTATTGTGTGAAGCTTCAAAGCGCTAGCACAAACCGTGTTTTATTTAGAGTTCCAAATACATGTATCCGTATAGGAGAAAACAGAGTGAAACCTCAAAATGAAAACGGTTACTGCAAACGAACGGTTTAACCTAAAAGGACGAAATTTGGTGAGCCAAGTGGGATTGGTGTACTGATCATTACCTGAAAGTATCATCAAGATTGGGTGAAAACGTGTTTGCTGAGATTTCAGGCAACTCGTAGTTTTATGGAAGCTTCTCACCCCCTTTCCATGAAAGTGTTTCTCGCCAGTCTCTGCTTAGGGCTACATCAACAGCAAACAAACCATAGAGATAGAACTTGAAACTGCTTTATTGTGTTAAGTTTCAAATAGCTAGCACAAACCGTGTTTGATTTAGAGTTCCAAATACATGTGTCCGTATAGGAGAAAACAGAGTGAAACCTCAAAATGCAAATGGTTACTGCAAACTAACGGTTTCACGAAGAAGAATGAAATTTGGGTGAGCCAAGTGGGATTTGTGTACTGATCATTACCTGAAAGTATCATAGAGATTGGGTGAAAAAGTGTTTGCTGAGATTTCATGCAACTTGTAGTTTTTTGGAAGCTTGGCAACCCCTTTCCATGAAAGTGATTCTCGCCGGTCTCTGCTTAGGGCTACATCAACAGCAAACAAACAATAAAGATGGAACTTGAAACTGCTTTATTGTGTCACGTTTCAAAGAGCTAGCACAAACCGTGTTTGATTTAGAGTTCCAAATACATGTATCCATATAGGAGAAAACAGAGTGACCTCAAAATGAAAACGGTTACTGCAAACGAACGTTTTCACCTAAAAGAACGAAATTTGGTGAGCCAAGTGGGATTGGTGTACTGATCATTACCTGAAAGTATCATCAAGATTGGGTGAAAAACTGTTTGCTGAGTATTCAGGGAACTCATAGTTTTTTGGAAGCTTGGCAACCCCTTTCCATGAAAGTGATTCTCGCCAGTCTCTGCTTAGGGCTACATCAACAGCAAACAAACCATAGAGATAGAACTTGAAACTGCTTTATCCTGTCAAGTTTCAAAGAGCTAGCACAAACCGTGTTTGATTTAGAGTTCCAAATACATGTATCCGTATAGGAGAAAACAGAGTGACACCTCAAAATGAAAACGGTTACTGCAAATGAACGGTTTAACCTAGAAGGACGAAATTTGGTGAGCCAAGTGGGATTGGTGTACTGATCATTACCTGAAAGTATCATCAAGATTGGGTGAAAACGTGTTTGCTGAGATTACAGGCAACTCGTAGTTTTTTGGAAGCTTGGCAACCCCTTTCCATTTAAGTGATTCTCGTTATTCTCTGCTTAGCGCTACATCAACAGCAAACGAACCATAGAGATAGAACTTGAAACTGCTTTATTGTTTCAAGTTTCAAATAGCTAGCACAAACCGTGTTTGATTTAGAGTTCCAAATACATGTATCCGTATAGGAGAAAAAGAGTGAAACCTCAAAATGAAATCGGTTAATGCAACGAACTGTTTAACCTAGAAGAACGAAATTAGGTGAGCCAAGTGGGATTGGTGTACTGATCATTACGTAAAATGTATGATACGGATTGGGTGAGAAAGTGTTGCTGAGATTTCAGGCAACTCATAGTTTTTTGGAAGCTTGACAACAGCTTTCCATGAAAGTGATTCTGGGCCAGTCTCTGCTTAGGGCAACATCAACAGCAAACAAACCATAGAGATACAACTTGAAAATGCTTTATTGTGTCAAGTTTCAAAGAGATAGCAAAAACCGTGTTTGATTTAGAGGTCCAAATACATGTACCCATATAGGAGAAAACAGAGTGAAACCTCAAAATGTAAACGGTTACTGTAAACGAACGGTTTCACATAGAAGAATGAAATTTGTTGAGCCAAGTGGGATAGTGGTGTACTGATCATTGCCTGAAAGTATCATCAAGATTGGGTTAAAAAGTGTTTGCTGAGATTTGAGGCAACTTGTAGTTTTTTGGAAGCTTGGCAACCCCTTTCCATGAAAGTGATTCTCCCAGTCTCTGCTTAGGGCTACATCAACAGCAAACAAACCATAGAGAAAGAACTTGAAACTGCTATATTGTGTCAAGTTTCAAAGAGCTAGCAAAAACCGTGTTTGATTTAGAGTTCCATATACATGTATCCATATAGGAGAAAACATAATGAAACCTCAAAATGAAAATGGTTACTGCAATCGAATGGTTTCACCTAGAAGAACGAAATTTAGTGAGCCATGTGGGATTGGTGTACTGATCATTACCTGAAAGTATCATCAAGATTGGGTGAAAAAGTGTTTGCTGAGATTTCAGGCAACTTGTAGTATTTGGAAGCTTGGCAATCCATTTCCATGAAAGTGATTCTCGCCAGTCTCTGCTTAGTGCTACATAAAGAGCAAACAAACAATAGAGATAGAAATTGAAACTGCTTTATTGTTCTAGTTTCAAAAAGCTAGCACAAACCGTGTTTGATTTAGAGTTCCAAATACATGTATCCTTATAAGAGAAAACAGAGTGAAACCTCAACATGAAAACGGTTACTGCAAACGAACGGTTTCACCTAGAAGAACGAAATTTGGTGAGCCAAGTGGGATTCCTGTACTGATCATTACGTAAATGTATGACAGGGATTGGGTGAGAAAGTGTTTGCTGAGATTGCAGGAAACTCGTAGTTTTTTGGAAGCTTGGCAACCCCTTTCCATGAAAGTGATTCTCGCCAGTTTCTGCTTAGGGGTACATCAACAGAAAACAACCATAGAGATAGAACTTGAAACTGCTTTATTGTGTCAAGTTTCAAAGAGCTAGCACAAACCGTGTTTGATTTAGAGTTCATAATACATGTATCCATATAGGAGAAAACACAGTGAAACCTCACAATGAAAACGTTTACTGCAAATGAACGGTTTCACCTAGAAGTACGAAATTGGTGAACCAAGTGGGATTGGTGTACTGATCATTACCTGAAAGTATCATCAAGATTGGGTGAAAAGTTTTTGCTGAGATTGCAGGAAACTCGTAGTTTTTTGGAAGCTTGGCAACCCCTTTCATTGAAAGGGATTCTCGCCAGTCTCTGTTTAGGGGTACATCAACAGCAAACAACCATAGAGATAGAACTTGAAACTGCTATATTGTTTCAAGTTTCAAAGAGCTAGCAAAAACCGTGTTTGATTTAGAGTTCCAAATACATGTGTCCGTATAGGAGAAAACCTAATGAAACTTCAAAATGGAAATGGTTACTGATATCGAACGGTTTCACCTAGAAGAACGAAATTTAGTGAGCCATGTGGGATTGGTGTACTGATCATTACCTGAAAGTATCATCAAGATTGGGTGAAAAAGTGTTTGCTGACAATTCAGGCAACTCGTAGGTTTTTGGAAGGCTTGGCAACTCCTTCCCATGAAAGTGATTCTCGCCAGTATCTGCTTAGGGCTACATCAACAGCAAACAAACCATAGAGATAGAACTTGAAACTGCTTTATTGTGTCAAGTTTCAAAGAGCTAGCACAAACCGTGTTTGATTTAGAGTTCCAAATACATGTATCCCTATAGGAGAAAACAGAGTGAAACCTCAAATGAAACCGGTTACTGCCAACGAACGGTTTAACCTAGAAGAACGAAATTTGGCGAGCCAAGTGGGCTTGGTGTACTGATCATTACCTGAAAGTATCATCAAGATTGGGTGAAAAAGTGTTTGCTTAGATTTCAGGCAACTCGTAGTTTTTTGGAAGCTTGGCAGGCCCTTTCCATGAAAGTGATACTCGCCAGTAGCTGCTTAGGGCTACATCAACAGCAAACAAACCATAGAGATAGAACTTGAAACTGCTTTATTGTGTCAAGTTTCAAAGAGCTAGCACAAACCGTGTTTGATTTAGAGTTCCAAATACATGTATCCGTATAGGAGAAAACAGAGTGAAACCTCAAATTGAAAAAAGTTACTGCAAACGAACGGTTTCAAGTATCATCAAGATTGGGTGAAAAAGTGTTTGCTGAGATTTCAGAAAACTCGTAGTTTTTTGGAAGCTTGGCAACCCCTTTCCATGAAAGTGATTCTCGCCAGTTTCGACTTGGGGCTACATCTACAGCAAACAAACCATGAAGATAGAACTTGAAACTGCTTAATTGTGTCAAACTTCAAACAGCTAGCAAAAACCGTGTTTGATTTAGAGTTCCAAATACATGTATCCATATAGGAGAAAACAGAGTGAAACCTCAAAATGAAAACAGTTACTGAAAACGAACGGTTTCACCTAGAAGAACGAAATTTGGTGATCCAAGTGGGATTGGTGTACTCATCATTACCTGAAAGTATCATCAAGATTGGGTGAAAAAGTGTTTGCTGGGATTTCAGGAAACTCGTAGTTTTTTGGAAGCTTGGCAACCTTTTTCAATGAAAGTGATTCTCGCCAGTCTCTGCTTAGGGGTTCATCAACAACAAAAAACCATAGAGACAGAACTTGAAACTGCTTTATTGAGTCAAGTTTCAAAGAGCTAGCACAAACCGTGTTTGATTTAGAGTTCCAAGTACATGTATCCGTATAGGAGAAAACAGAGTGAAACCTCAAAATAAAAAGAGTTACTGCACACGAACGGTTTAACCTAGAAGATCGAAATTTGGTGAACAAAGTGGGAATGGTGTACTGATCATTACCTGAAAGTATCATCATGATTCAGTGAAAAGTGTTTGCTGAGATTTCAGGCAACTCATAGTTTTTGGAGCTTGGCAACCCCTTTCCATGAAAGTGATTCTCGCCATTCTCTGCTTAGGGCTACATCAACAGAAAACAATTCATAGAGATAGAACTTGAAACTGCTTTATTGTGTCAAGTTGCAAAGAGCTAGCAAGAATCGTGTTTGATTTAGAGTTCCAAATACATGTATCCGTATAGGAGAAAACAGAGTGAAACCTAAAAATGAAAACGGTTAATGAAAACGAACGGTTTAACCTAGAAGAAAGAAACTTGTTGAGCCTAGGGGTTTTGGTGTACTGATAATTACCTGAAAGAATCATCAAGATTGGGTGAAAAAATGTTTGCTGAGATTTCAGGCAACTCGTAGTTTTTTGGAAGCTTGGCAACACCTTTCCATGAATGTGATTTTCGCCAGTCTCTGCTTGGGCTACATCAACAGCGAAGAAACCATAGAGATAGAACTTGAAACTTCTTTATTGTGTCAAGTTTCAATGAGCTAGCACAAACCGTGTTTGATTTAGAGTTCCAAATACATTTATCCCTATAGGAGAAAACAGAGTGAAACCTAAAAAGGAAAACGGTTACTGCAAACGAACGGTTTAACCTAGATTAACGAAACTTGGTGAGGCTAGTGGTTTGGTGCACTGATCATTACCTGAAAGAATCGTCAAGATTGGGGGATAAAATGTTTGCTGAGATTTCAGGCAACTCGAAGTTTTTTGGAAGCTTGGCAACCCCTGTCCATGAAAGTGATTTTCGCCACTCTCTGCTTAGGGCTACATCAACAGCGAACAAACCATAGAGATAGAACTTGAAACTTCTTTATTGTGTCAAGTTTCAATGAGCTAGCACAAACCGTGTTTGATTTAGAGTTCCAAATACATGTATCCCTATAGGAGAAAACAGAGTGAAACCTAAAAAGGAAAACGGTTACTGCAAACGAACGGTTTAACCTAGATTAACGAAACTTGGTGAGCCTAGTGGTTTTGGTGCACTGATCATTACCTGAAAGAATCATCAAGATTGGGGATAAAATGTTTGCTGAGATTTCAGGCAACTCGTAGTTTTTTGGAAGCTTGGCAACCCCTTTCCATGAAAGTGATTTTTGCCAGTCTCTGCTTAGGGCTA